>NW_012115021.1:1608987-1626759 GCF_000951035.1 Colobus angolensis palliatus
TGGAGGTTGCGGTGAGCTGAGCTCATGCCGCTGCACTCCAGCCTGGGCAACAGAGAGAGACTCCATCTCAAAAAAAAAAAAAAAAAATGGATGGTGTGTTCACAGGCTGCCAGGGAACCCAGAGTTGAAACTGTGAAGTGTGTTACAGCAAGGATGATGACAATGATATCAATACCCATGTATTTTTATTTTTTTAGGAATGGGGTCTCACTCTGTCCCTTAAGCTGGAGTGCAGTGGCAGGATCATAGCTCACTATAGTTTCAAAGTTCTGGGCTCAAGCGATTCTCTTGCCTCAGCCTCCCAAGTAACAATATTGATAGCATTTAAAGTGATGGATGAATGCAGTCTATCTTGCAGTGTCATGCTACATATTTTTTCTGCACTGTCAGCTGGAAGAACAACGTGTATGTGCAAAAGATAAAGTGGCTTAACTCACGCTATAATGTATATTGCAAATACTTCACTGTGAGTGGTCTGAAATTAAGCCCAATGAGCCCATTCACCTCAGTGAGTAAAACGTAGTTGGCTTATATGTGCTGCATTTCTTTTGGAAAAACTGGTAGTGGACACAATCACACTTACATAGTTTAAAAAAAAGACTTATTTTCAGTCATTCTTACCAAAAAAATCTGATACTGGGAAGCAAAAGATAGGAGGCCAGGTAGTTTCCTGATGTCCTCGTGCCTCCCCTCCTTCCTCCTAGTTAAAACTCGATGCCCCAGGCAACGAGTACCCACCCACTATGACAATTGGTAAGGACTTGCTGATGTCCTAACACTGAATTGGTATATTGGCTCCTTCTTAAGATATTGGAAAATAAGATTTAAGTGACACTTCAGGCTGGGTGCGGTGGCTCACGCCTGTAATCCCACCACTTTGGGAGGCCGAGGTGGGCAGATCACTTGAGGTCAGGAGTTCGAGACCAGCCCGGCCAACATGGGGAAACCCCATGTCTACTAAAAATACAAAAATTAGCCGGGCATGGTGGTCCTTGCCTGTAGTCCCAGCTATTCGAGAGGATGAGGCAGGAGAATCACTTGAATCCAGGAGGCGGAGGTTGCAGTGAGCTGAGATCGCACCAGTGCATTCCAGCCTGGACAACAGAGCAAGAGTCTATCTCAAAACAAACAAACACACAAACAAAACACTTCACAGCTTTCTTCATTGACTTGACCTATGTCAGAAATAAGCAGCAGTGAATAAGTAAGATTTAAATTATGGTAGGAGTTAGGAGAAGTGCCTTCTGTCCAGTGTATCTGGGCTTTTTTTTTTTTTTTTTTTTTTAAGGTAGCTTTTAGGTAGCTAGTGCTGTCATATGTCCAATCCAATTTTTGTTTTGAAGTCTTTGGTCAAATCTTATTCTAAAGTCTAGCACTTTTCATTTAGACAAAGCCAGTCTTACTTACTTTCATAATTTCTTTTTTTCTGCAGGGAGTTAGATAGGCTTAAGGATGACGTGGTATATATATTTAAAGACTGGCATGAGCCAGTACAGTCACAGAATTACTATATGGTAAATCATTTGCCGTCATATCACTTTGTTGAGTAATGCTTTGCTTCAGAAATCAGGTACTTTTAAACCACACTAGAAAATTAGTTTTATGTATTACCCATAAAACATTTAGCAAAAATAGTATTCAAGATAGTATTCAAAAGTTTTCAACGAACTAAAGTCCTATGCATCATCTTTCTTATTTCATGCTAGCGTGTTTCAAGGTCCTTGTAATTAACCTCATGCTTGAGGTCATTGTAACTGGTTTTTAAATTACACTTTACTGCTAAGCATAGATTTCAACTGGAACCTTGGCTTTTTGCAATCCTTGATGTAGTATCTGTCTCTCTTCCTCCTCTCTCTCTCTCTTGAAAAGACAGAGTCTCATTGTGTTGTCCAGACTGGACTTGAACTCCTGGGTTCAAGTGCTCCTCCTGCCTCAGCCTCCAGAGTATCTGGGACTTTAGGCACACGCCACCATGCCTGGTATCACTTCTTAAAGTTTGCTAAACCAAGATAGGTAGGGTGGGTGTGTGTGCCTGCCTCAGGGTCAGAAAAGATGGTTTGTACAATATGTGTTTTTTCCCTGAAGCTGGCCTGCGTCAGTAGGAACTGGAAGGTAATGGTTGCTAGGAGCACAGGGTGTATTTGGGAATGAAAATCTGAATTTTATCTCTTCCTTTTTATCTGTGATCTTTTTGCTTAAGATTTAGCCTGATAAATTTGTTTTGCCCCCAGGTAGCTGAGTTTTACACAGTGTGTCAGGAATATACTAAGCCTCATCAGGGCATCGGGGAACACAGAACTTGGGGTTGGAAAAGCTGATTTTGAGTCCTGACTTGTTCATGCTCTACTTGAGCGACCTTGGGCGAGTCTGTTAACCTCTTTGCACTTCATTTTTCTACCTGCGAAGTGAAGCCAGTACTTGCCCTGCCTGCTGGGGTTCTGAAATTCAACTGAGACGTCTGTGGAAGTGTTTTGTAAATGGCAAAGCATGTGACCACGGTGGTGATGAAAGGTTTTAGGTAACTGGTGCTCTCTTTAGGGGTAAAGCCCTTTTTTCTTCGTATGGAATAAAAATTCCAATCTGGTGTTTTACAATTAACATTTATAAAGCAGATGCTAAATTCATGTTTTAGAAATTCTGAAAATAAGCCAGTTGCCTACGGTTTTGGTATAAATCCTCAAAGTGAACTTAGTCTACTGGCCTGAGTGATAAATGTCAGGCAAAAATTTCAACTTTAGATTCGAGGCAGTTTTTCTGTTGAACATGAATTGCTCAGAATTTGGTTTTTTTTTTGAGTAGCAGTATTAATATGTCCTCTTTTCATTGACAGTGAAAAGTCTCTCCCAATCATCGGTAGGCCAGTGCGTCCCAGCACAGAATGTTGAGAAGGTAAAGGAAGGAAGGAACCCATGTCACTTGATCAAAATGGAATCTTCTTGGCAACAAGTTCCTCTGCCACGTTCAAGGTTGCCTGTGAAAATGGGCTGCGTGACTTCAGGACTACTGTCCCTATCTTCCCTTCTGCCCCTTTCCGCTACTCCCTTTTGTCTATTTGCTTCCTTGCCTTTATTAACTCATTATTAACAGTCACCATGGCCTTGGAATTAATACCTATGTTGCTACTTTTTCATAGCATCACTATGACACATACAGCATTTTTTTTCTTTTGAGACAGTTTCACTCTTGTCACCCAGGCTGGAGTACAGTGGCACAACGTTGGCTCACTGCAACCACTGCCTCCCAGGTTCAAGCGATTCTCCTGCCTCAGCCTCCCGAATAGCTGGGATTACAGGCGCCCACCCCATGCCCAGCCAATTTTGTGTACTTTTAGTAGAGATGGGGTTTCACCGTGTTGGGTAGGCTGGTCTCGAACTACTGACCTGAGGTGATCCACCTGCCTCCGCCTCCACCTCCCAAAGTGCTGGGATTACAGGCGTGAGCCACTGCGCCCGGCCTGAAACATATAATTTTTAATGTAGATAAGTAAGAGTCCAGGAAGCAATCCTACAGGCAGAATGTCTGTTTTACTCAGCTGCACTGGCCGGTTATCTTGACTCTAAGCAAATGTCTTTGGGGAGTGGAATTATCCATTTGAGAGAAGTTGATCAGGCTGGGTTGCAGAGTGTGTCCTCAGGACAGACGTGCATCCTTTCGTTAGTAGACGACCTCTAACGGGTACATTTGACTCTGAGAGTCTTCTACTAAAAACTCTCATGATTACTGAAAAATATTTTTAGGTGAGACATTGATACTTTATTTTTTTCTTTGAGTTCTCATCTTTTAGTGATACATCCTGAAATATTGGGGGATAAAATAGTATGGTATCTGGTGGGATTTATTTTAAAAGAACACAGGGAGGAAGGGGTGGACGTTGTGGTTGGTAGTAAAGATGAAACAAAGCCGGCCTTGAGTTGGTCGTTGTTGAGGTGGGAGGTATGGAGATTTCATTATACTATTCTGTCTACTTTGTATGTATATTTGTAGTTCTGCGTAATAAAAAGTTTTAAAGAGGCCAGGAGCAGTGGCTCACAACTGGAATCCTAGCACTTTAACAGGCTGAGGTGAGAGGATTGCTCGAGCCCAGGAGTTCAAGACCACCACTGGGCAACAGAGTGAGACCCCATCTCTGTTTTTTTTTTTTAAAAAAAAAAAAGGGTAGCCAGGTGCAGTGGCTCACGCCTGTAATCCCAGCACTTTGGGAGGCTGAGGTGGGCGGATCACTTGAGGTCAGGAGTTCGAGACCAACCTGGCCAACATGGTGAAACTCCATCTCTACTAAAAATACACAACAAAATTAGCCAGGCACAGTGGCACATTGCCTGTAGTCCCAGCTACTCTGGAAGCCAAGGCACAAGAATCACTTGAGCCTGGGAGGTGGAGGTTGCAGTGAACCGAGATCGTACCGGTGCACTCCAGCTTGGGCAACAGAGGGAGACTCTGTCTCAAAAATAAATAAATAAGTAAAAATAAAAAGTTAAAAAACCCAACCATAGGTTTCCCATTGCCTCAAGGAAGGTCTAGCCCTCCGCCTCCAGGCTTGTTTTCTGGGGTGTTCTGGCCTGAGGAAGTGATCCATGGGTGGCCTTCACACTTACACCCTGACTTGCTGCTGACCCCTTGCACTAGCTGGCTTCTGTTCCTGCACCGCTCTTTCCTTCCCTTTGATCCCCTGCATCCTCATCCCATTTGCCTGCCTAACTCTTACAGAGCCTCAGGTCATGGACAATATCCCTTCCCCTGGACTTCTATGATTACCCTCCACTCAGGTGTGGATTGTGTACCCTCCTGGGGGTGCTCTGTTCACTGTTTCCCTCATTTTGGCTGCCCTCACGGTGATCCTAACCGTCCCCTTTCTTCTGGTTACCCACATTGTATTGTAGTTGGTTTTTTCTTTTGAGGGAAGTGATTATGCCCTGTTGATACTTCTGTCCCTGGCGCCCAGCACAATCCTGCCATACAGCGGGCAATCCATAAATAAGAGAATAAAAGGCCCACTCTGGGGCTTAGCGGCACTTGGCCTCGGGTTCCCAGCGCCTCTGTACAGAGCCAGCAGTGTCTGGTGCTGATGCACTGCCTGCGTGCCTTCATGTTTCTTCACGCCCTTGTTCAACTGGCCTCTGTTCTGTCCCATTGGGATTTTCAGTGACTTTCTAGGAGTCACAGCAGTGCAAGCATGAGTTTGGACACTGCATTCCTATATCTCCACTGCACATGGTGAGGAAGCTCCCGTCAAACTTGGAATTCTTACATCCTCTAGAATGGTTGGAGTTTTGCAGTGGTGCCCCATACTGCTAGGCATAATGTAAACATGCTCATTATTCATGGAAGAAGTTGCTCCTCTGTTTAGAATAGGTCTCTATTATGGGGTGCAACTCCAGAGTGCATTTTATTTTATTTTTTTTAGTTTATGAGACAGGGTCTTACCCTGTTATTTAGGCTGGAGAGCAGTGGCGTGATCACAGCTCACTGCAACCTCGACCTCCCAGTCTCAAGTCGTCCACCCACCTTAGCCTCCTGAGTAGCTGGGACTACAGGCACGCACCACCACACCCAGCTAATTTTTTATATTTTTTATGGAGATGGGGTTTCGCCATGTTGTCCAGGCTGGTCTCGAACTCCTGAGCTCAAGCAATCTGCCCATCTCGGCCATGCCTGTAAGTGTTGGGATTACAGGCGTGAGCTACCGCGCCCGGCCAGGGCACATTATATGTCAAGCTGATGGTAGACGTGTGAGCCAGGAGCTATGACAGGACTGTTTTTTGCAGCAGTGTGAAATACGAAATGAATAAAAATTTGTCACACAACAGAATTCTATACAGAAGCGAAAATGCATGAACTGCTGGAGCTAAATGCACAAATTAGTTGAATGCCACCAAAAAATAGCAAGCCGAAGAATATATATACAATGCAATACCATTTACATGAAGTTCAAAAACATATAAAACAGAGCAATACACTGTTAAGCAATTTCTGTGTGTGTGTGTGCGTGTAATGCCTATACATGCCTGTACATGTTGTCTTAGTCTGCTATAACATAATGCCTGGGCATGGCTTCTAAACAACATAAATTTATTTGGAGACAGAGTCTCACTCTATTACCCAGGCTGGAGTGCAGTGGCATGATCTCAGCTCACTGCAACCTCTGCCTCCTGGGTACAAGCGATTCTCCTGCCTCAGCCTCCCGAGTAGCTGGGATTACAGGCACCTGGCACCATGCCCAACTAATTTTTGTATTTTTAGTAGAGACAGGGTTTCACCATATTGGACAGGCTGGTCTTGAACTCCTGACCTCAGGTGGTCCACCTGCCTTGGCCTCCCAAGGTGCTGGGATTACAGGCACAATTATGTATTTCTCATAATTGTGAAGACTAGGAAGTCCAACATCAAGGTGGTGGCAGACTCATTGTCTGGTGAGGACCTGCTTTCTAGTTCGTAAGTGGGACCTTCTGCCTGTGTTCTGGAATGATGAAGGGGAAACCAGCTCTCCAGAGTCTCTTTTATAAGGGCTCTAATCCAATTTACTAGGGCTCTATCCTCATGACCTAATCACCTCCCAAAGGCCTCATCTTTAGGTACCATCATATTGGGGATTAGGTTTCAATATATGAACCTTGAGGGGAAACAAACGTTCATTCTATAGCACGTGCGTGGAACTGATAAATACATAGATCCAGACAGAAATGTTCTGTGCAGGAGGGAGGAGATGTAATTGGGGAGGGGCACATGGGACCCTGAGTGCAGGTAACCCTCTGACTTAGGCTACACAGAAGGTACATGGCTTTTCATTGCATTATACTTTATGCCTGCTATATAAGCTAAATATATTCTTCGGGTGTATGTTATGTCATAACAAAAATAACATTAAAAATCCATCAGCAAGTTCTAAGTGAGGTTACATTCCCAGCTCTTTGAAGAAGAAAGAGGATTAAAAAAAATTCTTACTGCATTTCTTCCACAGTTCATAGGGTAATTTTAATCAAATCATTCCTTATTTTACCTAACAGGCTGATGACAGAAATACACATTGCTATAGCTCCCCACTGGTGATCACCAGTGAGTAGATGAAGTAGACAGATCATCTCCCCTAATCCTGTCCTCTCCTTGTTCATTGCAGATGTTGCTGTGGTAGACATGAGTGATGTCTCCAGACAGCCTTCCCTCTTCTACCATCTTGGAGTCCGAGAAAGCTTTGACATGGCCAATAATGTGATCTTGTACCATGACACCGATGCCGACACTGCTCTCTCTTTGAAGGTACAGGGTATTGTTCGCATTCTCCTGAGTACTTCGTTTTGGGAAAGCAGAATTATATGTCTAGCTGAAATGCCACAGTAGTACAGGAAGCTGGAGAAAAACAACGGCTTGCTTGTGCAATTCTTTCCTTCCCACCACAGGTTCTGGTTCACACAGACGACTTCCTGGCCACTTTGTGAGCATCTGTGCTACAGTCGTACGTGTGCAGGCAACTTGGGCATTTCCAAGCTCGTTAGGGAAGTGGAGGCAAACACTCCTGTTAGTTTCAACTGAAGCAAACACACTTCTGAATTCCTTCGTGAGCAGCTGGATCCAAACCTACACATAAAAATCAGTTCTCAACTTGGATAATAGTATGAAGACATTGAACAGTTACCGAAATGGACAGAATATTTTAGCATAGACTCAATTAGTCTTTGATGTTATTTTCCCCTAGTCTGAAAGCAAAGCAAAACTGAAAACGTGTGTGTTCCTGCACAGCTCATTCATGGTTAAGAATTTCTAGAATGTGTTTTTGCAAGTTTGATACAAGCTTTTGTGGATAACATAGTAATTTTAAAAAATGCTTATATTTGTATAGTGGAAATGTTTAATATGAGTTATTCCGAAATTCAGTGGATATTAATATTGTTGAATGTTTTAGTCAGAAAATCCTGGCCTATGTTAAATCATTTTAGAAATAATGGATTAGTTTGTTTATAACAGTGCTTCTCGGCCTTGAGTGCACTTCGGAATTACTGGGAGAGCTTGTAAATATCCCCATGCCTAGGCCTCACCCCAGACCAATTACGTCACATAATCTCAGGGATGGGGGTGGGACCCAGGCATGGAGAGTTTTTTAACCTCCCAAATGTGCAACCATGGGTGAGAACCAATGGTTTGGAGAGTCAGCCTTTGCAGACATCATTTCTAAAGGTTCAGTTCCCTCAGTATTAAAAATCACTGGTAGAGAGTAGTAAAATTTTATGCCAAAGTTGGACATTTTCATTGTGTTTCTTGAGATTTAATATTAACTAGGTTTTCAGGGTTGTGTAAGGATTTGAGATTATTTCCTGGTAGAAATACCACCTGCTTGAGATGTGTAACTTGTATGTGCTAAACATCATATATACGTTACATAGATATGTACTCAGTAATTATGGCAAAATACTGTTATTTTAATAAGTCATTTGTATGATAGTGAAAGAAGAGACTTTTATTAGTGTACTTCACATTGTAGAATAGTTTCCCCAGGGCGATAAACCAATGTAAATTACATTAGATATTTAGATACTGACCTTTTCTTTTGCTGATTTTCATGAAGGTAGTTAGGCTTCGGAATATTTAGAACTTAGCAAGTATGAAAGATATAGATTATTAACCTATATTTTGATGAAAAACGTGAAATTAGAATTTTTTTTTCCAATTTAGGACAGTTTCTTCAACTGTACCTTAGCAAAGCCCTCTGGAAAGTTTTATGGACGAGATGTTTTAATTTTTAATGATACAGAAAAATATTTCCTAAAATGGAAATGGGTAGTCAGTTATATCTAACACCAGAAGAAGCAGTTTGCACTTGTTATCAGGAAATAAAAATCTCAGAATATATAAAACCTGTTTTACAGGGCAGCAGTTTGATTATGGTGTTTTCTCCCCCTCTGGAAATGTCGGTGCGTAAATGAGACAGTCAAGAGCTGCCTAATTATCATACTAAATTTACTGACTAAAATTGTTGTCACTGAATTTGAACATTCCTAGACTGTTGTAGCGAGGTGTCAGGAATTCTACTGCCAACACCCTTTCTGTAGGAAAGCTGACGGTGGTGTGGCCTTCACACTGATTGATTCAAGAAATGGTTCCAGATCCGGGGATAGCACAGTGCCTTCTAGGCCCTTCCTGGCTATCACTGACATTCTTTTCTGGGAAGGCAAGATGCAGGGCACTCAGCACCCCAAACCTGAAGCTCAAAATATCTTTTGGGCAAAAGCATTGGCACTGTTCTGGGGAAATCCTTATAAGCATACATGCCCTCTAATAGTTCCAAAGGCTAACCAGTGGTGATCAGTTTTATCTGGAATATGAATGTTGCAATTCCGAGGTTCATTGTGTTTGAAGCTTTTGGAGAGGGAGGTTTTACATGATTAATTCTTGCTCTAAGGTGGGTGCTTTTATGTGATTAATTCTTACATGGTTAATTTCTTTTAAAGAGGGGAGTACTGGCTAATGCTTATGGAAATTAGCTGTTTTGAAAAAAAGCTATATTCATTTTTTCTTTTTCTTCTCAGGACATGGTAACTCAAAAAAACACAGTAAGTATTACATTTTCAGAATTTTAATTCTGAAATTAAATGTAAATGTCAGTTTGTAAAATGCTTGCCTGAAAATCACCCATATAGCAAGATGACTTCTAATCATGCCTGTGGGTTGTGTTTCTAAGGAGGACAGCTAGAAATCTCCCTATGCCTCAGCCTGCCAGCCCCAGGCCCCACTCAGCCATTGAGGGTGTGGGCCAGAAGGCAAGGCCAGGCAAGAAAGTGTATGTTCTTCATTACCTGCTGGGATTTTGAGCTGGAACCTTCTGGGTAACTCCTTCTGAGCTGGGTCGATGTTCCATGGACCACCACAGTCTTTTTGCTGGAGTCAGTACCTCCCATACTTCCCAAGCAGAGTTTCCCTAACGATGCAGGAACGTGAACTTGTATGCCAGTTAATATGGGGCGCAAGTTTCTTGCCACAAATGGAAAAGAAGTGGGATGGAATTCTACTTCCTTCTGTCCCATTTATGTACTGAAGTCTCCTGATTTGGCTTAAAAGTTCTGAAATTACATAGTTTTATTGCCACGTTGGTTTGAATAGTGTAATGAAATCACCACCCTAAAAATGTTTTAAAAGGATCTTGGAAATGTTGCCAAGGTTATCCTGTACCCTTGAATGCGCCCCAAGCTGCCCATGCCTCCAGACCTATGGCATTGTGGTTTGAGAAACCATGACCTAGACTCAGGACAGGCCCTTGGTCCCTCTCCTTAGAGCCTTAGTCTTCTTCCTGCTAGCCCTTCTAGGAGGAACAGGCCTGCAGACTCTCTTCCTATTCCAGTTGGAGTTCCTAGGAGAGGGAAAAAAGGACCCAGGAGGCAAAGCTGTCCCCTGGGCACCCTCTGCAGAAGTCCCCAACCTGTAGCTTGGGGGCCCAGGCTTCCCCAGGACCCTGACAGAGCTCCCCACCTGAGACAGAAGTTTTAGAAACATAGCAAGTGGTGTAGTGCACGTGATTACTATTGGAGCATGAATTTTACAAGCAGGCCTGTAAGATAAGGCATCGGGTGGTTTTAGATTCCTTTAGGAAAAGAAATGGGATCAGGCGTGACTTTTTTTTTTTTTTTTGAGACTGAGACAGGGTCTTGCTCTGTCGGCCAGGCTGGAGTGCAGTGGCATGATCTTGGCTCACTGCAACCTCTGCCTCCCGGATTCAAGCACTTCTCCTGTCTCAGCCTCCTGGGTAGCTGGGATTACAGACACCTACCACCACGCCTGGCTAATTTTTGTATTTTTAGTAGAGACAGGGTTTCCCCATGTTGGCCAGGCTGGTCTCGAACTCCTACCTCAAGTGATCTGCCCGCCTTGGCCTCCTAAAGTGCTGGGATTACAGGCGTGAGCCACCACACTAGGCCTTGATTTTTAAAATTACCTACTTTGTGGAGAAATGGGGAAGAAGTCGAAGGAGATTGGGCCTGAGGCCCAGGAGGTGCAGTTATAGCTGCAGCCCTGTCTCTGAGTAACACTGGGCAGTCAGTTGTTCCACCCCTGCCTGGGCCTCAGGATCCTCAGCAATAAAATGAGAAATGTTGAACTATGCTCTTTTGCTCATTGATACTTTCCAGCCCTCAACATCTGTGGTTCCATATTTGTTATAGAAGCAAAAAGATGTATCCTGGATTTAATGCAAGAAATGGCTATGAAATGCTGATTCCTTAAAACAGCAAGAGTTACGTTGAGGCAAGGAGCAAGGAAGACAACTCGTTTTCTTTCTCCATTCCTCACTGTTGGATGCATCAGCACTCAGAAATACTCTCTCCTCCAGGAGACTCGGTGTCATGCTGTTACAATTCCACCACATACCTCCCTTCTGGTGCATTCTGCCTCTTCCAAAACACCCAGGAATTCCTTAACATTCTTAGTAATTCCAAGCATACCTCGGCACTGTTCTTCCTAGGTATTTGTTTGTTTTTTAGGAATAAACTTACTCTAAAGCAGTGGTCCCCAACCTTTTCATTACCAGGGACTGGTTTCGTGGAAGACAATTTTTCCACAGACCAGAGGTGGGGGATGGTTTCAGGATGAAACTGTTTGACCTCAGATCATCAGGCATTAGATTCCCATAAGGAGCACGCAGCCTAGATCCCTTGCATGTGCAGTTCACAATAGGGTTTGCACTCCCGTAAGAATCTAATGCCACCAATGATCTGACAGGAGATGGAGTTCAGGCAATAATGCTCTCTCACCCACCGCTCACCTCTGCTATGTGGCCTGGTTCCTAACAGGCCACTGACTGGTACTGGTCCATGGCCCTGGGGGTTGGGGACCCCTGCTCTAAAGGATTTGGCAGCTAATCTCTTTGCTATATTTGGCATTATGTTAGAATTTGGTGCCCAGTATTGGTCATCATGCTTGGCAAGATGTGAAAATTTAGAGCACTCAGAAGAATAAAAGGATCCCAGGTAATGTGATGAGTGGAAAATCGCCCCTAAGAGGAAAAGCTAAAGGGAATTAAGCCTTGAGAGGTACCATTAGTAGTCATCTTCAAATGCTATCCTCTTTCTGAAAGTAAAGAGACGTTTACTGTTTCCACTCCAGATGGGATGGAAGTAGGGTGAACAGAAAAATGGTTTGGATCAGCAGAATGGACATCTTGCAACTAATGGTGATTAAACATTAAAACAGAATGTCAAAGTAACTTGGGTGGCTTCTAAGGAGAATTTGCTCAATTGTCCCCTCCATGTGGGTTGGGGTAACCCTGGAATCAGACACCTGGATCATATGACCCCAGAGATTCCGAGAGAGAATCTGATGGAATTGTGGGTTTGTGATCATTTTGGAAAGATTTTAACACACACACACACACACACACAAACACACAATGCATACATACATAGTCATAGTTAGTGAACAGTGAAGTCTTGTAAATAAGGGGTATGAATTAGATGCCACACCCTGAACATGTAGCCAGATGTTTGAAATGATTTATGAATATGTGAAAACCAAGATGCTTTGAGATCTCTTTTCAAGGAGTTATTTGATATTTCTAAAATTGTACTTTTACCCAGAAAGAGAGATGGAAAAATTAAAAATAATAACAAAGATAAAATTGTGCTTGATGATGTATTGAATTCAGCTTCATTTAGCGGTGAGGTGGGCACATTTGTCTCTTTTCTTTTTTCTTTTCTTTTCTTGACAGAGTCTCGCCTTGTAGCCCAGGCTGGAGTACAGTGGCATGATCTTGGCTCACTGCAACCTCCGCCTCCCAGGTTTGAGTGATTCTCCTGCCTCAGCCTCCCGAGTACCTGGGACTACAGGCATGTGCCACCATGACCAGCCAATTTTTGTATTTTATTTTATTTTATTTTATTATTTTATTATTTTAAAGTAGAGACAGAGTTTCACCATGTTGGCCAGGCTGGTCTCAAACTCCTGGCCTCAGGTGATTCACCTGCTTTGGCCTCCCAAAGTGCTGGGATTACAGGGCACATTGCCCAGCCGTTTGTCTCCATTTCTAGGAGCAGTTGCTTTGCAGGGATGCCGAGACCAGGAAGCCAGTCTCCAGGCTTCAGAGTGGACCACCTGCAGCTCTTCTGGGCTGCTTTGCTCTTTGGAAACATGGTATCACCTTTTGTGTTCACCTCTTTTTCAGATCATGCTCGTATTCTTGTGTTCTGGTTTTGTTTTGTTTTTTGAAATGCTTTATGTAGGTATAATTTACATACCATAAAATCTACCTAGTTTAAGCACACACAATTCAATGACTTTTAATAAGTGACAGAGTTATGCAGCCAGTTTGTGTACCACAATCTAGTTTTAGAGCATTTCCCTGACCCCAAAATGCTTATTTGCAGACAATCTCTCTTCCCACACCCAGCTCCAGGCAAGAACTAATCTGCTTTTCATCTTACAGACTTGCCTTTTCAAGACCTCTCATGTGAAAGTAACCATACAATATGTGATCTTTTGCATCTGGCTTCCGTCACTTAGGATGATGTTTTCGAAGTTCATCCATCATCCATGCATGAATCAGTAGTTCTTTCCTTTTTGTTACTGAATGGTATTCCACTGTATAGATATTCCACATTTTGTCCACTCCCTAGTAGATGGATTTTTGGATCATTTCCACATTCTGTCTATTGTGAATAATGCCACTGTGAATATTTGAGTACAAATCTTTGTGTGGGCACATGTTTTTATTCCTCTTGAATACATACCTAGGAATGGAATTGCCAAGTCGTATGGTAAAGATAGGCTTTTTTTTTTTTTTCTTTGACCTGGGGTCTCGCTCTGTCACCCAGGCTGGAATGCAATGGCACGATTTCAGCTCACTGCAACTTCTGCCTCCCAGGTTCAAGTGATTCTCCTGCCTCAACCTCCTGAGTAGCTAGGATTACAGGCACCTGCCACCACGCCCGGCTAAATTTTTTTGTATTTTTAGTAGAGATGCGATTTCATCATATTGGACAGGCTGGTCTCAAACTCCTGACCTCAAGTGGTTCGCCTGCCTTAGCCTCCCGAAGTGCTGGGATTACAGGTGTGAGCCACCGTGCCTGACTGGTAAATATACCTTTAATTTCTTAAGAAACTGTCAAAACAATTCCAAAGTGGCTGCACCATTTTACATTTCCACTAGTACTGAGAGGTCCAGTATCTTCACATCCTTGCCAATACTTGGTATCATCTGTCTTTTTATTGTAGCCGTTCTAGTATGAACTGATACCTGAGTGTGCTTTTAGTTTGCATTTCCCTAGTGGCTAATAACGTTGAGCATCTTTTAATGTGCTGATTAGTCATTCATAGTCTTCTTTGGTGAAATATCTGTTCAAATCTTTTGCCCATTTAAAATTGGGCTGTGTTCTTACTACGAAGCTGTGTAAGAGTTCTCTATACATTTTGGAAGCAAGACCCTTATTAGAGGTTTTATCAATTATTTCTTTTACGGATCGTGCTTTTAGTGTATCTGTGAACTCTTAGCCCAAACCAAGGTCATGAAGTATGACTCCTATGTTTTCTTTTAAAAGTCTTACAGTTTTAGCTCTTACATTTAGGTCTCTGATCCATTTTGAGTTAATTTTTGTGTCTGGTGTGAGGTAGATGTCCAACTTCATTCTTTCACATTTGGATCCCTAGTTGTCCCAGCACTGTTTCTTTAAACACACACACACACACACACACACACACACACACAACTACCTTGTCATCTTCGAATCGTCTTGCCACCCTCATCAAAATCAATTGACTATATACGTAAGGTTTATTTTTGGACTCTTAATTATAGTCCATTGATATGTGTCTACTCTTATGCTAATACCACACTGGTTTAAAACTTTTTTTTTTTTTTGAGTCAGGGTCTCACTCTGTCACCCAGGCTGGAGTGCAATGGTGCGATCATGGCTCACTACAGCCTTGACTTCCCCTGGCTCAGGTAATCCTCCCACCTCAACCTCCCGAGTGCCTGGAATTATAGGCACGCGCCACCATGCCCAGCTAATTTTTCTATTTTTTTGTAGAGATGGGGTTCTGCCATGTTGCCCAGGCTGGTCTCAAACTCCTGGGCTTGAGCAGTCTGCCCGCCTCAGCCTCCCAAAGTGCTGGGATTACAGACATGAGCCACCACACCCAGGCCTTTTTTTTTTTTTTGGAGACAGTTTCACTCTGTCACCCAGGCTGGAGTGCAATGGCGTGATCTCCGCTCACTGCAACCTCTGCCTCCCAGGTTCAAGCAGTTCTCCTGCCTCAGCCTCACGAATAGCTGGGATCAGAAGTGCCCACTACCACGCATGGCTAATTTTTTTTTTTTTTTTTTTTTTTTAAGTAGAGACGGGGTTTCGCAGTGTTGGCCAGGCTGGTCTTGAACTCCTGACCTCAGGTGATCCACCTGCGTTGGCCTCCCAAAGTGCTGGAATTACAGGCAGGAGCCACCGCGCCTGACCTGCACCCAGCCCTTTTTTAAAATTTATTTTTCTTTGTTTTTTGTTTTGTTTTGAGACAGGGTCTTACTATGTCACCCCAGCTGGGGTGCGGTAGTGTGACCACACCTCACTGCAGTCTGCACTATTTTAATTACTATAGCTTTATAGTAATTTTTGAAATTGGGAAGTGCGAATCCTCTAACTTTGTTCTTTTTCAACATGGTTTGGCCATTTGGGGCCCCTTGAAGTTCCATATGAATTTGAGGATCAGCTTTTCTGTTTCGGGGGAGGGGGGAAGCTATAAGCCAATATTGATAAGGATTGCATTGTTTCTGTAGATTGCTTGGCTGGTATTGACATCTTAACAGTTTTAAGTCTACAAATCCATGAATGTGGGATGTCTTTCCATTTATTTAGGTCTTCTTTTATTTCAGCAATATTTTGTAGTTTTCTGTGTACAAGTCTTTCACTTTCTTGGTTACACTTACTCCTGTGCATTTTATTCTTTTGGATACTCTTGTGAATGGAATTGTTTTCTAGAAAATTTCCTTTTCAGGATTGACTTTAAAAAAATTCCTGTCACAAAAATCTTGAACACTACATTTCACTTCATATTTCAGTATTTGATTGAGCTGAAAATGGTAATTGACTTTTTGGTCAGAGTTCTATACAAATGGCTTCTGGTTTTTCCTGTATTTTCATCCATTTTAGTTCTTATACTATTTTATGCTGCTTTGGAGATGACAGAGATAGCCACTTTCTGCAGTTTATCACTTTAGAAAACATGTTTATATGGTGACAGATCAAGGCTGAGTCTTTATGAAAGTAAAAGAGTGAAAATACAACCAACCCCAAGGCTACTTTATCTGTTTAACCTTGGAACTTCCTAGTACTTTGCCACTAGTGTACATAATCATACCTTTATACTTACATCTTATTTTGCAGGTTGATTTCCTCTAGACCCAGACTCTGAGGCTGAGTTTAGGGTACAGGAGGTTTATTAAGGGATACCTTTGGGATGGCTGCTGGAGAAGGGGGAGTAAATGAAGCAGGACTGGCCAGAGGGAGACATGCAGCTGAGATGCAGGCTCAATGACAGCTTTGGCTGACCACCTTGGGAGGGAGGTCTGGAGCTGAAATGGCATTTCTGAGTTGTCTTGGGTTGGGATGAAATGGCCAGGCCTCTGTGTTCCTCCATTTGTCCTTCATCACTAGGAATGTAGCTTGGATGAGATGCTCTCTGGAATCGAGGCAGTTCAGAAGGGACTAACAGTAAGGGGCTGCTTCCTAGAGAGCTCCCAACAACTGGGGCAACACATCCTTCCTTGAAGTTGGGTGGGGGGGTTCTGGGTGGTATACCTGAGTATCCACCACGTTATTATTATTTCATTTGAGAAATGTGTGTATGTATGTGTGTCACATATACCCCAAGACTAAGAAATACATTTCCAAGGCTTAGAGGCACTGCAATAATTTTTTCCACCGAATTGGTGGGTAAATTACCTGAAAGCTGTGCATAGCCTTGCTAGAGAGGCACCATGGAGATATGCACCTTGTCTGTCCCCCGGGAGAATTACTGGGAGAAAACAAGGTGTTCTATCCAACTCTTGCAGAAGGAATTGTGAAAAGTACATTGGACTTTATTTTCGTTTGTCATGTCCTAAAGCCAGAGTTCACAGTTGTTTTTTTAAAAAGCAGAGTTAAATTTCCAAGCTAGGATCACGTTATTTTAAAAAAAACAAAAACAAAAAACACCTTATTAAAAACACGTTATTAAAAAATTAATCTGGTTCTTGACCTCTGGTTTAGGTGATTTTTCTTTTTTCTGGAAAGCCAGTGAGATTTAAGAGAAACTCATTGTTCCCATTAAAATGGTTGTCTTTATAATCCAAATAAATTAGAAATTCTTTGAGAAACAGACACTGGCAATATTGGGGACATTGTCTTCAATACTGGAAGTCTTTCCTCTGGCTTAGGAACATGTGTAGGTCTTGAGGTCAGGAAAACGATTTCTCCTGGTTTTTTCCTCTTGATTTTCTCAGGTCTTCAGTTTCCTATGGCTTAGGACTCAAAATTATCAAAAATGATATGGATTGCTTAGGGACACTTTGGTAGAAAGACTATTAAGTTTCTTTTCTCTTTTCTGTATCCTTTGGATTTTCTGAGTTCCAAATCAAGATTTCTAGTGCTTTTATTAGCAAAGACTCAATTTCAAACAAGAAAGCTACATCTCATAATAGGGAGAATTTTATTTTACACACAACATGAATTATGTAAAAATCTCCATTCGTTCTTTCTCTGTCCCTCCCTCTCTCCTCCTCTCTCCCCCTCCCTCCCTCCCTCCCTCCCTCTCTCCCTCTCCTTCTCCCCC
>NW_012115021.1:1628144-1646271 GCF_000951035.1 Colobus angolensis palliatus
TCTCCTGACCTTGTGATCCGCCCGTCTCGGCCTCCCAAAGTGCTGGGATTACAGGCTTGAGCCACCGCGCCCGGCCAAATTTTTGTATTTTTAGTAGAGACGGGGTTTCACCATGTTGGCCAGGCTGGTCTCGAACTCCTGAGCTCAGATGATCTGCCTGCCTTGGCCTCCCAAAGTGCCAGGCATGAGCCACCATGCCCAGCCCCTTTGCATATTTACTTTATTTGTGTATGTTCTCTTGCTTCTCCCTCATCCTGGGTTGTTAGTCTTTTGTCTTTATGTTGTTGTTCCTGCCTGTGGTCTTGCTCCTGTGTGTTCTCTTCAATTGGAGTACTCTGGATCTGTGAACCATGAAACTTTTCTCTGCACCTCTTGAATATCATAGGGGTAATGTCAGATTTCACAGGGCCAATGTCAGAACCAAATTATTCACATTTAATTCTACCTACCAACTGGATATGTCTTTCATATCCATGGCACCCATCTATTTTCTTTAAATCGAGACATAATTCACAGACCATAGAATTCGCCATTCACTCACTTATGTTGAGCTGTTTGTGCAGCTTTATTTCAGGATATTTCAGAATTAAGCAGAAGTTGCAGTTAATGACTAGAATCCTGGGAGGACAGGAGTAGGGCCTGAGATTGTCTGGCTCTGTGGTCATCTGTAGGCCGGTTGGTTAACCTGCTGGGTCTTGGTTTCTTCCTCTGTTAAATGAGATGATTTTAATGAGGTGACTTTTGAGATTTGTGCCAGCTCTGAAATAATCCTGTGACTTTGTGATGGCCATTCAGTTGTGTAAACAAAGTAAATCAACTGTCACAACAGCTTAGTTAGCACTCCATGGCACGTTTCCAGCAGGGATATCTTCGTTTACTTTTAAGCAGCACCATATCCTGATTATCCTGTTGAAATTGTTATACGGTTTCTGAATATTTTTTTCCTCTTATGACCAGAAAAAGAGTAATGTAGAATGCTGTTTGCACTGATCTAAAAAGAAAACCACTGCATTTTTCTGGACAATGGATATATGTATGTATCTAACTGGCTAGACAAATAATTATATCTGTTGAGCCTAAAGCTTGTGTTTTTTGGAGTTGTGTCGACTTGGATTTTCTTCTGTAATAAATTAACTTTGTCATACCTGGTCACATGAAATAATATAAAAAATCTATTGCCCCACATTTGTTCATTTGCTCCCTAAATTTTCCTGGCAACAATCTTCTGTGGTTTTTTAGTTGTGGTTTTCACTAAGTATTTGTGACCTACTTGTGTTACAAGATACAAGCTCTGAAGTACCACATTGTGCCAGCAATTGAGATGTGCATTCTTCTGAAAGTGCTCAGAAATCAGTTCATCTTGCGTAGCATTAAGTGGCTTTCCATCTGCCTTAGATACTTTATTTCCCTCTTCTCACTTGGCTATTTGTTGACTGATTAAATGTTTGTATCATTATAAGAAATGTTTTCTGGAAGGTCAAGCCACAAGTCTCATTATGAAGTTGGCTGGTACAAATTCAGACATATCATATTTGCTCCAAAGAAATAATTTATAAACCCTGTGCTGCTGTTGACCAGCTTTGCCACCTGCTGTAAGCCATAAATAAAAAAATAAGTGCTGGTGTAATGAGGGACCTTGGCTTGGATATCTTTCTTGGCCTTCTTGGACCTTTGGATGCCTTGCATGGGGCGCCTGCGGAAAAGAGGGAAAATATAGCCAACCCCAAGGCTACTTTATCTATTAAACCTTGGAGTTTTTTAGTAGTTTGCCATTAGCATACGTAGTCCACAGGTATTGCGTAGCTTCATTTGTTTTAATATTCCAGCTGCGGAGGGAGCCAGCTGAGGAGCAAATCCTAGGTGTCCTTAGTTAGTGGCCATGATTGAAACCAATGGACAATTGAGTGGAGGCTCTGACATGCTCTGCTCCTGGGCTGTCCTGAAGAATCTAGGAAGCTGTTTGCAGATGGGCCTTGCACTGTTTATTCATGGAGAGCTTTATATGTGCAGCCCACTGAAGGAACTCCGACATTTTATGCCTGCAGTTAGGATGTTCTATGTGAAGAATCTAAGAGTCATGATTGGGGGTTTTTAGCCTTTTAGGGGTCACAGGACCCCTTTGCCAGTCTGGAGGAGCCTTTTGGCCCTTCCCAAAATATGTTTTAAAACAGAGGTCCTCAACCCCCGGGCCACCAACTGGGCCACACAGCAGGAGGTGAGCAGCGAGCAAGCAAAGCTCCATCTGTATTTATAGCTGCTCCCCGATTGCTCGCATTACCACCTGAACGCTGCTTCCTGTCTGATGAGCAGCGGCATTAGATTCTCATAGGAGTACAAACCCTATTGTGAACTACACATGTGAGGGATCTAGTTTGTGTGCTCCTTATGAGAAACTCATGCCTGATGATCTCTCATTGTGTCCCATCACTCCCAGATGGGACTGTCTAGTTGTAGGAAAACAATCTCAGGGCTCCCCTTGATTCTACTTTACAGTGAGTTGTATAATTATTTCATTATATATTACAATGTAATAATAATAGAAATAAAGTGCACAATAAATGTAATGCACTTGAATCATCCTGAAACCATCCCCAACCCCTGCCCACCTGGTCCGTGGAAAAATTGTCTTTCATGAAATCAGCCCCTGGTACCAAAAACATTGGGGATCACTGTTTTAAAGTGTTTAAATACAAGGAATTACGAAGGAGACCCTTCATATCAAAATATGGTTATCAAAATATTCTAAAATTATAATTATGTGCTTCTTTACTAATGTCTTTGAGATCAAACAGCAGATCTCAAAAACTGTCATAATACTTGGAGTAGTGATGGGTATAAAAGTTATTTTGAGATCTCTGCAGGAACTGTAATGTGATATGAAAAAGTCTGTGACTCCTGTTACCAACAAAGTCTTAAGTCTCAAGTCTACTACTACTGGGGTATGTTACCTACATTCCTAAGTGAGGGAAATGTTATGTTTCAGTTGAGGGCAAGTGATGACCAAGATAGAATTTTTTTTCTCTTTCAAGTTCACAGACCACCCCCCGCCAGCCCCCGCAAGAATGACTGGCTCTCAGGTTTAGAACTCCTAGTCCCTTCTAGAACTATTGCACATAGAGAATATTTGTGCAAAAAAAAATGGCCATGATTAAGCCTCTGTTGTCTAATGAGGCTGACACTATTATTATCTCCCTCTTAAAGATGAGAAAACTGAGGTTTAGATAGGTGAGTACATTTTTCAGGGTCATCCATTTAGGATAGGATGGAGCTGGAATTCAATCCTTGGCCCTCTGAATTCTTCGCTACATTGCTATGCTTCAGTTGAGATGATCCTTTGTTTCTATATTGATAAAGTATTTCTTGTTCACCACACTTCACAAATGTGAAAAACAACACTATCCAGTTCCGCTGAAAGGATGAATAAATTACCATGTCCTTATGCACTTTGGGTGGGAGTGTACATTGCTCCATCCTTTCTGACAACAGTTTGATCAACATATATTATTAACCTTAAATTTGTTCTAGTAATTTTACTCCTGGGAAGATATCCTTGGGAAAAGACCACAGTACAAAGATGCCATATGCAAAGATGTTCATCTCAGTGATGCTTACAATAAGGAAATTTCAAAACAAACTGAAAGTTAGGCAATAGAAGAATGGTTAAGTATCCTATATATATTTACCAGATGGTAAATACAGGTATTGGGCAGGCATTTAAAATTATGACACTTAAGACTATATAATTAAGCTTTTGTAATGAGTGCTCATTAAAGCACCTATTATTTAATCTGAGTGATGACATAGGACAGTCTTTTCGTGGTGGTGATATTTGTAGATGGTAGTAGTTCTGGAAATGCCAATTGCTAGGTCAGGAACTAAAACCTTCAGAGGAAAAATTCTTCTGCTTCCTGTCCCCACACTGTCAGAGACGAGTGACTTTTCCTTGGGCCTCTGACCTCACTTACTATATCAGAACCACCCTTTTGGAAATATTTGGAGAGTGTTTAGAATAAGAGTTTACATATTAATGTGGTTAGCATACTGGTTCAAATACCTCTTTATGTAGGGAACTAAACTGCCTTTGTTAAATTTCTTTTAATGAGCTGGATTCTTGAGATGTTTCCACTTATAAATGTAACAACTACAAATAGCTGATCCTAGTTTGCTATTGAACATGTGTTACGTTAATCGTTGTTTTTATTTTTAATTTCTGGTCTCTTGACCAACAAGAGTCTGAATGTGTTCCATCACTTGAAGATGTTTAGGTCTGTTCTTCTCTTTGTAAGAACAAAAGTACTGTACTTAAGATCTTATGCTTTCATTTGGAAGTCTATTAATTCCTTTTTAAAATGTAGTCGTTAGTCCCAATTTCTGTCAGATTTCTTAAACTTTCTGGAAGACTTTCTCAAGGGAAGTATTTTTACCTTCCTAAGTCTCCAGATTCCTGCTGTCTCCTCAGTCCTGTTCATTAAACTCACTCAAGTGGTTTCAGAGTTCATGCATTTCTTTTCTTTCTCCTTATTTTTCTCTAACTATGACTAAACGTTTGCTCTGTGAATCAGATCCTCTGCTAACTGGGGGGTAGACTTCATCAGTCTCTGCTGCTACTGCTCTGCCTTCTGGAACAGTATTTCTTTTTCACCAAAGAACTTGTGATAGCACATATCATGTTTGTCAAAATCCAGTTTTTCACACCTCATTATTTAGGATTTGATCAGAACTCTGGGGCAAAGTTTACTTTTGTAATATTTGGGAAGACTAGGTTTGCTAAAGGAATAACGTCAAGATTTCAGCAGAAATGTTTGTTTGTTTTGGAGACAGTTATAAGACATATAACAATTCTTTACAAATAGGTTAGATTCTTGTACCTTCAATTTACCGACCTGTTACAGAAGCTCAGGGTTATTTAATTGTAATGTTTATAAGTATTTTTGTATTATGTCTTTTAAAGAAACAGAAAAGACAATGTAGGTAGGGGAGAGAGAGAGTTATATTAACCTTTTTATTTACCATTTCTGGTACTTTTCATTTGTTCCTGTGGATTCAAGTTACCGTTTGGTGTCATTTCCTTATTCCAATATAGCCTTGTTCCGTTCCTACTAGTATCCTTTTGTTGTTATTTTCAAATATATTACATTTCTGTACAAGCCACAACACATGATTATATACATCATTTTCTGCAACTGCTTTTTAAACCAGTTAAGGAGAGGAAATTTGCAATTATCCTATCTTTTATGATTGTATACATAACTACCTTTACTGGTATTCTTTGTTTTTTATCATGTGAATTTGAATTACTGTCTGGTGTCATTTTCTTTCAGCCTGAAGAAATTCCTTTAGTATTTTTATAAGATGGGTCTGCTAGCATTATCTCAGTTTTTGTTTATCTGAAAATGTTCATATTTCATCTTCATTTTTGAAAGATAGTTTTAGTGGATATAAAATTCTTGGTTGACTTTTTTTTTTCTTTCAGCACTTTGAATATGTCATCCCATGGCCTTCATTGTTTCTGATGAAAAGTCACATTAATCTGGTTGGAATTCTCTCATATATGACAAAACATTTTTCTCTTGCTGCTTTTGGGATTTTTACTCTTTATCTTTCAAAATTTTAACTGTGACATGTCTGGGTGTGGACCTCTTTGCCTTTATCCCACTTGGAGTTCATTTGACTTCTTGGATATGTAGATTTATTTTTTAAAAAAATCATATTTGGGGCCGGGCATGGTGGCTTACACCTGTAATTCCAGCACTTGGGAGACCGAGGTGGGTGGATCACCTGAGGTCGGGAGTTCAAGACCAGCCTCACCAATATGGAGAAAACCTATCTCTACTAAAAATACAAAATTAGCTGGTGTGGTGGTGCATGCCTGTAATCCCAGCTACGCAGGAGGCTGAGGCAGGAGAATCACTTGAACCTGGTAGACGGAGGTTGTGGTGAGCCAAGATCATGCCATTGCACTCCAACCTGGGCAACAAGAATGAAACTCTGTCTCAAAAAAAAATCATATTTGGGAAATTTTCAGCAATTATTTCTTCGAGTATTTTTCTGCTCCTTTCTCTCCTCTTCTGGGACTCTTATTAGGTGTCACATATGTTGGTGTACTTAATGCTGTCCTGTGTTCCTTTAGGACTTTGTTCATTTTTTTTCTTTTTCTCTCTGTTCTTCAGATGACATATCTCTATTGATCTATCTTCAAGTTTGCTGATTATTTCTTCTACCACTCAAATTGCCTGTTTAGCCTCTTGAGTGAATTTTTCATTTTGGCTGTTGTACTTTTCAACTTCAGAATTCCTACCCCCCCATTTTTTGTAATTTTTCTTTGTCTTCTGTATTTGAGATACTGTTGTAATACCTTCCTTTAATTCTTTAAGTATGGTTTACCTTAGTTGTTCCAACATATTTGTAATATCTGCTTTCAAGTCATTGTCTGCTACATTTAATATCTGGTCCTTTCAAAGGCAGTTAGCATTGCCTACTGTTTTTCCCATATGTGGATCACACTGTCCTGTCTCTGCATGTTTTGTATTTTTTGTTGAAAACTGGACATTTCAGATAATATATTTTTGAAACTGCAGATACTGATCTTTCTGCCTTCTGCCTCTGGGGCATGTTGTTTTTGTTGTTTACTTGTTTATTTGTTTCATGACTTGACTAGTTCAGTGAAGTCTATTTTTCTGCATTGTGCAGCCTGTAATGTCACTTCTTAAAGGGCACACTCTTGGGTGTGTGCACAGTTACTCTGACTCTTGTATCTTCACCAGGAATGACAGTAGTTGCAGCTAGGCTCTCTTTGACTGTCTGTTTCCCTGATCTCCCTGTTAAGTTTCTGACTAATTTTCTGTATTGGTCTTATACAACTGGTATTACACTCAGTTGTTAGTCTCCCTCCTTAGCTGATTGTTCTGTTGTTTTTGACAGTACCTTGAGGCATAATTGTTCCACAGTTTGATACAGTTAAATTTTTGCAGGAATAGTCCTTAAATCTAATCCCTGAGGCTTGCTCTGACCTCAGGAAGGTTCCTTCTAGCTGTCTCTTTCCCAGTTCGCTGTTAAACTTCTAGGTGGTCTACCCTTTACTTTTTCCTGTCACAGAGCTACCAGCCTTCTCTTAATTGTCAGCCACCAAAATCTCCATGATGTTTTGTACAGCACTCATGAGCTTGAACTTCCCCATGGCATATTCCGCATGAAGTCGCTCTCCTTGTGAAGAGGTGCAGTTCTTACAGCCTGCCTTTTCCCTGGGCAGAGCTCTGCACCTCTGCTGTGGAGATGGCAGTGGAAACAGGAGTCTGCTTCTCTTGGGGTGACACCCTGCTCTGAGTGGGGTGCTGGGTAGGGGCAACAGCCTCTGGTCTTCTCAGCTTGCCTCTCTTGTCATGGAACCTTCATTCTGTGAGAGAGCTGGGGCAGGGACAATCAAGTTTCAGCATTCTTGGCCTGTTTTTAGTTTGTTTATTTGTTTTTGTTTTGTTTTGTTTTGAGACGGAGTCTTGCTCTGTTGCCCAGGCTGGAGTGCAGTGGTGCGATCTCAGCTCACTGCAACCTCTGCCTCCCGGTTTTAAGCAATTTTCCTGCCTCAACCTCCCAAGTAGCTGGGATTACAGGCGCCTGCCACCATGCCTGGCTAATTTTTGTATTTTTAGTAGAGAGGGGATTTCACCGTGTTGACCAGGCTGGTCTCGAACTTCTGACCTCGTGATCCGCCCACCTCAGCCTCCCAAGTGCTGGGATTACAGGCGTGAGCCACTGCACCCAATCTCTTGGCCTGTTTTGCCTAGGGTAGAGCTTCCACCCTGCAGGTGTAGGCTGGGTAAAGCAAGGGAGCCCCGGTCATCTTGACCACACTTGCCTGGAATAGAACTTCTACAATATCAGGCTGTGAGGGATAAGAATGCTGGCGGCCTGGTCTTCCTAAGGAGAAACAGTGACTCTGGACCAGGGACAAGAGGGAGCCCTTTTGTCTTGGCCACACCTACTTAGAGTAGAACTTCAGTCACTCTGGGCTGGGTATGGGGGTGGGGGAGCAGTTTATGGCCCGAATGCTGCAGAATCTTACTGTTACTACCAAGATTTAGATTTTCTTGAATAAAACGTTTTTCCATTTGCTACATGCCCTCAGGACAACTTGTAGAGACTTTAAATCAGGGGTGTTCAATCTCTTGGCTTTGCTGGGCCACATTGGAGGAAGAAGAATTGTTTGGGCCACATGTAAAATACACCTAACAATAGCTGATGAGCTATTAAAAAAAAAAAGTTTGTGTGTAAATCTCATAATGTTTTAAGAAAGTTTACAAATTTGTGTTGGGGTACATTCAAAGCCATCCTGGGCCATATGTGGTCCATGGGCCACACTTAGACAAGCTTGCTTTAAATGGCTGTTTAAAAAGAATTTTCATCAGTTATGGTTGTCTTTTTGGGGATGGGATCTGGGAAGCTCTTTACACTTCCAGTCCAGCTTTAACTTTTTGAAAGTAACAAACTGCGTTTCTTCAAAGGTATTTTTCCTTCTAGACCTCACTGATCCACACAGCCCTTTTCTCCCTCTGTCTGAACTAGGAAGTCTTTGACCATAAACTCAACCAATTTCAGGTGTGTATTAGTCCGTTTTCATACTGCTATGAAGAACTGTCCAAGACTGGGTAATTTGTAAAGGAAACAGGTTTAATTTACTCACAGTTCAGCATGGCTGGGAAGGCCTCAGGAAACTTACAATTGTGGCAGAAGTGGGAGCAGGAGCAAGATACCTTCTTCACAAGGCGGCAGGTAGCAGAAGTGCCTAGCAAAGGGGGAAGAGCCCCTTATAAAACCATCCGATCTCCTGAGAACTCACTCACTATCACTAGAACATCATGGGGGAAACCGCCCATGATGATCCAGTTGCCTCCACCTGGTTTCTACCTTGACACATGGGGATTACGGGGATTACAATTCAAGATGAGATTTGGGTAGGTACACAAAGCCTAACCATATCAAGGTGGAAGAAAGAAAATTTAACTTTTGAATGTATAAATATCATTTAATTTAGGAACATGGCTTTCTTGGCATAGATGAGGGAGAAATTTATCTCTAACTTACCAAAACCTTAATGCTGAGTGATTTGAGTCTCTTTAAGAACTTGAAAGTATTAGAAGGCCAGGTGCAGTGGCTCACACCTGTAATCCCAACCCTTTAGGAGGCCGAGGCAGGAGGATAGCTTGAGCCCAGGAGTTTGAGACTGCAATGAGCTGTGATTGCACCACTGCACTACAGCCTGGGTGACAGAGCAAGACCTTGTCTCAAAAAAAAAAAAAAAAAAAGTACCATAGGGAGCAAAGGGTCTTTGTTCCTGTGGGGTAGGCAATTCCTAGTGGTTGTGAAGAAGTAGATAGGTGCCTGCTACCCCACTTATCACACACACATACCCCCCTGAATTTTTACCCTTTCTACTTACAACACTGGTATTTTTTGTTTGTTTGTTTTAAGATGTAGTCTCGCTATGTCGCCCAGGCTGGAGGGCAGTGGTGCAATCTCAGCTCAGTGCAGCCTCTGCCTCCTGGGTTCAAGCGATTCTCCTGCCTCAGCCTCCTGAGCGGCTGGGACTACAGGCATGTGCTACCACACCTGGCTAATTTTTTTTTTTTAGTAGAGACGGGGTTTCACCATGTTGGCCAGGCTGGTCTCAAACTCCTGACCTCAAATGATCCACCCGCCTCTGCTTTCCAAAGTGCTGGGATTACAGGCGTGAGCCACCATGCCTGGCCAGTATTTATGTTTTGACAGGCTTAATGCCAATAGCTGATACCTGCAAGGATGGTCTCCAGTTGCTGCTTTGCAGCAGAGTGTAAGTATTCTCAGAAAACCAACCCTATTTTCAGGGATAATAGAATATCAGAAGCTTTGTCTAAGACAACGTTGACTCGTCACCTGTTTTTGTATGTCCTGGGAGCTAAGAATGGTTTTTTACATGTTTTAATGGTTGGAAAATATCAAAATAAGATGATTTCAGGACATGTAAAAATAAGAAATTTAGGCCAGATATGGTGGCTCAAGCCTATAATCCCAGCACTTTGGGAGGCTGAGGTGGGCAGATTGTTTGAGCCCAGGAGTTTGAGACCAGCCTGGGCAACATGGCAAAACCCCAATCTCTACAAAATAATAGAAATATTAGCTGAGCATGGTGGCACGCACCTGTAGTCCCAGCTACTATGGAGGCTGAGGTGGGAGGATTGCTTGAGCCTGGGAGGTTGAGGCTGCAGTGAGCCATGTTCGCGTCACTGCACTCCAGTCTGGGTGACAGAGCAAGACCCTGTCTCAAAAAGCAGAAAAGATCTGAGACTCATTATATTAATTAATATATGCTTCCTACAGAACAATTTTTATTCCACAAAGTTTATAATAGTTCACCTATAGTTAAATGATCAAATAATATGCCTTTTTCGTCTGTGCTGAAAGAAAAACAATATGCCACATTGTAATCCTTTCTTATCAGGAGGTTCAAGTTCCCTCTGGTTTTGGGTACATATAATGAAACAATGTGATTTCTGAGATTTAAAACCCTAAAATTTCTGCCAGTGACGTTCAGATATACATACAGATCAATATTTGAAACCAAATTTTTGTCATATATCTATGCGGTAGAGCTTTTGAAATCGAGTGGTTTCCTGTTTTGTGCCTAATAGATCCATAGTCGTATTGCACGAATTGTTTTCGTCCTCAGGGATTTTCTCCGTGCCTGTCCCACCAGGCCCCACCTGCCCAGAGCCTACACTTCCACATCAGTTACTTTCTGGAACATCTTTGTTTCTTTTTTCCAGGCATCCAGTGGAAATTATTATTTCATCCCATACATCGTGACACCGTGTGCTGATTATTTTTGCTGCGAGAGTGATGCCCAGAGACGAGCCTCCGAGTATATGCAGCCCAACTGGGACAACATCCTGGGCCCGCTGTGCATGCCTTTGGTGGACAGGTTCATTAGCCTCCTTAAGGATATCCACGTGACCTCATGGTAATTCCCATCTGCCACCAGTAACCCCTGGAGACTCAGCAAGATTTCCCCCTTGCTTTCAGGGAAGTGGTACACCTTCACAGAGACCAGAGTTGCTGGAGAACCCACTATTGTACCTTACTGGCTCACTTAGCTGGGCCACTGAAATGAAGCCAAAAGAGAATAGAACTGGAATTAAGAGGTCAGGATTGAGCCTCTGTCTGGCCCTGACTTCCTGTTTGATCTTGACATGTAACTTTTCTTCTCTCTGACTGTTCTCTCTCTTCTAGATAAGACAACTTATAGGAAGTTGTCAGTGATGTTTTTTTAAATGATCTCTTTCAGCTCTGAGATCCTGTGTTTCAAGATGATTTCTGAGCATGGCTTTACACTCGCATGGCTGTTGAGGCTCTTCAGATATCTCAGCAAGGTCATTCTGACCTTACGCTCTCATGCTTTAATAAGCCTTCGTGTGTTGAGTGGAGCAACAGCTATCCTCAGGGTGTACTGTGCTGTGTTGTCTTTAGATTTAGGTTGGGTGAGGTGAAATATGCAGAAGTGAATAGGTTTAGATTGGAATCTTGGCTTAGGTGATTCCTACCTGTGTAGCACTGAAATAATCAGCTCACCTATTGGAGCCTCAATGCCCAAGAAACCATACCTTCAGATGTTCTTATTGTGAAAATGAAAGACAGAAAAATTATTCTTAACCAAAGGATCCAGTTATTTTGCTTGCAGCCAATTTAAAGGATTTATTCCCGTAAGTTGTGTCACAAGGAGAAGGATTTGTCCTTCCAAAACAAATGAAAATCCCAAACACTGGCAGAGCTGACCTGAAATGAAATGTAGAGGACCTTCTGTCACATTGTGGCTCAAATAGTGGCACCCTGAACTGCGGAGTGTTCTATTGTAGTATTGGTATGTAGAAAAGGACACTTCTTAATGGTGTCCTTTTCTATCCCATCACCTCTTCTCTGGATGCAGACCTTCTTCTACAGACTTGAATGGAAAAGGAGATTGGAAACCTAAAAATGTGTGACCGCATGCCAACATAGAGAGCAAATGGGGGACATTTTGTGGCACATTCCTGGAAAACCTCATGCAGTTGTTCCTTGCTAACTGTTGTCTGATTGCAAAATAAACACTTGAGTGAAGTTTTATGGAAAGCTCTCCCAGTACCATATTTTCAGGTCTGACAAGGAGGTAGACTGGCTAGATCTGCCAGATGATTTAGGTCTTTGCAAGACATGGATTCAAGTTTGATTCTCATTCAGTGTGTGTATGTATCAGTAGGCAAACAACTCTTGTGATTTCATTTCATTTCAAAGGGCTTGAAATACCTATTGGTGGATTCTACCCTATGAACTGGCAGTGTCTGGCAACAGTTAGTAAGAGGGGAAGTGGTGCTTATAGTTGAAAACATCTATAACACAGATGGAAAGGAAGTTTTTAGCTCAAGTGCCAGCTCTGATAGATTTATAAAATCTATTTTGAGACCTGTGCTAGAATGGCTTGGAAGCCATTTCCAAGTTCTCATTGATCAGCAACATCTTCCTTGATTACAGAGGCAGAAATGGCTGCATGCTTATTACATATCTGATGTCCCCAAGCCATCCTCAAACCAGTGTTTAATTTACCTAAAAGGTACTGTTCTTCTGAGGCTTCTTAGTTTATTAAAATTATTTTTCAGAATTACCCTTGAAAAATAAGGCTGAAGTATAACTTGTTACTTATCAGGCTAACGTAATAACACTTTAATAGCTCTCATGCCTTTATAGCCCACCAAATGGGCAATGACTGGCATCCAATTTAATGACTCATTCAATTAGTGACAGAATTTTAAACACTGGCAGAATCTGCTAATTTTTTGCATCATTGGGATGATGGCAATTGACAAATAAGGAAATAGAAAACTAAAGCAGTGCATTGATATTTTTCTATCAGAACCCCTGCTGTGTGCGTCACTTCATTCTTTAAATGTTAATGGAGGTCCTCTTGTGAGCATTGGACCAAGTTATGTACTGTACATATACATATATGGCATTGTTTTGTAATTATTGAAAGTAGGCACGATTTGTTCTTATCCTATCTCATGTTGTATTTCTCTCTCTGAAGACTATTATTAAATTTAGCTTACTCTCTTTTTTTTTTTTTTTTTTTTTGAGACGGAGTCTCGCTCTGTCACCCGGGCTGGAGTGCTGTGGCCGGATCTCAGCTCACTGCAAGCTCCGCCTCCCGGGTTCACGCCATTCTCCTGCCTCAGCCTCCCGGGTAGCTGGGACTACAGGCGCCGCTACCTTGCCCGGCTAGTTTTTTGTATTTTTTAGTAGAGACGGGGTTTCACCGTGTTAGCCAGGATGGTCTCGATCTCCTGACCTCGTGATCCGCCCGTCTCGGCCTCCCAAAGTGCTGGGATTACAGGCTTGAGCCACCGCGCCCGGCCTAGCTTACTCTCTTTTTAATGAACAGCCTAATTTTACACTCTGCAGTTAGACCATTTCAGCTTCGTTTTGTGTGTGTGTGTGTGTGGTTTTTTTTTTTTTTTTAGACCGAGTCTCACTCTGTTGCCTAGGCTGGAGTGCAGCAGTGCGATCTTGGTTCACTGCAACCTCCGCCTTCTGGGTTCAAGCAATTCTCCTGCCTCGGCCTCCCAAGCAGCTGGGATTACAGGTGCCCACCACCATCACGCCCAGCTAGTTTTTGTATTTTTAGTAGAGACGGGGTTTTGCCACATTGGCCAGGCTGGTCTTGAACTCCTATGTTCAAGTGATCCTCCTGCCTTGGCCTCCAAAAGTGCTGAGGTTATAGGCGTGAGCCACTACGCCTGGCCCCATTTCAGCTTCTGAATGGGGTGACAGTATTACTGTTTGGCAGTGTCCCACCTCCACTTAAAAATTCCTATGGAAAATAGACAAGATATTTTAAATCAATCTATGGTTGTTGTAACTCATCCTCTGTATACCAAAGTAGGTCATTTTTCAAGGTTTTAAACCAAATACAAGATAATAACATTGGCTCTTCAAGACACTATGGTGATACTCCAGTGTGAATTTGACTGCTTTAAGTGTTTTTAAGCTTCCTCGTGCTTATCTAGGTGCTCACCTGAAGGAAGTTTTGTGTTTTCCATTAGAAAGCCATTCTCCGGGCCAGGCACGGTGGCTCACGCCTGTAATCCCAGCACTTTGGAAGGACGAGGCAGGTGGATCACTTGAGTCCAGGAGTTTGAGACCATCCTGGCCAACATGGTGAAACCCTGTCTCTACTAAAAATACAAAAATTAGCCGGGCATGGTGGCGCATGCCTATAGTCTCAGCTACCTGGGAGGCTGAGGCAGGAGAATTGCTTGAACCGGGGAGGAGGAGGTTGCAGTGAGCTGAAATCGCGCCACTGCACTCCAGCCTGGGCAACAGAGGGAGACTCCATCTCAAAAAAAAAAAAAAAAGAAAAAGAAAGAAAAAAAACATTCTGGCCATTCAATATGATGAGGAGAGCAAGGCTGTCCATAAGTTTCCGGGCATGACCTCTGTGTGTCCCATCTTGTATTGCTTAGGGACACAACACCAGTTTCCAGCCCTCACCTCAATTGGGGAAAGTTTCATGACTACTAACGAGAGACACCTGATAGAGAAATTCATTTGAAAGGCATTCTCATGTATCCTAGGTTTTGGAGCTCCGTTTGGCTTTGTTACTAGTGGGCAAAATACATACATAAGGAAGGTGCCTTCTCGCCCTCTGTATGTTTGAAAATGCCAGAGACAGTGGGCTTGGTTGGCAGCAAGTTCTGTGTGTTGTCCGAGTACAGATGGGAGTCACCTTTGAAAATATCTTCAAGGTTGAATGAACTGATTTTTATTTGTCATTTATTGATCTATAAAATGTGAATAAGTAGAAAGTATCTCCTGTTTGCTGGCGCAGGGAGGCTCAGGTCTGGGCCGAGGTTCCCATGTGTTAGCCTAAGTCACATCAATGAGAACCATTTTGGGCGCAAGACAGTCCTGGGTGTATGTAGATGTGACTGGAGGTTTTTGTGCTTTTCTTTCTCTAGTGTTTATTACAAAGAAACCTTGTTAAATGACATCCGGAAAGCCAGAGAGAAGTACCAAGGTGAGGAACTGGCGAAGGAGCTGGCTCGGATCAAGCTCCGCATGGATAATACTGAGGTTCTGACCTCAGACATCATCATTAACTTACTCCTGTCCTACCGTGATATCCAGGTATGAAATCCACCTAGCCGAGGCTCACGTATGCTGCGTTCTTCCTTGGCTTGAGGAACTTCTTGTGAAGTACTTGTATACTCAGTATGTGGTGAGGTGGCTGGGGTTTTTTTATCTGTTTGTTTCTGTTTTCTTTTTTGAGACGGAGTTTTGTTCTTGTTGCCCAGGCTGGAGTGCAGTGGCGCGTTCTCGGCTCACTGCAACCTCAGCCTCCCGGGTTCAAGCTATTCTCCTGCCTCAGCCTGGGATTACAGGCATGCACCACCATGCCCGGCTAATTTTGTATTTTTAGTAGAGACAGGATTTCACCATGTTGGCCAGGCTGGTCTCAAACTCCTGACCTCAGGTGATCCACCTGCCTCGGCCTCCCAAAGTGCTGGGATTACAGGCATGAGCCACTGTGCCCAGCCAGAGGTGGCTCTTTTATAGACAAATAGGTATGTGGCTAGGTCATAGGTCATCCAGCTTATCTGTTGCAGTGGAAATTTTGGAGGTTTTGTCACATCGGGGGTGGTGTGACCACTCCGACAAGAAGAGATGTCATAAACAGGACTGTTTGGCAGAAGGAGCCAAGAATTTAAGTTTATATGAACTTTATGCTAGGCATTGTTGCAATCCCTTTGACAAACCCAAATTCATTTAATCCTCTTAACAACCCTATATAGGATATGTATACTCTGATTATCCCGATTTTACACATGAGGAAACTGAGGTACAGAGCAGTTAAGTAACTTGCCCAAGGTCACACAGCAGTTGGTTAGGTCAGGATTCAGACTGAGACTGACTGGCTCCGTTGTCCTTGTTCCTAACCCCTCTGCTGTGCGACTTCCTTTAGGCTTTTCTCACTTCCTCCTTTGTTTACCACCATACATCAGTGACAGGGAGAACAGGAGTAGCAGAAACACATTCAGGACCCAGGGAATGTAGCTGTTAAGACAAGCATCAGAAGCTCCTGGAGAGTTCTGAGACTGGGCTTTTGGTCTGTGGTTCCGTGAAGGAAATTGAGCGTTTCCTCCCTCCAAGTTGAATGCCATTGAGCCATCTGTAAGGATGTCTTGCCTTCCTTCCCTTTGGAGGAACATAAGGTCATGTTCCTTACTCATAGAGTTCCACAAAGCCATGTTGAGGGTTGTTGGCTAGAAGTCTTTAAATTGAAGTGATGGAGGCATCCATTTATGACCTGGACCAAAACAGAGTCACCCAGTAAGGAATTCCTGCCCCTAGTGATAAACAGATGCAGCTAGCTGATTTTATTTTTATTTCTGTTTTTCAAATTTTTATTTATTTACTTTTTGAGACAGGGTGTTGCTCTGTTGCCCAGGCTGGAGTGCAGTGGTGTGATCTCAGCTCACTGCAACCTCTGACTCCCGGGTTCAAGCAATTCTCCCTCAACCTCCTAAGTGGCTGGGATTACAGGTGCCTGCCACCACACCTGGCTAACTTTTTTTATTTTTAGTAGGGACGGGGTTTCACCATGTTGGGCAGGCTGATCTCGAACTCCTGGCCTCAGGTGATCCACCCGCCTCAGCCTCCCAGAGTGCTGGGATTACAGGTGTGAGCCACCGTGCTTGGCCAGCTGGCTGATTTTAATAGCAGGTGCTACTAAGGATGATGGTAATGATTAGGTCATGTCTTCCAGGACAAGAAAATGGGAATGGCTTTTCTTGAAGCCTTTCTTCCCTCAAGCTGCTTCCTTTTGTCCTTCCCTCCATGCATCCCTTCTTTTCGTAACCTTCCATTCATGCTCAAAGGTGGGCCAAAAAGTTCTTGGAATACACTGCCTTCTCCCTCCTGGGGCAGCAGCATCAAGGCGCAGAGCCACAGGACAGGCATGGCATTTCAGTGGGAAGCCCTGTTCTGCTGACTATGGCTGGCTGTCAGCAAGTTGGCCAGTTCCAACGATTCTAAGCCTGGCTGAAAGAGTAACAGGTGACACTGCTAAGAGGGGACTTGGCTGAGACAAGCATGGTCGCAATTTTTCCCCGGGTAGTTATGCAGAGTTTAGAGCAGTGGTTCTCAACCCAAGAACTTTTTTGGCAGTGTCTGGAGACATTTTCAGTTATAAAAACTAAGCGTGTATGTGCAGGGCATGAGGAGGGTGGTGTGCTGTTGACTTCCAGTGAGTCAAGGCCAGCATCCTACAGTGCCCAGGACAGCTCCCACAACAGAGAATTATGGTCCAGAAATGTCACTAGTGCCAAGGTTGAGAAACACTAGTTTAGATTAATGTATTTGATTCTGGCAAAATAGGAAGGACTGGAATGTATCTGCTTTGACTGGAAGTTTGCTTGTGTATATTTGTCCAGCTCACTTTAACACACATATCTGCTGATACTGTTTTTATTTTGTTTTGGTTTGTTTTGTTTTTGAGACAAAGTCTCGCTCTGTCTCCCAGGCTGGAGTGCAATGGCATACTCTCAGCTAACTGCAACCTCCGCCACACGGGATCAAGTGATTCACCTTCCTCAGCCACCTGAGTAGCTGGGATTACAGGCATGAGCCACTGTGCCCAGCCAGAGGTGGCTCTTTTATAGACAAATAGGTATGTGGCTAGGTCATAGGTCATCCAGCTTATCTGTTGCAGTGGAAATTTTGGAGGTTTTGTCACATCGGGGGTGGTGTGACCACTCCGACAAGAAGAGATGTCATAAACAGGACTGTTTGGCAGAAGGAGCCAAGAATTTAAGTTTATATGAACTTTATGCTAGGCATTGTTGCAATCCCTTTGACAAACCCAAATTCATTTAATCCTCTTAACAACCCTATATAGGATATGTATACTCTGATTATCCCGATTTTACACATGAGGAAACTGAGGTACAGAGCAGTTAAGTAACTTGCCCAAGGTCACACAGCAGTTGGTTAGGTCAGGATTCAGACTGAGACTGACTGGCTCCGTTGTCCTTGTTCCTAACCCCTCTGCTGTGCGACTTCCTTTAGGCTT
>NW_012115021.1:1653736-1683395 GCF_000951035.1 Colobus angolensis palliatus
CCCGGCTAGTTTTTTGTATTTTTTTTAGTAGAGACGGGGTTTCACTGTGTTAGCCAGGATGGTCTTGATCTCCTGACCTCATGATCTGCCCATCTGGGCCTCCCAAAGTGCTGGGATTACAGGCTTGAGCCACCGCGCCTGGCCTGGAATACACATTCTAGCTGTGAGATTGAACACATCGATCCACCCTAATAGCTTATGATGGCAGCAAAACAGGCACCCCCGGCTTCATGTATCTTGTAACACATACGAGGTCACATCTCTTTTTTAAATCAGGGTAAAATTTGCAGTCAGCAAAATGCACACATCTTAAGTATATCATTTGTGTTTGATAATTGGCTATACACATGGAAACAACACTCCCATCAAAAAAGAAAACGTTTTCATCACCCCAGAAGTTCTTTTGTGCGTCTTTGCAGGCAATCCTTACCCCCTCCATAGGTGACCACTGTTGCAGCCTCTGTCTCCATAGATGAGTTTGGCTTGTCCTTGAACATCACATAAACGGAGTCACACAGTGTGCACTCTTTTGTGTCATTCAGCGTCGTGTTCGTGAGATTCATCTGTGCTGTTGTGTGTATTAGTGGTTTGTTCATTCTCATTGCCGTCGCATAGTCCTTTGTATAGATATGCCATGATCATCTGTTTTACTGCCGATGGGCCTCTAGGTTGTTTGCAGTTTGGGGATACTGAGAATAGCGCTGCTATGGACATTGTTGTACATGCTTTTTCTACACATATGGGTACGTTTCTCGGGTGTATAGCGTGTGCTTGTAGTAGACATTGGCAAACAATGGTAGGATTCTGATTCTTTTTTGGGAGGAAGCTTCATGGTCTCTGTGGAAATGTGCCTACACTCTCCCCAGCAGCCTTTAAACCCAGCATCCCAAGGATGCATTGTTGTGAATGAAGGCCAGTCTTCATTAAGCCTGATAAAGCAAAGTCTTGTAACTGTTCCCCCAACATAGTAAGCTCTGTTCCTATTTATATTTACCTGTGCTTGATTAATAACCATAAAATGAGTCATCACTTCTAAGGTTCTTGGGAGGAGAGTGCCTGGCACACTGTAAGTGCTGTAAAAAATTGGTTCGTTAAATAAAAACTATAAGGGCGTTTTAAGTTGCTCATCACTAAGTCTTTTTCCCAGACACAGTAGAGGTAACTGTTGTCAGACAGAGAATGAAATAATAGATTGCCATTTTCTGAAAATAGCAAAAGAGTTAAAACAAGATTTGAAATGGAAAATTGGGGCCGGCTACAGTGGCTCACGCTTGTAATCCCAGTACTTTGGGAGGCCAAGGCGGACAGATCACTTGAGCTCAGGAGTTCAAGACCAGCCTGGGCAACATGGCAAAACCCTGCCTCTACAAAAAAAAAAAAAAGGTAGCCAGGCATGATGCTTGTAGTCTCAGCTACTCAGGAGGCTAAGGTAGGAGGCTTGCTTGATCCTGGCAAGTTGACGCTGTAGTGAGCCATCATTGCACCGTTGCACTCCAGCCTGGGTGACAGAATGGAGACCCTATTTCAAAAAAAAAAAAGACATAGAAAATTGGTATTTAGGAGAAGCAGGTATAGCAGGATGAGGTGATCCTGAGATGAATACGTTTCCAGTTTGGAAGCAGAGTGGCTGGGGTTGCACACCAGAGAGCCACCTTTCTCCTTGATGGGTTTTTTCCTTTTAGTCGGATTATCTCCTATTAGACAGTGGCTCTGTTTAATAGGGCCAGACGGGATCCTCAACGCCGAGAACCTCATTTTCTCCAACAAACTAACGATTTTCTTTTCTTTTTTTTTTTTTTTTTTTTTTTTTTTTTTTGAGACGGAGTCTCGCTCTGTTGCCCAGGCTGGAGTGCAGTGGTGCAATCCTAGCTCACTGTAGCCTTGACCTCCTGGCCTCAAGCAATTCTCCTGCCTCAGCCTGGGATTACAGGCATGCACCACCATGCCCGGCTAATTTTGTATTTTTAGTAGAGACAGGATTTCACCATGTTGGCCAGGCTGGTCTCAAACTCCTGACCCCAGGTGATCCGCCCACCTCGGCCTCCCAAAGTGCTGGGATTACAGGCGTGAGCCACTGTGCCTGGCCCAAACTAAGGATTTTCTATAGGATTGCAGTACTTGCTTCATTTACACATGTAACCTGATCTTGAATTTCACATTTTTGCTTTAGGCTTAACTTGGCCAGCCACCAGCATAGTAGGAGTTTGCATTACAGATTGAGCATCTCTAATCTGAAAATCTGAATTCCAAAGTGCTCCTAAATCCAAAACTTTTTGAGTGCCAACATGATGCTCAAAGGAAATGCTCATTGGAGCATTTTGTATTTCAGATTAAGGATGCTCAACTCGTAAGTATAATGTAAATATTCCAAAATCTGAAATACTGCAAATCCAAAACACTTCTGGTCCCAAGCAGTTCGTATAAGAGGTACCCAACTGGTATATATAGCTTTGAGGGAGTTTATGGCATTACTTTGTATCTGTAAAGGGGAAAATAGTGATGGACAAGAAATGAGTTTTCCTGCATTTAAGTTGACCTTTAGCTTTCAGGAAGTGGAGCAAATCATGGCCAGAAATTAGTTACTAAAGATTGGCAGTAATGGATGACTTCCGACCCTCAGATGTCAAGGACTCCCTGTTAGTGGGAAAGCTGGCTCGAGCCGGTCAACTTTCCCTGATGCCTTCCACTCCACTGCATTCAGATGCCCATTCTAAGCTACTTCAAGTTTCCACTGAGCAGTTAAACTGCTTGCTGCTTGATGGCATGGAATCCTTTATGAGTGATTTTTATTTGCTGTTGCTTTTACAAATGGGACTTTATTAGATATATGAATGTGGTCAGAATATTCTGATCAGGGATCCAGCCAGTGAGCTGGATGGTCTAGAAGAAGAAAATCAGAAGCAAAGTCGCAGGTTAAAAACAAAACAGAACTTGCCAGTCGCAAAATAGAAGGCATGTACTCATATTCTACTTCCAGCATCTTTGGATTGAGACTACCAACTCTGGCAAAATTTACCTCTTTTGATTACTCACTAAGTGGCAGGGCAGTTGGATGTGTGACACACTGATTGGAATGTCTGATGTGTCATTCTGTAAATAAGAGGAGTGCTAGATGAGGATGCTCTGCAGACCCTAGAAATTTGTGCAGGGGACATTAGATGAATGTGACTGAATCCAGCCCACACCAGAGGGGCTGCATGCTTATTCCAGAACCTTCTGTATTCACCTGAGCCTTAGTCTCTGAGCTTCCTAGCCGAGAGGGCAGAGTGAGCTTGTCATCACTACAGTAGCCACGAGCCTCCTTTTGTCTTTTCTGTTGATGTTCACTGTTTGATCTTGCTGTCTTTATTTCCATGTGGTTATAAGTAGCATTCTTTATGACATGTTTGTCAAATGTAGAAAAATGATGACATCTTCCCACTTTTCTAATGCATTGTCTCCACGTGCCTAAAAGCATCTTGTGAAAGAAGGATATATACTTGTTGCTTTTCTAGTGAAGAGAACCACAAAATCTGCCAACTTAAAAGGAATCATTTAGTCCAAATCCTTTGTTTTGGAAAGGAGAAAGAAAGAAACAAAGAAAAAGGCAAGGGCCCAAAATATAACACCTGGTCAGTAACAGATCTGGAACCAGAACTCCCTCTTCATAGCACACTGCATGTACTACTTTTTTTCTTTTTTTCCTGAGACAGAGTCTCGCTCTGTCACCCAGGCTGGAGTGCAATGACTTAATCTCAGCTCACTGCAACCTTCGCCTCCCGGGTTCAAGCGATTCTGCTGCCTCAGCCCCCTGAGTAGCTGGGATTACAGGTGTGTGCCACCACGCCTGGCTAATTTTTGTATGTTTTAGTAGAGACAGGGTTTCACCATGTTGGTCAGGCTGGTCTCCAACTCCTGACCTCGTGATCCACCTGCCTCGGCCTCCCAGAGTGCTGGGATTACAGGCATGAGCCACTGCACCTGGCCCTGCATATACTGCTTTTTAAAGCTGATGTTAATAATATCGTGGCATAATCAATTAAACTCTTTCCAGCAGGCTTTAGCTTATATATATTTTGGTTGTCTGAAGGACAACCAAAATAAGGCAGGGCCCTCCACTTGAAATTGTTGGGCTGTACTTTTATATGTCCTGGGTGTTTTATATGCGATGAGAGCGTTAGATGATAGCTGAGTACTGAAGCTGCCATTCATAATATAAACTTTTAGTTTGGTTTAGGTGTTCTGTTTTTTTTTTTTTTTCCTTGGGATGGAGTCTTGCTCTGTTTCCCAGGCTGGAGTACGGTGACGTGATCTTGCTCACTGCAGCCTCTGCCTCCCAGGTTCAAGTGACTGTCCTACCTCAGCCTTCTGAGTAGCTGGGATTACAGGCACGTACCACCATGCCTGGCTAATATTTGTATTTCAGTAGAGACGGGGTTTCACCATGTTGGCCAAGCTGGTCTCAAACTCCTGACCTCAAGTAATCCACCGGCCTCGGCCTCCCAAAGTGCTGGGATTACAGGCGTGAGTCCTTGCGCCCGGCCTTGGTTTGGTGTTTATTGTGGCAAAAAAATACATATAAAATGTACCATCTTAACCACTTTTAATCATATAGTTCAGTACTGTTAAATATGTAAACATATGGTGAAATAGGGCTCCAGAACTTTTCATTTTGTAAATCTGAAACTCTGCACGTATTCATTAAACAGCTGCCCATTGCTCCCTTGCCCAGTCCCTAGCAACCACCATTCTTCTGTTTTTGTGGCCGTTACTATCCCAGGCACCTCATATAAGTGAAATTGTACAGCACTGCTGTCCAATATTTTGGTTTCCCTGGGCCACATTGGAAGAAGAATTGTCTTGGACCACACATAAAATACACTAACCATCGCTGATGAGCTAAGCCATCCTGGGCCACATGGGCCACGGGTTGAACAACCTTGTACAGGGTTTGTCTCTCTCTCACTGCCTTATTTCACTTAGTATAATGTCCTCAAGGTTCATTCATGGTTGTAGTATGTGTCAGAACTTCTTTTCAAGGCTGAATAATCCATTGTATCTACAGACCACATTTGGTTTATCCATTCATCTGTCAGGCATTTAGGTTACCTCTTGAGTATTGTGGGTAGTGCTACTATGAACATGGTGTGCAAATATTTCTTCTAGACCCTGCTTTCAATTCTTTTGGATATATGCCCAGAAGCAAAATTGTTGGATCATACAGTAGTCCTATTTTTGCTTTTTTCTTTTTCTTTTTTTTTTCCTTTTGAGACAGAATCCCGCTCTGTCGCCCAGGCTGGAGTGCAGTGGCACGATCTGGGTTCACTGCAACCTCCACCTCCCAGGTTCAAGTGATTCTCCTGCTTCAGCCACCTGTGTAGCTTGGACTACAGGTGCGCACCACCACACCTAGCTAATTTTTTTGGTAGAGATGGGATTTTGTTTCCTAGGCTGGTCTTGAACCCCTGGCCTCAAGTGATCCACCTATCTCAGCCTCCCAAAGTGCTGAGATGACAGGCATGAACCAACCACCATGCCTGGCATATTTTTAATTTTTTGAGGATCTGCAAATTGTTTTCCATAGTGCCTGCCCCATTTACATCCCACCAGCAGTGTGCGGTTTCTCCAATCCTTGCCAGCACTTACTCTCTGTTTTCTTTTTATTTTTATTAGCCGCCCTAATGGGTATAAGATGATAGCCTATTGTAGTTTCAGTGGACATTTCTCTGATGAGTGACATTGAGCATCTTTTCATCTGCTTGTTGGCCATTTGTATATTATCTTTGGAGAAATGTTTATTCAAGTACTTTGCCCATTTTTTAAAAGGTTATTTGATTTTTTTGTTGTTGGAGGGTTTTTTTTCTTTTGTTTTGTTTTTATGTATATATTCAATAGACTCATGATCAGATACACAATTCGTAACTATTTTCTTATATACTATAGGTTGACTTTTCACTCTGTTGATTGTATCCTTTGATGCCCAAAAGATTTTAAGTTTGATGTCTCATTTATCTAATCTTTTTTTTTTTTTGAAACAGAATCTGACTCTGCTGCCCAAGCAGGAATGCAGTGGCATGATTTCTGCTCACTGCAACCTCCACATCCTGGGTTCAAGCAGTTTTCCTGCCTCAGCCTCCCGAGTAGCTGGGATTACAGGCACCCGCCATCACGATCACGCCTGGCTAATTTTTGTATTTTTAGTAGAGTCAGGGTTTCGCCCTGTTGGCAAGGCTGGTCTCGAACTCCTGACCTCAATTAATCCACCTCCTCGGCCTCCCCAAAGTGCCAGGGTTACAGGCGTGAGCCACCGCACCCGGCTGGATGTTCCATTTATCTAATCCTGCTTTGTTGCCTGTGCTTGCAGTGTCATACCCATGAAATCCTTGCCATATGTATACTTTTTGTAACAAAAAGCCAGTTGTATTTTTTTTCTTGATAAATGAACAATCTTATCTTCTGAGCAGTGGCCTTGCCAATATGTTATCTTTTAAAAAAAAGTATTTATTCAAAGGGCTTTGTCTTCACTCCTCCTCACTGACCTCCTTGAGCCCATGATATCTTCCTTTTCTGTTTCCTTCTTCAGTTCCCTCCTTTTTGTCTTCCTCCTTTATTTACTAACTTATTTATGTGTCAGTAGAAGGGCTGTGTGTAAAGGAAGAGGGTTCCTGAGGGGTGCCTGAAGGTAACAGGTGATTTTTTTTTAAATTACATTTTCATGTCCAACAGAGCTTAAAGGTAAAATAAAAATAAAGAATTACACATGTGTATATTTCTCTCACACACACACCTGAACTTACACAAACAAGTGAATTTGTTTGATTCAAATGAATTTCACTGCAGTGTTCTGCATTGATTTTGGCAATGCTGCCATTATTCAGAATATGATGGCATTAGTCAGAGAGGATTTTTTTTCTTTGGAATTGCCAGCTTGCTTTATTTTTTTTCTCTCCTCTCCCTCTTCTTCTGTCCTCCTTTCCTCCTCTCCTCTGTTGCCCAGGCTAGAGTACAGTGGTGTGATGATGGCTCATTGCAGCCTTGACTTTCTGGGCTCAAGTGATCCTCCCGCCTCAGCCTCCTAAGTAGCTGGGACCACAGGCACATGCCACCATGCCCAGCTAATTTTGAATTGCTAGCTTTCAAGGCATATAGGAAGTCAGTATCATTCTAGTGTGTTCTGAAGACAGATTTGGGTTCTGGTTCCTGCTTCTGTACTTCATTGTTATGACCGTGGTCAAGTCACTTAACCTCCTGGAACATTAGTGTACCATGTAGTATCACTTGGAGTACTCCTGGCATGAAGCAGGTGCTTGACTATAGCTGTTACTGTTACTGTTACTGTGTAGCTTGATCACCCATATTTTTTTCTACCAGATTTGAGGGATAGCTTTTGACCATTTCCAACTACCAAAACTACTAGCAAAATACAGAGATCGCCACCACAGACAATATTTAAAATAACCTACCTTTGGCTCTGAAAAAGTTCTTAAGAGAAATTTATAGAAGTGCTGTTAGCACAAGAACATTGTTAGAAGAAGTATCTGGCCCTCTAAGGTGACTATTTTGCACGGGACAGGGTTTATATGAATATAGGTATTTGTAGAAAAAAGGGATCATTTGGTAAATTCAGAGTTGATTGATTTAGAGTGGGTTTCTTCACGTTGGCACTACTGATACTTGCAGCAGGATAACTCTCTGTCATGGGGGCTGTCCTATGTATAGTAAGATGTTTAGCAACATCCTTCAGCTTTACCCACTAGATGCCGATAACATTCCCCCTGCACCTCGCCCACTGTAACAACCAAAAATGTCTCTAGACATTGGCAAATGTCCTATAGGGTATAAAAATCCCTCCTGGTTGAGACCACTGATTTACAGGGAGACATTTGAAGTATAGAAAAAGCACATACTTTGACATTTGCATCACCAGCAATATGATGTCAAGCTAATTAAACTCCTTCAGCCTGAATTTGTTCATCTGTAAACCAGGATGGTGATGCCTAAATAAGATAGGCCATATGCAAATGACTGCACGGCCCCTAGCAGCTAGAAGGCAGTTAATAAAAGTTTGATATCTCCTCCATTTATCCCTCATTTACACTTCTTAATTCTAATCAGGCGATAGCCTAGTGTTACATAAAAAGATTACAGAGTCAACAGGGCAAGTGCCAAGTGGCTTAGTCTGTAGGAATTATGGTTGCTTAAAGTAGGCAGGAAAAACTGCTTGTAATGTGGCCAGAAAGTGGCCCAGAGCTCTTAACCGGCTGTTGGTCACCCAGAGAGCATTCAACTTGGGGAATGGTTTGAGAAATATTCCAAAACCGCTCTGCTGTTTACAACCCACAGAACTGTGGACTGGACTGCTGTGAAAAAAAGTGGAATGGTGGGAATTAATTTGAGGCTTTAAAAATTAAATAAGAATATCATAAGTAAAATATTTAGCATAGTGCCCAGTGCCTAAATAATGCTGGATGAATGTTAATTGCCCTTCTATTTCCCACCGGAGAATTCCAACCACCAGTGTTAGGTCATCTCCAATGATAGTCTGAACCAAAAACAATGTTATGATCAAGTTTTCTATCAGCCTAAGAAAATGCAACCCTGAGAGAGCTAAGACTAATGAATACAATGCGTAAAGGACTTTCAAATAAAATTTGTCCCTACCTGACATCAAATTTGCCATCAATGAGATTTAAGAGCACAGTTCCTTATGTTTTTCTCATGCATAATTTTTTTTGGCGGCGGCGGGGAAGACTTCCTCCAGTGGCTTAAGGTATTTTTTCCCCCATAACAGTAAAGTCAAATACAGGAGACTTGGTTTTAACATATCTTTTGTGACTGGGCATCCAGAAAATTGGTTAACAGTGTTAACAGCCCTGCCAGTTGCTCACTTGATTGTTTGGAGGCTCGTGGTAGCCTGTATTGCAGTTACCAGCCTCAGATATCAGTTGAGGACATAAGGACTGGGAATTTATTTGTAATACATTTTGACATGCAGGGTAAACCATTAATTATTAACCATTCCTGAGGGAAATCCTGACGCGTGTAAGTTGCTACCAGGGCCTCCGCTTGGCACTCTGAATCAATCGCATGTGAACATTCCCTGTTAGCTGCATTCTGAAGTCCTCGTTGCCACGTTGAATCAGGAAGACCAGACTGGAAGTTCAGGAGACACTAACCCTGGAAAAGCTGCCTTCTCGCCCTCTGCCTGAGGATTTCAAACAAATGACAAAAGCCGCAGTTCCGCTTGGGAAACATTGACTTTCCTGTAGATTCAGCCTCCTCCACCTTAGAGCGGACATTGAGAGACTTCACATGCGTTCATCCCCGTCGCTGTTGTCCTTGAGATAAGGACATTGGTAAAGAGAAACTGGGAGACAGCCTTTCAGATTTTTGTGGATGAGTTTCTAAAGAGACAGAAGGGCCACTAAATCAAACCCTATATAACCCCCTTGTAAATTCAGGATGGCAATTGACATTTTACTTTAGAGGAAATACTATCATTCAGTGAGTCTGGATAACGCTTCACTTAAGATTCAGAAGAGTTGTGTTTCAGTGTGTGTGAACACTTTGTGGTATATCACAGCTCTTATTTCAGCAATACAGAGAGGATACATTTATGCCTGTGTTGAAGGATTTGTAAAGAAAGGACTTTGTGTTGTAGGGAAAGTGTTGGTTTGAGAGTTAGGCAGCCTGTATTCTATCCCAGTTCTGCTCCCAACTAGCTGGGTATGTGTGGGCAAGTCACTTTACTTCCCAGGAATTAGTAGAAGTGGACATACAAAAGGTAAGAAAAAAAAGGGCCAAGCACAGTGGTTTGCACCTGTAACCCCAGCAACTCCTGAGGCCAGGAGTCTTGAGACCAGCCTGGGCAACATAGCAAGACCCTGTCTCTACAAAACAAAATTTAAAAATTAACTGGTGTGGTGGTGTACAGCTACAGTACCAGCTGCTCAGGAGACTGAGGCAGGAGTAGCACATGAGCCCAGTGAGCTACGATTGTACCACTGCGTTCCAGCCTGGGTGACAGAGCCAGGCTGTCTCAATCAATCAATCCTTAAGTTTAAAAAATAAATCACCTAATTAATTTTTAAAACATATAAATAAATAATTTTTTTAAAAAAGTAAGGGAAGGCTGTAGGCTGGGTACCAGTTCCAGTTCAGGGTGTCTCTTTAGTTGTACTCCAGGTGCCAGATTACAAGTTCACCCGATGCCACCCCTTGTATTTCAGTGGTTGGTGTTTGATGAGACCAGAGGTTAAGATGGGCTCTGACTACAGTGAACAGTCCAGTTTAGCCTGACTGAAGGGTTTGTTTAGGTGATAGGGAGAAATAGATGACTGAGGAGGGAGGTTGGCCCCAGGAGTTGAGGACCTTGACTGATAAGCTATAAGCTAAGGAATTTGGATTTTGTTCTGTAGTCCCTAGGGAGTAGTTACTGAAGGTTCTGTAAACAGGAGACTGACATGAGCCAGGTTCCGACTCCGCCACTATCTGCATGGCCTTAGGCAGGTCACCAAACTTTTCTAGACCCTATAGTCATCTTTTTTAAAAAGAGAAAGAGTGATTTGAGCCAGACGATTTTGAACATTGCTCTCCTTTCAAAAGTTCTGAGTCTATAACTTGAAGCATCATTTTATTAGTTGAACGATTAGAGACAGATCCTTGAAGACCTTGCTTTATGATGGATTCTTGATCCTATCAGCCATCTATGTCAGTCCTGTTTGTTGTTGTAAACTCAATTATGTCACCGTTCCGGGGAGAGGAAAACCTACTCTGTGTGGTTTCTCGCTTTGCTTCGTAGTAACACGTTACAATAAAGGAGTTTTTGCTTAAACAATAAAAGATTTTGTTAGAACACAGGTTAAGAGAACTAAAAGGCATACGTACAATTTATTTCACTGCCAAATGCCAAATTTTCCTCAAACTATTTGCTGCCTCAGGTAGTCTCTGCCTAGTTTTGTTGCTGTTGCTAGCTGATTAATTTTTTTTTTTTTTTTTTTTTTGAGATGGAGTTTTGCTCTTGTTGTCCAGGCTGGAGTACAGTGGCATGATCTCAGCTCACTGCAATCTCCGCCTCCTGGGTTCAAGTGATTCTCCTGCTTCAGCCTCCTGAGTGACTGGGACTACAGGCACCTGACACCACGCCTGGCTAATTTTTGTATTTTTGGTAGAGATGGGCTTTCACCATGTTGGCCGGGCCGGACTCAAACTCCTGACCTCAGGTGATCCACCCACCTCAGCCTCCCAAAGTGCTGGGATTACAGGTGTGAGCCACTACACCTGGCCTTTGGCTGATTAATTTTAAAAGCAATTTTAGTTTAATATTTCCATCACATTATTATTATTATTATTATTATTATTATTATTATTTTTGAGACAGAGTCTCACTCTGTCACCCAGATTGGAGTGCAGTGGTGCGATCTCAGCTCACTGCAACCTCTGCTTCCTCGGTTCAAGCAATTCTTCTGCCTCAGCCCCCCGAATAGCTGGGATTACGGACGTTTGCCACCAAACTGGCTAATTTTTCTAGATTTAGTAAGGATGGCATTTTACCATGTTGGCCAGGCTGGTCCCAAACTCCTGGCCTCAAGTGATCCACCCACCTCAGCCTCCTAAAGTGCTGAGATTACAGGCACGAGCCACCATGCCTGGCCCTTAATTTTTCTTAAGAACTTTTAATATATGTCTAGAGTCGTAATCTAGGTCTCCCCCAACCCCAAAACAGCCCCTGAGATAAGAATCTGGGGGCAGATAGTTTGTTTGGGAGGTGAGCCTAGGCAGTTTCAGGAGGGAGACAGGGAAAGAAAGAAAGGCAGTGGAGGGTATATTAATGAGCAGATGATCAGTGTATGGGAAACTGAGGCTCTATAGTGTTAAGGAGTTTGGGGAGGCTCTGTAGAACGTTCTCTATAGAACAACATGTAGAGTTGTCTCACCCAGTGGACGAGGAAGCTGGGGACCTATCCACTAACTCTCAGCCATCACTGATTGAGGGCTGCCCTCGGGGTGAGACACTCCCAGGGGTGGTGGGGAGAGGGAGAATGGCAGTGGCACTAGGAGCCATCAAGCCTGTATGCACAGGTGAGTGCCAGTGGGACGCAATCAGGCCATTGTGTGTCTTTTGCACCTACTGCCCTTGTGTGAGTTGATGATGTTGTAAATCTCTAATGCCTTCTTTCTCTGATCAATTGTTTTTCTTGAAATATCAATTTCTGGGGAGCTCCTGAGTCTTTCTGTGTTCTATTTTGTACAGAATTCTGGGGAGAATTTAATTTTAGTTTCTTGTAGTTTGTTTTGCTCTGCAGAAGACGCCAGGAATGTTCTAAAATATGTATACTTTGAGATCTGTTACCAGAGGTATTGATGCCATAGTTGCCTGGCTACTGTATTGAAGATTTTTCCTTGAGATGTTTCTTTGTTCAAAAGTGGTTCTGTTTTTTTAATGCATGATTGAGCGGCCAACAAGTATCATTCTGAGCAGGCAGAAAAGTTTTAGTGGCATATCTCTGGAATTTGCACACATAGATTTGGCTTCTCCTCACAGCAGCTCAGGAGAATCACTGCAGAGAGAAAACTCTCCTGTGATGCCTCCCTTTAAGAACAGATGGCGATCTTGGCTCTGCCATCAAGCCAAAGGAAACATCAGAGGACCTGTATGGATGAGAAAATTCCTGTGAAAAATGACCTAGGGCAGCACATCCGAATAGGTCTCGTGGTGATCTTAGGTGACATGCACTAAATATTATTTTAACAACAATGCCACTTTTCTTGACGTTTTAAAGAATAGTTGCTCAGCAAGTCAGATGAAAGGAAGTTCTGACCAGCAGCCAGCCCTTGGGAGATTATTCATGGATGGCAGGAATGCGCAGAAAAGGATTCAGGAGACACGAAGGAACTACCCATGTGCTAGTTTTCCTGTGCAGTTGGGGGTGTGAGGACGGCCCGGTAAGTGGAGCACATTTATGGAAAAATAGCTATTCCTTGGGTATTTGGGGGAAGGCTTCTTGGGAGGAGCTAGAATCTGGAAAGCCATTTGGAGTGACATGTGAAACCTGGGGAGTAGCTCCTGAGTCCTTTGGGGTAGGAAGTTCCTTGATTAGGCAGAGCCTTTGAGAAACTTGGCATAAGAGGAATAGAAATGACTTCATGTGGCCTGGCCTGTGCCTCTTGGTTTGCTCCTCTCTAGCTGCCCTCATCCGCCTTCAGTCTTAGGGCAGCAGGCTGTTCTCAGCTGTGGATGGTAGCACATGCTGTTCCCCCACCCAGAATACTCTTTCCCTCACTGCTTACCAGACTGAAGCTGATGATCCTTCAGTTTCAGTGTCTCTTTCTGAGAAAAGCTGATGTTGCAAAGAATACCAGGTCTGGAAAGGATGTTCCTATTGTTACTCATTCTCATAGTGCTTGTTGTTTCCCTTCATAGCCCTCCATTTCTGTATTACTTGTTTAATACCTATCATCCCTCCTGCTGTACTATAAGCCTGAGGGGGGCAGGGGCCATGGTGTATACTAGGCCATGATATGGCCGATGCCTGGTAACATTGTGACACCCACAGAGTAGGCACTCAATACAGATTTGTTGAATGGGGTCGGGCGCAGTGGCTCATGCCTGTCATCCTAGCACTTCAGGAGGTCGAGGCAGGTGGATTACTTGAGGTCAGGAGTTTGAGACCAGCCTGGTCTACATGGTAAAACCCCGTTTCTACTAAAAACACAAAAATTAGCCAGGCATGGTGGCACATGCCTGTAATCCCAGCTACTCAGAGGGCTGAGGCATGAGAATCACTTGAACCTGGGAGGCGGAGGTTGCAATGAGCTGAGATTGTGCCACTGCACTCCAGCCTGGGTGACACACTGAGACTCTATCTCAAAAAAAAAAAAAAAAGGCTGGGCGCAGTGGCTCATGCCTGTAATCCCAGCACTTCGGGAGGTTGAGACAGGTGGATCGTTTGAGGTCAGGAGTTTGAAACCAGCCTGGCCAACATGGTGAAACCCCAACCCACGTGTGGTGGTACATGCCTGTAATCCCAGCTACTCGGGAGGCTGAGGCAGGAGAATCACCTGAACCCGGGAAGTGGAGGTTGCAGTGAGTCGAGATTGTGTCACTGCACTCCAGCCTGGGCAACAGAGTGAGACTCCGTCTCAGAAAAAAGCCAGGCATGGTAGTACATGCCTGTAGTCCCAGCTACTTGGGAGGCTGAGGCAGGAGAATCACTTGAACCCAGGAGGTAGAGGTTGTAGTGAGTTGAGATCGCACCACTGCACTCCAACCTGGGCGACAGAGCGAACTGTCTCAAAAAAAAAAAAAAAAAAAAAGTTGAATGGGTAAGTGAATGAAGAAGTGACTAATGATCAACCATGGTATAGTATTAGAAGAGAGCCACATAATGAGTGTCTGGGTGCTACAGTTAATTTAAAGTTTGGTAGTAGAAAGTAAATGTATTGCATTTTCTTTATTTATATGTGAGTCTGTGCTTAAAAACATCCAAGTCAGACATACTCATTGTATACAGAAAAATATAAAAACATAGTTACTGGTGATACCGCTACCCAGAGATAACCACTGAAGTAGGGTGTGGCTCAAAGCAGGGAATGCAGAAAAGTAGAAGGGTCTGCATGGGCTAGGTCAGGGTCAGTGGTGATGGAAGTCTTCCTAGCGTGAGATCCCGGGTGTCTGCTAAGAAAGGGATGTGATAAAAAGTCAGAGGGGAACAGATCTTCCTGACCGAGGGAACCCCTGCCGCCTCGGTGGTGTTGGCTTGGGTATTAGTCAGGCTAGTGTTAACTGTTGTAACAAACAGCCCCACAGTTTCAGTGACTAAACATGATGAAAGTTTCTTGTCACTCACGCCCTGTTCCAATGTGGATGTATCCTGGCTGGGCAGTCTCTTCTTCAGGTGATTTCTTGGTGAACTCAGTCTCCTTGCATCCTGAAGTTCTGCCCTCTCCTGGATCCTCAGATCTCCTTTCAGCCAGATGATAGGAAAAGAGCATGGTGACTTGTTAGAGAAGTTTTGTGTCTGTGTTTGGAACAGCTTTGCTGAGATGTAATTCACATATCATACAATTAACCCATTTTGGCCGGATGCAGTGGCTCACACCTGTAATCCCAGCACTTTGCGGGGCCAAGGCAGGTGGATCAGTTGAGCTCAGGAGTTTGAGACTAGCTTGGGCAACGTGGCAAAACCCTGTCTCTACAAAAAACACAAAAATTAACCAGGCATGGTGGCACATGCCTGTAGTCCCAGCTACTCGGGATGGCTTGAGCCCTGAAGTTGGAGATTGCAGTGAGATTGCGCCACTGCACTCCAGGCTGGACGACGGACCCAGACCCTGTCTCAGAGACCCAAAGAACAACCCATTTAAAGTGTACAAGTCAGTGGCTTTGTTTGTTTGTTTGTTTGTTTTACCATATTCAGAGTTGTACAACCATCACTACGATCAATTTTAGAATATTTTCTTCATCCTCCCCCCGCCACCAAAAACCCATACCCATTACCAGTTACCCCCACTTCCTGGCTTCCCTCAATTCTTCTCCCCCATTCCTCAGCAATCACTGATCCATTTTGGCAACCTGTTAATAGTTACCCCCACCTTCTCCTGCCTCACTCTCTAGCCTGAGGAAACCACTGGTCTCTTTTCTGTCTCTCTGGCTTTGCCTATTCTGGCCATTTCATATAAATGGAATCATACAGTATGTATTTTGTGTGTGTCTGGCTTCCTTTACTTAGCATACTGTCTTCAAGGTTCATCCATGTGGTAGCATGTGTCAGGACTTCATTCCTTTTTATGGCTTAATATTCCATTGTACAGATAGGCCACACTTCATTAATTCATCAGTTGATGGGCATTTGAGTTGTTTGCACTTTTGACTATACTAGAGAGGGTTGTAGGAGCCTGCTCAGGAAGTGATGTTTATTACTTCTTTGCCTGTTTCATTGGCCACAAGTCAGTCTCGTGTCCTAATCTCACTTCAAGGGAAGTTGGGAAATGTGGTCTGGCTGTGTGCCCAGGAAAACAAAAAGAAATGGGGTTTGGTGACCCTGCTACAATTTGCAAATAAGGAGTAGAGTTTAACTGGATCTGTCAGCGTGGAGATTCCTGGTGACATGTCACAGAGCAGAACAGAGAGTTCAGGCAAGGCCACTCTTCAGCTCCTGCTGCCTTCGTGTGAATGGGAAAGCCAGCCTGGGAAATGCCCAGCCCCATCAGAGGGCCTGTCAGCCCACTGTAGAGCCCGGCCTTCACAGGTGGTGCTTTGCGATCCCAGGAGACTGGGAAAGGTTGGGATGATGGCAGCTAGGGTGGATGATTTCATGGTGGTTGTGCCTGATACATAACTGGGTCCTATTTGTAGAGTAGAAAAACCACCATTGGGGTTTGTGCGTTTATTTGGCTCTGAACATTGTTCACACTAAGACACAGGTCGCCTCTAGTTGTTCCCTTCCATGTATGTAAACACGAGGCATCTGACCAGAGCAGGGTACCTGCTTTCTTGTGGTAGGTGTGTATCTGTCAGGGTCCAGTCAGGAAACAAAGACCACTCTAGGTATTTAAAGTAGAGGAAACTTTCGTGCTTGCTTCGGCAGCATGTGTACTAAAATAGAGGAAACAATGTAGGAAATTGGTTACACAGGTGATAGAAGAGCTGACAAACCAGACCGGAAACGATGAGGCAGCCCTGAAGTTAGCATCAGCAGGAAGCTGCTATCACCCCTTGGCTGGAGGGACCCAGGGAAGAGGTGATGTTACCAGAGCCCAGGTGCCAGGATCACCTGGAACAATTGTGAGCCAGCCTGGTGGGAGCTGGGTCTAACAGAGATGCGGCTATTGCTGGAGTGGCAAGAAAAAGGGAAGTCAAGCATGAGAAGCACTGATGTCTGGGTCTTCAGATTTAAGCTCCCCCGTGATTCTCTTTTTTATTACTATTTTTATATATTTTTTTGAGATGGCATTTCCCTCTTGTTGCCCAGACTGGAGTACAATGGTGTGATCTTGGCTCACTGCAACCTCTGCCTCGGGGGTTCAAGTGATTCTCCTGTCTCAACCTCCTCAGTAGCTGGGACTACAGGTGTCTGCCACCATGCCTAGCTAATTTTTGTATTTTTGGTGGAGACAAGGTTTCACCATGTTGGCCAGGCTGGTCTCGAACTCCTGACCTCAGGTGATCTGCCCGCCTTGGCCTCCCAAAGTGCTGGGATTACAGGCGTGAACCACTGTGCCCAGCCTCCCAGGTGATTCTAATATGCAGCCAAGAGTCAGACCCACTGTCAAAGTTTCCTTCTCTTAATTGTGAAATGGCCTTAATTGCCAGAAACAGATGTTGCTGACTGATTCAACATAGGAGTTTTTATCTGTAGGCTTGTTCTTGGATACCTTGCGATCTGAAAATGATAAGCAGATCCAAAAGCTGATTATTAACCACTAAAGGGTTTAGTTATTTAACACCTGTCTTAAAGTGGCTTTTAAGCTGAAAATCTCTTTGCTTTTAATTTTTTCAAATGTTTGATTTTTGTTTTGTTTATACTCAAAAGACCTTTTGTTTCGAGTAACAAGGGTAAATTTCAAGTTAATGAGAAAATTCAAGGGAAATCTTGATGTAACTGGTCCAAAAAACTAAAATCCAAACAAACCTGAGCTCATATCAGTAATTAAGCATTAGCTTGGGCAACATGGTGAAACCCTGTCTCTACAAAAAATACACAAATTAGCCAGGTGTAGTAGTACGTGCCTGTAGTCACAGCTACTTGGGAGGCTGGGGTGGGTGGATCGCTTGAACCTGGGAGGTTGAGGCTGTAGTGAACGGAGATTGTACCACTGCACTCCAGCCTGGGCGATAAAGCCCTGTCTCAAAAAAAAAAAAAAAAAAAAAAAGGCATTTAAGTGAGTTTACTGAGTTTAGTACATTCCTTTCAGAATCATGAATATTTGACACCTCAAAAGTTGGCTAATTACAGATGTGGAAATGTTGTGCCTCATTAAAGTTTCAATCTTTCATATTCTTGCCACAGACATTAGAAATTATTTAAATGCTGTAGTAAATTTGAGTTGGTTTGTGTTGGTTCTTAAAAATTAAAGAATATTATACAATGGCTGTGCAACAAGAGATCCAGTTTGTTCAGTTAGATTCAGTTAGTTCAGTTAGATTCTATATGACAAAAAGAGGAAAGATAAAATATGTTAGAACAGGATCAAGGTAGAAAATGGAAAAAGTCCGAGTCAAAATACAGGCTTAATTATTGCAGGTTTCCAGAAGGTGGCCAAGTGTCTAGATTAGCCCTTTTCCACCCAGGTTGGGTTCCACAAGACAATTAAGTCCTAATGCCCACTGGCATCTATTGTATGAAATGATTGAATTTCTCTTCTGCATCCAGAATGAGGCTGGCTACGTACCGTCCTTGGGAGCACTGAAAAAATAGTCACTCAGATAATCAAATAATTTTTTCCAGGGATTAATTCTGTCATGGAACCCCAGTTGAGAAAGTCTGGCTGTTTTAGGTACTAATTTGACATCTGGGATGATGCGGTAGTTTTTGAGGTGCATGTCCTCAGGAAAGGAAACATAAAAGAGCCTGTTGTGGCCGGGCGCAGTGGCTCACACCTGTAATCCCAGCACTTTGGGAGGCCGAGGCGGGCGGATCACCTGAGGTCATGAGTTCGAGACTATCCTGGCCAACATAGTTAAACCCCATTTCTCCTTAAAAAAAAAAAAAAAAAAATTCAAAAATTAGCTGGGTATGGTGGTATACATCTGTATTCCCAGCTACTTACTCCGGAGGCTGAGGTGGGAGAATCGCTTGAACCTGAGAGGCGGAGGTTGCAGTGAGTTGAGATTGTGCCACCACACTCCAGGCTGGGTGACAGAGCGAGACTCCATCAAAAAAAAAAAAAAAAAAAAACCTATTACCAAGAAATTAAAAAGAATAATTTATTCATTTATTAGAATGGTTATTAATAAAATATACCCAGTTTTGTATAAATCCCAGCAATGATTTTCTGAACATTTTAATATGTATCCTTAGACTTTTGTCTATGTACATAAACATGTAAATAGTGTTTATTTCAAAGAATTGGGTCATGCCTTTCATTTAGTTCAGGTTTTTTCCATGAAATGTTACTGTTACGGATGTTCCTCTGGGTAATTACACATGGATCTGCCCCTTTATAATGAATACGTTATTCTGTAGTCTGGTTGTTGCAAAATATATTTTGCTGTTCTTCCGTTAATGGACATCTGAGTCATCTCCAGTTCCTTACTATTACAAGCAGTGCCATAACAAACATCTTTGTTCAAAAAATTCTTGAAAAAAAGATGTACATATTACAGATTCTAGAAGTGGAATCTTTGGGTCAGGATGGGTACCTTTTTTGTTTTTGTTTTTATGTAAAATCACAAATATATTTAAAAGTAGGAAATAGCATAATTGTCTTAGGCAGGGTTCTCCAAAGGAACAAACCAGTAGGATGTATAGAGATCTAGAGGAAGAGATGGATTATGATAATTGCCCCAGGTGATTCTAGAGACTGGCAAGCCCCATGCAAGCTGGAGAACCAGGAATGCTTGTGGTGTGATTTGCTCTGAGTCCAAAGGCCTGCGAACCAGGGATGCTGTTGGGGTAAGTCCTGAAGCCTGAAGGTCCGAGACCCAGGAACTCTGATGTTCAAGGAGATGATGAATTTCCCAGTTCAAAAAAAGAAAATTCACTCTTCCTTGGCCTTTTTGTTCTCTTGGTACCCTCAATGGATTGCATGATGCCACCTGCATTGGTGAGGGTGGTCTTCTTTACTCAGACTGTTGATTCAGACGCTAATCTCATCCAGAAACACCCTCACGGACATACCCAGAAATAACATTTTATTACCTTTCTGGCCTTCCTTAGCCCAGTCAAGCTGACACATAAAATTAACCATCAGAATAATAAACCCCCATCTACCCCATATCCACTTTGATAATTATCATTGCATGGCCAATTTTGTTCCCCTTTGCTCCCACCCACTCCTTTACACCCCAATGCTGGATTTATTACAAAGCAAAGACATACTATTTTATCCACAGATACTTCACTGTGTATCTTTAAAAGTTAAGGACACTTGGCTGGGCACGGTGTCTCACGCCTGTAATCCCAGAACTTTGGGAGGCCAAGGCGGGTGGATCGTTTGAGGCTAGGAGTTCAAGACCAGCCTGGCCAACATGATGAAACCCCGTCTCTACTAAAATTACAAAAATTAATTGGGTGTGGTGGCACATGCCTGTGATCCCAGCTATGTTGGAAGGCTGAGGGAGGCACGAGAATCACTTGAACCCAGGAGGTAGAGGTTGCAATGAGTTGAGATCATGCCACTACACTCCAGCCTGGGCGACAGAGTGAGACTGTCTCAAAAAAAAAAAAAGGCTAAGGACACTTATAAAACATTGGCATGATTACATTATCATACCTAAAAAGGAACAGTTTTTAGGTTTTACATTATCATACCTAAAAATTAACAATGTCTCAGTTTCAGTGCTCAAATTTTCCCAATTGTCTTTCCTTTTTTTTTGGCAGAGTCTCATTCTGTTGCCTAGGCTGGAGTGTAGTGGCACAATCTTGGCTCACTGCATCCTCTGCCTCCCAGGTTCAAGTAATTCTCCTGCCTCAGCCTCCCAAGTACCTGGGACTACAGGCGCCTGCCACCACACCTGGCTAATTTTTGTTAGAGACAGGGTTTCATCATGTTGGCCAGGCTGGTCTCGAACTCCTGACCTTAAGTGATCCACCCGCCTCAGCCTCCCAAAGTGCTGGGATTACAGGTGTGAGCCAGTGTACCCAGCCTCATATGTTTTTTAGTGGATTTGTTTGAATCACAATCCAAACAAAGTCTGCATGTTGCATTTAGTTGATATGACTCTTAAGTCTTTTTTATTATATAGGTTTCCCCTTTGCTTGTTTTTTCATTTCCTTATGATTTAGTTGTTGAGATAGAATCAAGTAGGGACTGAGTATAATTGTATAAGGTTTATCGGTGTGGATCTTAAGCAGTGACTACATTGGAAAATGAAAACAATAATTTTTCTGCTGAAGTACGGCATCCTTGCACCTGTCTGTCAGCATGATGAATGCGTGTATATTCCAGTCTTTTTTTTTTTTTTTTTTTTTTTTTTAAATAGGTCTCACTCTGTCACCCAGACTGGAGTACAGTGGCGCGATCTTGGTTCACTGCAACCTCTGCCTTCTGGGTTCAAGTGATACTCCTGTCTCAGCCTCCCAGTTAGCTGGGATTACAGGCATGGGCCACTACCACCTGGCTACTTTTTGTATTTTTAGTAGAGACAGGTTTTCACCATGTTGGCCAGGCTGGTGTCGAACTCCTGACCTCAAATGATCCACCCACTTTGGCCTCCCAAAGTTCTGGGATTACAGGTGTGAGCCACTGCATCTGGCCTCTATTCCATTGTCTTGATTCATTCATTTGTGACCTTCTAACATCTGTCTTTCAGGAGAAACAGCACAGGTGACCGTGAGAAGGCTCTGCAGATCATGCTCCAGGTTCTGCAGAGCTGTGATCACCCGGGCCCCGACATGTTCTGCCTGTGTGGGAGGATCTACAAGGACATCTTCTTGGATTCAGACTGCAAAGATGACACGAGCCGAGACAGCGCCATTGAGTGGTAAACCCTCAGCCTGAGTTATCAGCACATGCATCTCTTCAAGGAACAGAATCGCATAGGCTGAGGATGTGCATCTCTTCCTTATGTATATGTCTGTCTACTGGCAGTGAGCAACTATTTGTAGTAAATGTGGTCTGGGAATTTCCAGATTCCCTTTTTGAGAGAAAACCATGAGAAACAGGGTTTTCTACTGGTCACACTCTTCCCACAGGTACACTTGTTTAAGGGCCAAGAAGGAGGCCCAGCACAATCCTTCCGAGCTCCCACTTCCAGAACCTTGTCCCCCACCACCAGGGCATCATCTTCCCCAGTGATCTGTTCATTCATTCACTTATTCGTTCATTTGTTTAACAATGTTCAGTGATGGCTTACTGTGTGCCAGAAACTTTTCTAGGTGGTAGGAATACAGACACGACAGACAAGAATCCTGCCCTTGGGGGCCTTGCATTGCTGGTGAGGGAAGTTAAAGAAAGCGACACATGTAGGATGTCATGTGAGGGCTGTGGGGAAAAGTTAAGCAGGGAAGGGGATAAAGGAGGGCTCTGAAGGGTGGTCTGCAATTTTAAAGAGGGTGGTCAGTGAAGGTGCCTAAAGATAGGAAAGTGATAAGGGAGTGAACTTCACAGATAACTGGAGAAAGTGTTCTTGGCGGAGGGAACAGCAAGGGCAGAGACTCTGAGGATGAAGCATGCCAGGCACACTCCAGGATGGTCAGCAGTAAGCAAGGGATGGGTGGAGAGCAACATGAAACAGGAAGGGGCAAGACCTTCTTGCTCTGAGTGAGAAGGAACATCAAATGGAGGGTTTGAGCAGAGGAGTGACAAGATCGGACATGCATTTTGACAGGAATACTCACTGTTATGCAAAGAATATATTTTAGGGGGTGTATCAGCTATCACTTGCTGCATAACCCAAAACTTAGCAGCTTGGAACAGCAATGATTATGATGTTTCATGATTCTGTGGCTTTGCCAGGCACTTCTTCTGCTGGCTTCACCTGGGCTCACTTCTAAAACTGAAGTCAGCTGTAGGGTCAGGTGTGGCTGGAAGATCCAAATGACCCGTACACATTTGGCAACTGGTGTTGGCTACTGATGGTGTGCCTCAGCTCTCCACCGTGTGGTTCTAATCCTGGCAGACCAGCTTTCTTACCTGGTATGCAGAACTCTAAGAGAGTGAACAAGGGAGCAGCAAAGCCTCTAGAGGCTTAGGTTTGGGAACTCACACGTGGTTAACTTCTGCCACATGCTATTGGTCAAAGCAAATCACATGGCCCGCCCACATTCAAAAGGATGGAGGAATATGCTCCACCTCTGGCTAGGAGGAATAGCAAAGTTGCATTGCAGAGGTGCATTCATATTGCAATGGGAGGAATTTGTGGCCATTAAACAGTCTTATCACAGGGACAAGGACAGCAGCAGGGAACCGGAGAATATAGCAGTAATTCAGGGGAGAGCTGGTAGTGGCTTGAGCCAGGGTGGTGGGGATAAAAATGTTGAGAAGTTGGATGCAGGATATATTCTAAAGGTGGAACCAACAGGCCCACATCATTCATTTCCATCATAAGAGCTCTTGACATTGCTGTTCTGCTTTCATTCATTTCTAACTGCTTCCTCTCTCTTTCTCTGTCTCTCTTCCTTTCATACACACAGGAGGCTCTGTCCTCCCCACCTTCTCTCCATTTGCACTTACTTCTCTGGCAATCCCAGCTACTCTCACACCTAGGGACCCTTAGCTGGAACTCTCCAGCCCAACATCCTAAGTGATGGCCTTACACCTCCCCCCTTTGCCCACCTGTTCTACCTCAAGATGATGCTGGTATTTCAGACTCAACATTTTGAAGGCTGAAGTCATTTACTCTTCTCCACAAGGTATGGCTTTCAATGTCTTGCTTTCTTACTACTATTCTCTACCCTCCTAGGTGTGAACTTTTGGTCAGTGTTCGATTCATTTTACTCACTCACTTCCCCGTCCAGTCAGGCCCCATTTGCAGCCCTTCTGCGAGCCTTCTTTCACTGCTTGCCAATCCTTTCCCATCACCACTACTCCCAGTCACTGCCATTTTTTTTTTTTTTTTAACTTTCTTGCCAGGAATGTTCTAACAGTACCCAAGTAGACTCCCTGCTTGCTGTCTGTTCAGTCTATCCTTCACAGATTTGTAACTTATGCTTCCTAAACCTCAAGAACCCACCATGGCTCCCTGCTCCCTACTCTGTAAAAATTCAGACTCTCAGATCACCATTCTAGGTGTCCTGAACACTTTCTCCAACCTACCTCTAGCCCTGTTTCCCACTACCTGGTTTGTGTCCAACTAAACTGTAGTTCCTAAGGAGTTTTCCAGACTCCTGTCTCTGTTCCTGCTGTTTTCTATGCTGAGGGTTCCCTTTCCAAATCACTGCTGTTTCATTTCTCTTGCCTTTTTTTTTTTTTTTTTTTTTTTTTTTGAGACTGAGTCTCGCTCCGTCGCCCAGGCTGGAGTGCCATGGTGTGATCTCGGCTCACTGCAACCTCCACCTCCCTGGTTCAAGCAATTCCCCTGCCTCAGCCTCCTGAGTAGCTGGGATTATAGGCACATGCCACCACGCCCGGCAAATTTTTTTGTATTTTTAATAGAGATGGGTTTCACCATGCTGGCCAGACTGGTCTCGAACTCCTGACCTCAGGCAATCCACCTGCCTTGGCCTCTCAAACTGCTGGTATTATTTCTCTTTATTTTTATGCCATGTCTCAAGTATCTAGGTGAGATGGCCCTATATGTCTTTTGTGAGTTCCTCTACACTTGAATTTGTGTGATTTTAAGATACTTACCACATTCTTGCTTCTGTTGTTACTAATTATGTGTAGATCTTACTCCCTTCCGCCCTAGTGTAAGTTCTTGGAACATAATGACCTCATCATCTTTTTTTAAATTTCCTGTAGTTCCTAATGCACCGTGTGGTGGAGAGGAGTCACTCAGGGTATCGAAGGGAAGTTAATGTTTGGTAAAGCCAAAACAGAAAGCTGTGTTCCCACTCTGGTGGTTGGGAATTCAGTCCCCAGGTCAGAAAATCACTGCCTTTGGCTCCTTCAAGAAAGTCCTAGGAGTTTTTCTCCAGCGGCTTCAGAAGGTAGTGGCGGTAGGTGCAGAAGCAAATGAAGCTTCGTCTTCTGCTCAGGGCGTGGTGGATGTGGATAAGATCTATCTTGGATATCATCTAACCCACACTCTCCAGTGCAGACATGGAGCATATGGCTCAGGGAGGTGGGGAGCTGGTCCAAGATCACAGGGTTGGTTAGTGGTGAATCTGGGACTACAATCCTGCCTGGAGTTCAGATCTTCTCTGCCCCAAAGTTGGGCCTGCTTGACTTCTGGAGAAGCAACCCTCTCTGCCCTCTTCTCAATATAACTTTTCATAGTAGAAGAGAATAAAACAGTCACATCTAGAAGGAGGTAGAATTTAAAATTCCCAAAACACACAGGAAGAAAAAAGGTTGAATTTTGTTGTCTAAGGTAGGAAGGACTTTCTGGGTGTCCTCTGCTCTGTGTGAGGCTATTTGTGTTATGCCTCAGAATTGATAAAGCCATATTTTAACTGATTTCAATGATAACTTCTCCTTTGAAGAATTAATATTTTGTTGTTGAAATCTCTTGCCGTCACATGAGTGACAGAATTACTACTAGCAAGTCTTTGGTATAAACTGTGCCACTTAAAGACATTTGTGTCGTTACTTCATTAATTGAGTTCTTTTTTGCTGCCTATAATTTTCATACTTCTTCATAGAACAGAAATGAACTTATTATGTATAGAAAAGGGTAAAGAAGAGAGTGAACTTGTCACTGTTAACCTTTTGGTATAAAAATACGATTCCCAATCAGTGAGGCTTTTATAATCTTATTAACAAACAACAAAAAAAAAACCTCCCTGGTGTAAGTTACTGTGTTGCTATTATGACTTTTTTTTTTTTTTTTTTTTGGAGGCAGAGTCTTGCTCTGTCACTCAGGCTGGAGTGCAGTGGTGCGATCTTGGCTTGCTGCAGCTTCTACCTCCCAGGTTCAAGCGAATTCTCCCGCCTCAGCCTCCCGAGTAGCTGGGATTACAGGCATGCACCACCACACCCAGCTGATTTTTGTATTTTTTTTTTGTAGAGATGGGGTTTCACCATGTTGGCCAGGCTGGCCTTAAACTCCTGGCCTCAAGCGATCCACCTACCTCGGCCTCCCAAAGTGCTGGGATTACAGGCATGAGCCATGGCGCCTGGCCTATTACGACAGTTTTGAAGTTACTAGAGAGCTGCATGTGGCTGTTTGTAAAGGTGGTGGTGGGAGGCAAGGGGAATAGACAACAACAAACTTAAAGAAATAAAACTTTTCATGAGAAAGTTGGTTTATACCATTATTTAAACATTTTTTGTTGTAATAGAATCAGACTTTGGTGGTTCTGTAATTATAGGTATCGCAAAGGGTTTGAACTCCAGTCATCTCTCTATTCGGGAATTAATCTTGCAGTTTTGCTGATAGTTGCTGGACAACAATTTGAAACTTCCTTGGAACTAAGGAAAATAGGTAAAGCTGTTTATTACTGCAGATGTTGATGTTTTGATTATACAAGTTTGGTATTAAAAATTATGTTGAAATAACTAGCATTATATCATTATATTTCTGTTCTTTTTTTGAGACAGAGTCTTGTTCAGTTGCCCAGGCTGGAGTGTAGTGGTGCGGTCTTGGCTCACTGCAACCTCCACCTCCTGGGTTCAAGCAATTCTCCTGCCTCAGCCTCCCGAGTAGCTGGGATTACAGGTGCCTGCCACCATACCCAGCTAATTTTTTTTTTTTTTTTTGTATTTTTAGTAGAGATGGGATTTCACCATGTTGGCCAGGCTGGTCTCAAACTCTTGACCTCAAGTGATCCGCCTGCCTCAGCATCCCAAAGTGCTGGGATTACAGGCGTGAGCCACCATGCCCATCCTACTAGCATTATATTTCAAAAGGAACAGTCAGTTACTTTTCCTACAGCGCACTTAAGACAGCAGCAAAATAAAATACCTGCTTATCCTCAATATGAAAGAAACTAACAAAGATTTTTCTGACTATCTAAAATTCAAATTCTTAAGGTGTCCGGCTGAACAGTTTGTTGGGAAGAAAAGGGAGTTTGGAGAAAATGAACAATTACTGGGATGTGGGTCAGTTCTTCAGCGTCAGCATGCTGGCCAGTGATGTCGGGAAAGCCGTCCAGGCAGCGGAGAGGTTGTTCAAACTGAAACCTCCAGTCTGGTGAGTTGTGTCTGTGTGTTGTCGTCACCCATCTCAATACATGACCTTGTTCTGAAATGTCTTCCTCAGGGAAAAAAACGTGGAAGTGCAAAAACAGTAATCACTATATTTCTCCTTCTGACTTTTCATTAAACCAAAGTTAGCACAGATACAACTGCTCTGAGAATTCCCTTGCTTTTACGTGAAGGGAGGGAAAGACAGATCCACACAGAATATATCCCTGCCTGCTCCATCCCTGAGATTAGGCCTTCTATCCTATTAATTTCTGCAGCTTGTCTAGGTCCTTAAGAGCAAAATACTCTTGGCAACTAGTAAGTATTATGCATTTGTGAGAAAGCATATAATAAAGTGAAAAAAAGCACACCAAGAAAATGTTTATCACAAATGAAAACTGGAACTAAAAGAACAATAATAGGGTGTGGTAAATAAAACGGTGGCACAGCAACAGCCTTACACAGCCATTTCAATGTGCAGGAAATAATGTTTGGAGACGTGGAAGTGTGTTCGTGGTTTGTTGTAGAATAAGAAAAGCCAGCTCCTGGGTAGATTTTCCTGTATCAGTGGTTCTCAAATTTTATTGTGCGTCAGAATCAACCTATGTTGATTAAAACACAGACTGGGCATAGTGGCTTATACCTGTAATCCCGGCACTCTGGGAGGCCGAGGTGGGAGGATTGCTTGAGCCCAGTAGCTTGAGACCAGTCTGGCTAATAGAGTGAGATCCAGTCTCTACCAAAAAAAAAAAAAGTTAGCTGGGTGTAGTGGTGCATGTCTGTAGTCCCATTAATTAGGAAGCTGAGGTGGGAAGATCTCTGAGCCTACACAACATGGTCAAAAAAAAAAAAAAAAAAAAAAAACATAGCCAGGCATGGTGACACACGCCTGTGGTCCCACCTACTCGGGAAGGCTGCGGTAGGAGGATCGCTTGAGTCTGGGAGGTCAAGGCTGCAGCGAGCTATGATTGCATGACTGCAATCCAGCCTGGGTGACAGAGTGAGACCCTCTCTCAAAACTAAATAGGTAAAATAAAGAAATAAAACACAGATTGCTGGGCCCACTCTCAGGATTTCTGGCTCAGTAGGTCTGGGGTGGAGCCTGAGAATTTGCACTTACAAATTCCAAGCTGCTGCTGCTGCTCTGGTGACCACACCTTGAGAACCATTGTTCTATATGATCTTGTTTTAATTAAAAAAATGTGTTTGGCATGTGACTTGTAGGGAAAGGCCCAGGTGGGGTGGGCGGTATTGGATTTCCCCGTAGACATGAAGCTCCGTTAGAATTGTGGTTATCTTATTGATTGCTATAGTCTCATAATAAATGCTCAGTAGATATTTGTATAATCAATAAATGATGAATGATTTTCTTCAGAATATTGACAGTGGTTGTGTCAGGGAGATAGCCTTATAAGGATTTTTATTCTGTTTTTTTTTTTTTTTCTTACCTTTGTTTTCTGATTTTTCTTACCTTTGTCTTCTGATTTTTCTTAAATGCATATGGGTTATTTATATAACTTTAAAAAACATACTTTTAACGATTTGTGTTCATTGGCCATCCCTTATATCCTAGTTCAGCGGGTCAGTCTGGATTACCGGGGGTAGGAATCTCTTCAGTCATAATTAGTTTGACCCTATTTCTTCCCAATCTGAAGGAACTTAAATTTGGCCCTCAAACTCCTTGAAAGTTCTCTGAGGCTAAGAGGACGCAGAGCCAGGCTGGGCCTCTAGCCCTCCTGGAGTGGCTGCTATTTGAAAAATACTAATCTTAAAGTGCATTGCTGTTATCTGGGCAAGATGGAGCTGACTTCAGGGAGTGGAGACCCCAGGATTGGATACAATCCCATTACGTCAGCACCTGGGCTCACTTATAGGACTTACACTGTTATTACCTGTTGTTAGGAGTCCTCAAGACCCTTCTCAGGTTCATGATTTGCTGGAACGACTCACAGAACTCAGAAAAGCTGTTATAGTCTTAGTTATGGTTTATTACAATGAAAGGATACAGATTAAAATCAGCAAAGGCAGAAAGGTACATAGGGTAGAGTCCAGGAGAGACCAGGTGCAAGCTTCCAGTTGTCCTTTCCCGGTGGAGTCATGTGGACAGTGCTTAATTCTCCCAGCAAAAATGTGTGACAACATGCATGAAGTCTTGCCAGCCAGTAAAGCTCATTGAGCCTTAATGTCCAGGGTTTTTATTGGGGGTGGGTCACGTGGGCATGGAGTCCTCATGTGGCTGATATTAATACCTCAGCTCCAACCTCTCCAGAGGTCAAACTGATACAATGTGGCCCAGGACACGGACTGTGAATCATATCGTTAGCATAAACTATCTAGGATGGTCCAAGGTCCCAGATAAACAGAGACGCTTTTAGCTGGCAGTATATCCCAAGGGCTTAGAGGTGATCTCCCAGTAGCCAGTCCAGGGCCAGATCTTTCTTTTGAATGTGTAGAGTTTGGACAGCACAGGCCTGCTGAGTACCCAAGCAAGTCAGTTGGAGTCTAGCTGGCCTGTCTTCCCAGGATAGCTCCAGCTTTTATCCTCAAAGAGCAAAATAATACTATGATGCTTTCAGCTGAAGCATTCTGTTTAGTACCAAAGAGGTTGTGACCACCACTGCCTGGCACCTATATTCCAAAAAGTTCAATATGCCTGAAAAGAGCAAAGGTGTGGTCAGAGTCAAGATGTCATAATAGTGGCCGGGCACGGTGGCTCAAGCCTGTAATCCCAGCACTTTGGGAGGCCGAGACGGGCGGATCACGAGGTCAGGAGATCGAGACCATCCTGGCT
>NW_012115021.1:1683445-1825585 GCF_000951035.1 Colobus angolensis palliatus
AGCAACATGGCACAAGTATACATATGTAACAAACCTGCACGTTATGCACATGTACTCTAGAACTTAAAGTATAATTTAAAAAAATAAAGAAAAATAAAAAAATAAATAAATAAAAAGGTCAATTGAACCATCAAAGTTTATAAAAAACCTGTGCTCCAAAGGACTCATCAGAAAAGTGAAAAGTCAACCCATCAAATGGCACAAAATATCTGCAAATCATCTATCTGATAAGGGGCTTGATGCACAATATATGTAAAGATCTCAAACTTAACAATGGAAAGACAATCCAATCTAAACACAGGCAAAGGACTTGACTACGTATTTCTTCAGAAAAGATACACAAACAGCCAATAAGCATATAAAAAGAAAGTCAACATCATCAGTCACTAGGAAAACGCAAACTATAATGAAATGCCACTTCAGACACACTAGGATGACTTGTGTTTTAAAAAATGAACAATTACAAGTGTTAGCAAGAATGCAGAGAAATTAGAACCCTCCTGCAATCTGCATCTGTAAAATGGTGCAGCCATTTTCAGAAAGTTTGGTGATTCCTCAGAAACTTAAACAGCAATTGCATTACTAGATATAGACCAAAGAAAACTGAAAACACACATCCACACAAATATTTGGACAGGACCATTCTTAGTAGCATTATTCCTAACAACTAAAAGTGAAAACTACCCAAATTTCATCAACTGTTGAAGGAGAAACAATGCTATAAATACAAAAATTAGCGGGGCATGGTAACGTGCACCTCTGGTCCCAGCTACTTAGGAGGCTAAGATGGGAGGATGGCTTGACCCTGGGGGACAGAGGTTGCAGTGAGCCGAGATCCTGCCACTGCACTCCAGTCTGGTTGACAGAGCAAGACTCTGTCAAAAAAATAAATAAATAATAATAACTTTTTTTAAGAAAATGCTTGCTTTCCCATGGATTATATTAAGTGACAGTGATTTTTCCTTCTTTCTGATTTTTCCATTTCGAATTTTTCTATAAATGGCCATAGATTTCTTCTCTGACAGTCAAGAAAAAAACACTGAAACAAAATTCTTTTCAAAATGCATAAAGTTAGAAGAAAATTTAGAAAAACATTTGAAATATTTTACGATAAGGTGGACAATCTTAAAAAAGATAGAAACCCAAAAACCATAAAAGGAATGAAGAACACAGGTACATAGATGCTAAAATTGCTATACAGAAAAGAATATTGGCCGGGCGCAGTGGCTCTTGCCTGTTATCCCAGCACTTTGGGAGGCCGAGGCGGGCGAGATCAGGAGATTGAGACCAACCTGGCTAACACGGTGAAACCCCGTCTACTAAAAATACAAAAAACTAGCCGGGCGTGGTGGAGGGCGCCTGAAGTACCAGCTACTCGGGAGGTTGAGGCAGGAGAATGGCATGAACCCAGGAGGCAGAGCTTACAGTGAGCTGAGATCCAGCCACTGCACTCCAGCCTGGGCGACAGAGCGAGACTCCATCTCAAAAAAAAAAAAAAAAAGATGTCATAACATCAAAATCTACCTAGTCAGATTCTAATTTTTTAAAAAATAAAAGACAGTGAGTTTGACTAGTGATTGCCAGGAGTAAGGGAGTGGGTGGGATGGGAGGGAAGTAGGCCTGATGGTGGGAAGGCAACACGAAGGGTCCCTGTGGGGATGGAAATTTCTCTGTCTTGCCTTGTATCAGTGACAACATCCTGGTTGTGGTATTGTACTATAGTTTTTGTAGGATGCTTACCATTGGAGTAAACCTAGTCAAAGATATATGGGTTCTCTCTGTATTGTTTCTTAGCACTTCATGTAAATGTAAAATTACCTCAAAATAACATGCTTAATTAAAAAGAAAATGAGTTTGAAATTTTGTCATTTTGTAATTGCTTTGAACTTTGAACTACAGCTGACCATTGAACAATGTGGGGGTTAGGGGCTCAGTTGAAAATTGACCAAAAACTTAACTACTAATAGCCTGCTGTTGACTGGAAGCCTTACCAATAACATAAACAATATTTTGTATTTTATATTTTGCAAAAAGTGCAGGATTTTTGCAACCGCTGACATAGCTGCAGTGACGGCTTCATGAATTTCCTTTTCTATTTTTGCAACGATTTTTAGGCTGGATTCATTTGTCTTGAAATGGCAGCAGCTGTAACTGCAGAACTCAATCTGCAGTACATATCAAGCAATTCAACTTTTTCTGGTAATGTCATGACTTCTCTCTGCTTCTTGGGAACGTTTCCAGTATCACTAGTGGCACTCTGTATGGGTCCCATGGTGTTACTCAAGGTTTATGGTATAGCACTAAAAACAATGAAGAATGCGCGAGAACCATGAGTGATCACTTTTTACTATGATCTGCAATTTACTGGAGAGATGAACTGCTCATGCAAAAATGATCAGTCTCACGTGGTGGAGTTCTTTTGTAGTTGTTGTTTGTTTTCGAGACAGAGTCTCGCTCTCTCGCCCAAGCTGGAGTGCAGTGGCGCGATCTCGGCTCACTGTAACCTCTGTCTTTCAGTTTCAAGCAATCCTCCTGCCTTAGCCTCCTGAGTAGCTGGGACTATAGACCTATAGACGCCTGCCACTGCATCCAGCTAATTTTTATATTTTTAGTAGAGACGGGATTTCGCCGTGTTGGCCTGGCTGGTCTTGAACTCCTGACCTCAGGTGATCTGCTCGCCTAGGCCTCCCAGAGTGCTGGGATTACAGGTGTAAGCCACCGCGCCTGGCCACATGGTGGAGTTTTAAGCAGATACTTACAACCTGAGCTCACCACAATAGCAACAGGAGGTGGCTACAAAATTCTTACAGTGGTGCAGCATGCACTACAGTTAATTTTATGCAGTCTTGATTTAATACCGCATCTTTACATTTGTTTATATTTTTCTTGACTGGGAATGGTGCTATATACAGTCTGTAAGTGTGTGTGTAAGTTTTGGTACATTTTAACTTTTTATAAGAGATTTGTATATATTTTGGGTAGTAAATGATAGACTAATGTCTACATATATTTTATGCATTCATGGCATACCTAGCTTTTTCTAAATTTTTTGATATTTCTAGGCTGCACACTTCATCTGCAAAGTTTTCCAAATTGTCGCACATCTCCAGAACATTTTCCAATGTATTTATTGGGGAAAAAAAATCTGTGTAAGTGGACCTCCACAGTTCATAGTTGTGTTGTTCAAGAGTCAGCTGTGCCTGCCCTTGTTATTTAAAACAGTTATCACATGCTTTCCAATCTCCCATTTTAGACAATAGGTACTAAAATTGAGGTTTAGCCCAATGTTGGTAAAAAGCCACGTTGTGTTATTTTGTTGGATGGACTTTGCCTACTGCTTGGGTTTTCTTAATTAGTTTTGTGGCTACTGAGCAGTCATTTATGAAGCACTCATGGCATAATATGAATTTCAGTGAATAAAAGCTTTTGGAAAGCTTCTTTTGAAGGGACTTGAATTGAATTCAATTTCTTTAGGAATCCAATATATTGCTGTTTGTGATTTTTCCAGGTACCTGCGATCATTAGTTCAGAACTTGTTACTAATTCGGCGCTTCAAGAAACCCATTATTGAACACTCACCCAGGCAAGAGCGGCTGAACTTCTGGTTAGATATAATTTTTGAGGCAACAAATGAAGTCACTAATGGACTCAGATTTCCGGTAAGATATGCTAAATCCATTTTTTTTTTTTTAAGATTAGGAAAAAAACTAGGGATTAGTGCTATTTAACTATTGAATACTCTGAACTGAAGAAAACCGTAGAGTAATTTTAAATGTTGGGATAAACATCAATCTTATGTGAAATCAGTAAGTGATAGATCAGCTCACTGATAGATCGTTGGCCATATCCTCTGTAGTAGTCATTCTCAATTGGAAGCAACTTTGTCCCCCTAAGGTACCTCTGGCAATGTCCAGAGACATTTTTGGTGGTCATGACTTGGGGAGAAGGTGACGCTACTGGCATCTGGTGGATAGAGACCAGGGATGCTGTTGAACATCCCATAATGCAAAGGACAGCCCTCTCCAATAAAGAATTATCCAGCCCAAAATGTCACTAGTGCCAGAGTGGACAAACTTTCCTCTAAAATAATGTAGCACCACGAGTGGAAACTTGGAATTCAGCATGGTTTCCTGTTAAGCTTTGGATTGCCTGTAAGGCCACTAATTAATATTTAAAACGTATCAAAAAGGCAAAATTGCTTTTAGCTTTTCATTGAGTTTTTGTTTTAATGTTATGACCATCTTAGAGTCATGAGTGAAATATGTGAATGTCCTGGAAATTGAACTTCAGATAATTGTGTTCCATATTTATGCTTTGAGAGTTTGTGAACAGCTCATTTCCAAGAATTTCATTAAGCATCTAATAAAAGGTTGTTTGAAATGATTGATAATTATTTTGTTGCTGGTTAATAATATATTTTAAAATCTTTTTTTAGTTATGAAATATTTCAAACCTACTGAAAGGTACAAAAAAAAAAAAACGGAGCAGATAACAGCGTAATCTCTAACCAGGTTTAGTGATCTTAAACATGGTGCTTTGTTTTGGAGATTTATTCCCTCTCTCCCTCCCCATCTCGCCCCTCCTCTTTCTCTTCCCCTCCTCTTTTTTTTTTTTTTTTTTTTTTTGTTGTTGTTGTTGTTTTTGTTTTTTGAGATGGAGTCTTGTTTTTTGAGATGGAGTCTCGTGCAGTGGTGTGATGTCGGCTCACTGCAACCTTCACCTCCTGGGTTCAAGCGATTCTCCTGCCTCAGCCCCCTGAGCAGCTGGGATTACCGGTGCACACCACCACACTCATCTAATTTTTGTATTTTTAGTAGAGATGGGCTTCACCATGTTGGCCAGGCTGGTCTCGAACTCCTGACCTCAGGTGATCCACCCACCTTGGCCTCCCAAAGTGCCCTCCTCCTTCTCTCCCCACTTTCTTCCTTTTGCTGCCTTCTTCTCTCCTTTTCCCCCTTTTCTCTTTCTTCCCCCTCTCTCCTTTCTCCCCTCTCCTCCTTCTAGCTCCCTTTCTCCCCACCCTTTCTCCCCACTCTCCTCCTCCTCACCCTCTTCTCCCTCTCTCCCCGCTCCTCCTCTCTCTTAACAAAATAACACCTTACTGATGGGCCATCACCTCCTTTTTTATCTCCTTGCATCTTCCCCCCCACCTCCAAAGAGATGACATTTCAATATGTTGCCCTTGAACTCCTGGGCTCAAGTGATCCTCCGACCTCAGCCTCCCAAAGTGCTAGGATTACAGGCTTGAGCCACTGTGCCTGGCCCTCAGTGAGGATTTATTGAGTACGGACCTCCCCGCCTCCTCGCTGGGCAGGGTGCGCTGTGGTGTGCTGTGTTTCCTACCCGTGTACGTTAACAGGCATCTCTTCTTGTTTCAGGTTCTGGTGATAGAGCCAACCAAAGTGTACCAGCCTTCTTACGTTTCCATAAACAATGAAGCCGAGGAGAGAACAGTTTCTTTATGGCATGTCTCACCCACAGAAGTGGTAAGGAGGAAAACTCACAAGCAATTTAATCAAAGATTAAATTTTCAAATAGGAAGGTCTAGATGGTAGTATTTGAAGGAATAGGCACCCGTGTTTAACTTCTGAATTTTGAGAATATATGAGAGAGTATGATCACAGATGAGAGAAAGCAGGTTTTTCCATTGTGTGTGTGCGTATGCATATGTGTGTGTGTGGGCATGTGGTGAGGTGTGGGGGGGAGGAGTGTGTGTGTGTGTGTGTGTGTATAAAAACATTAAATACAGGTTTGTTAGTTTTTTTATATAGTTAAACCATAGGGAAGTGGGTAGAGGATACAGGCTGGTGTGTTGGTTCACACCTATAGTCTCAACACTTTGGGAGGCCAAGGCAGGTGGATTGCTTGAGCCCAGGAGTTCAAGACCAGCCTGGGTGACACAGCCAAACCCCGTCTCTACAAAAAGTAAATTTAAAAAACTAGCCAGTCATAGTGGTGCACATCTCCCAACTGCTTGGGAGGCTGAAGTGGGAGGATCGCTTGAACCTGGGAGGCCGAGGCCACAATGAGCTATGATTGTACCACTGCTCTCAAGCCTGGGCAACAGTGAGACCCTGTCTCTAGAAAAATAAAATAGTAATATATTTTTAGAAGCACTTAGACTGGCTTTCTTGATGAATCTCAACCATTACTGGATCCTGTGGCTTTCCAGATAAAACTCAGACTCTTTTACTAAGTGTTCAAGTCCCTCCGTATACAATCCTGCCCCTTCCCTTCCTCTTTCTCTCCAGCCCTCAGTGCCAGTCAGGCTGTCTTCTTACCAGCCCCTGAACTGTCCCTGCTGGAGCTCCTGTCTATCCTTTTATTTCCATCCTTGTTCCTTTTGGGATTTCCTTCTTCCGATTATCCAAGTCCTAGCTTTTGCAAAGCCATCTTTAACCGCCCCTTCATTCCTTGCACGGAGTGTCTCTAGGCTACCAACTGCCTGTATCATGCACAGAAGAACATCCTAAGAATGCCCATACATGACTTCTATATGTTTGTAGCTGTAGGAGCTACAGAATAGTTACCCACTCCTGAACAAATGCCTGTTGATTATGACATAAAATGTGGTGTTTACTTAACTAGTAAATGTTCCTCCCAAATCAAGTTATCTAAAGCCATCCTGGGATAGACCTGCCATCGGGAAAGACTTTGGAAACTCATGTGGCTAAGCTTTCTGTATATGTGCAGTCTCCTGCAGGTGGCTGTGGGTCAGACAAGACTCTCTCGAGTCTGCCCTGGCTCCCATTTCTGTGTCTGAATCCAAAGGCAGACTCCTGCTGTCTATCACTATCCTCTCTGCATGACTTTGGACTCATGTCTCCTCTGAAATACACTTAGCCTTTCTATGCAGTTGGATGTGATTTGCTGACTTTCGTATTCTCATACCCTCTTATGAGAAGCCTCTAGTGGCTTCCTGTCTCACGCAGAGTCAAAGCTGATGTCCCGAGAGTGGCCTAGAGGTCCTGCATGATTTGCCCATGAGCTCTCCAACCTCTTCTTCCACTCCCATCCCGCTCACTCCACTGTAGCCATATTTGCCTGTTTGTTGGTCCCTGAATGTGCCAGGCACACCCCTGCCTCAGGGCCTTTGCACTTGCTGTTCCCTCTGCCTGAAAGTCTTCCCCCAGGCATCCGCATGGCTTCCTCCTTCCCCTGCTTTAGCTTTCTGTTCAGAAGTCATCAGCGACGCCTACCCTGAACAGCCTGTTGAATAACGTGACCCCCTGCCCTATCTGAATGCCCTTCCCTGTTTTGTCTGTCTTCATAACACTTTCCACCGCCCTCCATGCTATGATTTTACTATTTAATCTATTGTCCATCTCTCTTCACTCACATGTAAGGCCCATGAGGGCAGGAATTTTGTGGTTCTCTGCTGTGTCTTCAGTATTAGTACTTTGCCTAGCACATACATGGTAAGTGCTTGATCAACACGTATAACTAAAATTTCTCCCTTCGGGAACCATCTTCCCAGTCTGTTCCCGTTGTCATTGCTGTGCTCAGTCACGTGGTTCTCATACTTTTTTTCTCTGGGTGGCTTAGTTGGTCACTTGTGACATTCCTCAGGCCAACCAAATGGATTTTTTTTTTCTTTTTTTTTTTTTTTTGGAGACAGGATCTCACTCTGTCCACTCCAGCCTAGGCTGGAGTGCAGTGGAGTGATTTTGGCTCACTGCAACCTCCACCTCCTGGGTTCAACTGATTCTCCCACCTCAGCCACCTGAGTATCTGGGACTACAGGCGTGTGCCACCATGCCCAGCTCATTTTTGTATTTTTAGTAGAGACGGGGTTTCACCATGTTGGCCAGACTGGTCTCAAACTCCTGACCTCAAGTGACCACTCCCCCCTACCCAGCACCTTGGCCTCCCGGAGTGCTGGAATTACAGGTGTAAGCCACCACACCTGGCCCAAATGGATTTTCCTACTTAAAATTATTTTCTGCAATTGGCGATGTATTGATGTTGTTGCCTATGGATTTTCCAAAACTGGAGTTTCAGATGTTCCTTCTCAGGCTTAGCTTTGTGCAAAGTGTAATGGTAGTGAAGGGAGAGGACCAAGTTAGTTTTTGTTTGTAAGTGCAACTTGGTGCTGCCTGAAATCCCAGTTAGTTTTTCTATTAGTCATGGTAGGCTAGCTTCTAAAACAAACAGCCTCTAAATCTCAATATCTTAACATGATAAAAGTTTATCTATGCCTCATATCATATCCAGGTTGCAGAGGGTGGCAGTTGGGGGGCATTCCATCTTGCACTGTATGGGGAAAGAGGAAATAGAGGGTTGCTGTGGAGTTTATGAGTCATGCCTGCAGGCGATGCAGAGCATTCCTGCTCACATCCTATTGGTCAAAACTCCACTGTATATCTCTCTAGCTGCAAGGGAGGCTGGGAAATGTAGTTCAGCTTTCTGTGCAGGGAGAAGAGGAAGACTGATGAGTGCTGAAAGGTATCTGCCACAGTCTTGCCTCTCCCAGTATTTTCGCAAGTCATTCAACATAGGTGGGCTGTTCTCATGCTTGTTTTAGAGTTTGCCTACTATGTTGGCAGAAGAGGAAAAGCCTCTCACTGTGTGTTTATTCTATGCTTATTATTTCTATCTGAAACTTAGATTATTTCAAATTTACATCATTTAAACTGGATTAGAGATACAAACAAATTTTTATAATACATAAGAAAATGTTTGTGGTGTTCCAAGTTATACAAGGTTTATTGCTCTAACCTATAAAGAAAAATCACTACTGCAGGTAAAATAGCAGAAATGATTGACCATAGAATGAAACCAAAACAAATCTTTTGCTTAAAAAAACTCAAACTATTGACTTCTGTCTTTGATAACTTGCAGAAGCAAATGCACGAATGGAATTTTACAGCCTCTTCCATAAAGGGAATAAGGTAAGAACATAGGAGAAAATGGAGTTACTGTTTTAATGCAAATGATGATAATGTTTTATGCACTTTAATGTTTCCACTTACTCATAATATGGAATGTTGTTATTTTTAATGGAATCCAAAATGTACTCTCTTCTGTTTTGTTGTCCTGCCTGAGCTAGTTATTAATACTAGTGTACTCCTGTTAAGAACTTCTTGGATTGTTATAATAGAGTAGCTTTGCTCATACTCAGCCGACTGAACTCACTTGTATCTTTTTTTTTTTTTTTTTAAAAGAAGTGATCTGTAGGAAGAGAAGGTGTATCTTTTTTGAGCCAAAGATGTTCAAGTGCTCAGTGACTCTGAGAACTGAAGCCAGGAGATGACTAGTGGTGACACATGGGTTGGGATCTTGTGGACAGAGTAATGGAGCCAGGAGATTTTTTTCCAGGGAGGGCATGAGGTGGTGTCTTCTGGGGAGAGGCGTAGTTCTTGGCATTTTGGATCAGGAGTGGTGACCATTTGGGCCTGAGCTGTGTGGCCTCACCCGAGCAGGGCTAAACATCTCAGCTGCACTTGTCATCCTGGCAGTTCATTCGAGGGTGAGACTGGCTCTGAAATAGATGTGAGTTCTAATCTCTCTTTGCTGTGTGATGTTAGAAAAGTCACTCAGCTGCTCTAAGTCTCACTTTCTTCACTATTTTCTTCAAATAAAGGGCTTGGACTAGAACGTTCCTTTCTCTGATTCTGAGGCTACCTTAGCCACTGAATGAATCCCCAGTTATTTCCAGACACAGTGTGATCCTGTCCTGGAAACATCAGTATTGAAATTAGAATATCGTCAATATCACTTAAAAGGAGGGAAATAATTTAAGTACAAAGTAGTGCATTGGGGTGATACTGCCCAGGAAATACAAGGCAATTTGAAATACACTAAGCAAAGCATACACAAAGCAGCAGAAAAGGGAATAAAATATGGTCTCTGTCCTCGTCTGTACCTGACTCTACAGCTCATCCAACAAGCAATATTCAACTTGCCTGGACATAGCTAGTGACAGAAAATCTGCTAGTAGATGATTTTTTTTTTTTTTTTTTTTTTTTGAGGCAGAGTCTTGCTCTGTCACCCAGGCTGGAGTACAGTGGCATGATCTCGGCTCACTGCAACCTCTGCCTCCCGGGTTCAAGCGATTCTCCTGCCTCAGCCTCCAGAGTAGCTGGGACTACAGGCGTGTGGCACGATGCCTGGCTGATTTTTGTATTTTTTTTGTAGAGTCAGGGTTTTGCCATGTTAGTCAGGCTGGTCTCGAACTCCTGACCTCAAGTGATCCACCCGCCTCAGCCTCCCAAAATGCCAGGATTACAGGCGTGAGCCCCTGTGCCTGGCAAAGATTTTCCAAAATGTATTACTTAGTAATTTGTGTTAGAGGAAGTAGTCAAGGACCTTCTGTTTGTGCCTCCTCATAGAGATACCTCTAGGTGCCATTTCAGCCATCAGTGGGGATTTACAAAGGGCCTGAGGGCTATCAGCCTCGCCCCACCCCTCCCCGGGACTGATGTGACCTGAAGAGTATACTTGGAGCATTCCAGAGGCTCTCCAACTAACTGTGGTAGTTGCTTTACAGATTGATTTTCAAAACCTGCTCACTTATAATCTAGTTCTAATTCTTCTTGAATCTCCCCTGTACTCTTGGTGTTCCAACCCAGTATTTGTCATGCAATCTATAACATAAAGAATGGTCTAGGACAGTTTGGATCTCAGGAAGAGATAACTTAGAAAGAATGAGATAAAGTGGCTTCAGTTTTTGAAGGGACAATTATAGAAGAGAATATAGTCTTCCTCTCCATAATACCTCCTGGCATGAAGGCCACTGCAGAGGCTTTGGCCCAGTGTGGATGAAGAACTCTCTAACATACAATCTACTGCAGATTTCCTGTCACTGGCTATGTCCAGGCAAGCTGAATATTGCTTGTTGGATGAGCTGTAGAGTCAGGCACAGACACTGGGTAGAGATGGACCAGATAACAAACATTTAAAGGCCTTTCTTGAGCTACAATGCCATGTTTATTTCCATTTTCCTTGTGTGGTCACAAATACTGTGTCCTGATATTTTCTGAATCTAGAAATTCCCTTAATACCACAATAAATTATTTCACAAATACCTTGACTTTCTTTTTCATGAGATTATAAGCCCCTTGAGGACAGAGAACCGTATTTTACTCCCTTTTCTGTTGCCCATATGCTTTGCTTAGCACTGAATTATGTTAAGAGTAAGTTTATACTAAGGTCAATTGATAAATACAAACTCAAATATAAGCAAGATAAATGTCTCTGGTATTTAAATTTCATAGAGAAATAAAAGGCAGACTTGGGGGGTGTTTGTTAAAACATTAATGAATCTTTCAGAAATTGATAAAATAGAAAAGATTGTCTCGCAGATTTAGAATGGGTATCATAACTTATGTATAAACATTATGCTTTGAAATTTTACAGTCTATCAAAGTTTGATGAACGGTGTTGTTTTCTTTATGTCCATGATAATTCTGATGACTTTCAAATCTACTTTTCCACCGAAGAGCAGTGCAGTAGGTGAGTTACAGCTGATTCAGGTATTTGCAATCTAATTATGGCGAATCATTTTTAAAGGGCCTTTGTTCTGAAAGATATTTACTTGCTATTACTGTCTTTCTTGAAATGTTAACTTACATCTCAAAAAAGCTCTAAAATTTTCTGTAATTCACATAGCAGGCAATTCAGCCATTTAAAATATACAACTTGGACAGGCGCAGTGGCTCACGCCTGTAATCTCAGCACTTTGGGAGGCTGAGGAGGGTGGATCACCTGAGGTTAGGAGTTGGAGACCAGCCTGACCAACATGGTGAAACCCTGTCTCTACTAAAAATACAAAATTAGCCGGGTGTGGTGGCTCATGCCTGTAATCCCAGCTACTTGAGAGGCTGAGGCAGAGAATCACTTGAACCCGGGAAGCAGAGGTTGCAGTGAGCCGAGATTGTGCCATTGCACCCCAGCCTGGGGAACAAGAGCGAAACTCCATTTAAAAAACTAAATAACTTAACATTCAGCGTTTTTTAGTATAGTCATAGTTTTCCAATCAACACCATAATCTAGTTTTAGAATATTTTCATTAACCCCACAAGAAACCCAGTATCCATAGAGTATCCATAGAGTATCCATTCCCTCAACCTCGCCCCATCTTGGCCCCAGCCCTAAGCAACCATTAATCTCTGTGTCTCTATGGCTCTGTCTATGGCTCTATGGCTCTGTCTATTCTGGCCGTTTCATATAAATGGAATCATACAGTATGTGGTCTTTTGTGACTGGCTTCCTTCACTTAGCGTAATATTCTTTAAGGTTTATCCATGTGTGACACGTATCAGTACTTCATTTCTTTTTGTGGCTGAATAATATTCTTTTGTATGGCTGTACCACCGTTTATCTGTCAGCCAATAGGCATTTGGGTTGTTTGTACTTTTTGACAATTATGAATTACACTTCCCTGAGCATCATGTGCAAGTATTTGTGAGGACATGTTTTTATTTCTCTTAGAGTCAAATTACTGAGTCTTATGGTAACTCTACATTTAACCTTTTGAGGTACTGCCAGACCATTTCCTCATTTTATATTCCCATTAGCAATGTATGCAGCTTCCAATTTTTCCATGTCCTTGCCAACACTTGTTATTATCTGTCTTTTGAGTATCATAATCCTAGTGGATGTGAGGTGGAATCTCATTGTGGTTTTGATTTGCATTTTCCTGATGACTAATGATACTGAGCATCATTTCATGTGCTTATTGACCATTTATATACCTCTGGAGAAATGTCTATTCAAATTCTTTGCCCAATTAAAAAACTTAAACTTTTTATTTTTGAAAATATTTAGAGCCATAGGAAAGTTTCAAAAAACAATGCAAAGAATTTCCATGTATGTTTTACACAGAATTTCTCAGGATTAACCCTTTACCACATTGGTTTTACATTTTCTCTCTGTGCATATGGTTATTCTTTCTGAACTGTTTAAAAGTAAGTTGTAGACATAATGCTCCATTACCTGTAAATACTTGAGTGTATTTTGTAAAAGCAAGGATACTCACTTACGTAATTACAGGACAGTTATCTAATGAGGAAATTAAGATATATAGTACTGTAATCTACAACATTTATCCAAATATTACTTAGTGTCCCAATTATGTCTTTTATAGCAAAACAAAAGGTTTTTCTTTGGTCCACGTTCCAATCCAGGATCATATGTTGCATTTAGTTGTCATGTCCACATAGTCTCCTTTCACCTGGAAGAGTTCATCATCAGTTTTTCTTTGTCTTTTTTGACTTAATACTTTCCAAGAGTACAGACAGTTTATTCTGGGTAGTCCTTTGACTTGGATTTGTTTATCGTTTCCTCACGAGTACACTCATGTTATGTATTTGGCAGGAATATCACAGAAATGATGTGTCCTTCTCAGTGCCTCATAACAAGGGACGCAATATCTGTGTGTCATTATTGGTGATGTTAACTTGGCTCATCTGGTGAAAGTGGTGTTTGCCAGCTATCTCCAAACTTTGCCCACTTATAATTGGGTTATTTATCCTTTTATTATTGATTTTAAGAGTGTTATATACATATATATAAAATATATTTTTTTTTCTCCATGCAAGTTCCTCATCAGATGTGATTTGCAAATGCTTTTCCCATCCTGTAAGTTGTCTTTTCACTCTCTTGATGATATTACTTGCAGCACAAAAGTTTTTAATTTGGGCAAAGTACTACTCACCTATTTATTTCTTTTGTCATTTGTGCTTTTGGCTCCTGTCTTAGAAGCTTTGTCTAACCTGAGGTGTCCTGTGGTTTTTATGTTTTCTTCCAAGAGTTTTATAGTTTTAGCTTTCATGTTTCGGTTTTTGACCCATTTTGAATTCATTTTTGGACATGGTGTAAGGTAGGGGTTCCAACTTTATTCTTTAACACGTGGATATGTGGTTGTCCCAGCACCATTTGTTGAATGGACTATTCTTTCCCTGATTTAATGGTCTTGGTACTCTTCTAGGAAATCAGTTGACCACAAATGTAGTTTATTTCTGGACTCTCAATTCCATTCCATTGTTTTGTATGTCTGTTCGTAATGCAAGTGCCATGCTTTCTGTATTACTGTAGCTTTGTAGTAAGTTGTAAAATCAGGAAATGTGAGCCCTCCAACTTCGTTCTTGTTTTTCAAGATTGTTTTGGTTATTGTGGATGCTTGCATTTCCATGTGAATATTAGGATCAGCTTATCAATTTCTGTAGAAAAAATGGCAGCTAGGACTTTGACAGGAAATACATTGGCTATCTAGATCAATTTGGAAAGTGTTGCCATATTAACCATCCTGGCTTCCAATCCATGAACACAGGATGGATTTGTATTTACTTAGGTTTTCTTGAATTTCTTTCAACAATATTTTTGTAGGTTCAGTGTACAAATTTTGTACTTCTTTTATTAAATGCATACCTAAGGATTTTATTATTTTGATACTGGAGTTTTTTTAATTTCACTTTTGGACTGTTCACTGATAATGTATAGAAATACACTTGATTTGTAAATGTTGATTTTATAACTTACAACCTTGCTGAACTCATGTATTAGTTCTAACAGGCTTTATTGAACTCCTTAGGGTTTTCTGTATATAATATCATGTCATCTGCAGATACAGTTTTAGTTTTTCCTTTCCAACCTAGATGCCTTTATTTTCCTTGCCTAATTATCCTAGCTAGACTCTCCATCACAATGTGGAATAGAAGTAGTGAGAGTGGACATCTTTATTTTGTTCCTATTTTTAAGAAGAAAGAAGTTAGTCTTTCATCGTTAAGTATGATGTTAGCAGCAGATTTTTTGTAGATAACCGTTATCAGATTGAGGAAGTTCCCTTTATTCATAGTTTATTTGTATCATATAATTTGAGAAAATCTTAATTCATTGTGTCTCAGACAATCATTGTCACAACATATTTAAAGATTAGGCTAGGCTGGGTGTGGTGGCTGATGCCTGTAATCCTAGTACTTTGGGAGGCTGAGGAAGGAGGATTGCTTGAGTGGGCAGTTCGAGACGAGCCTGGGCAACATGGTGAAACCCCATCTCTGCAAAAAGTACCAAAAAAAAAAAAAAAAAAAATTAGCTCAGCATGGTGACATACACCTGTAATCCCAGCTACTCAGGAGGCAGAAGTGGGAGGATCACCTGAGCCTGGGAGGTTGAGGCTGCGGTGAGCAGTGATCAAGCCACTGCACTCCACCATGGGCGACAGAGGAAGACCCTGTCAAAAAAAACAAAACAAAACAAAACAATAGAATAAATAGCAGACTAGGGAATCATTGGGTCATAACCTTCAATTTACAGTAGAAAAAATGCTGCCAGATATAAATTGGTGTAAAAGTAATTGCAGTTTTTGCCATTAAAAACCTAATATTAAGCAGAACATCCTTTTGCTACTACAGAATGTGCTCTTTTGACCCTCATTCAGTACTCAGTGCCTTTTCTGCAATACATTTTAATTTTTTTATTGATGTATAACATACAAACAAGTAAAGTTTGTAATGTGCACTGAAGTGTACAGCTTGATAAATTTTAATATGTATCTGCATTCTTGTATCTGCCTGCCAGATCAGCACCCCAGAAGTTGCTTTGTGCCCCTTCACAGTCATTAAACTCCCTCCAGTGTTAACTACTTTGATTTTTACCACCAACGGTTAGTTTCACCTGTTCTTGACCTACAAATAAACAGAATCATGTAGTTTGTACCCTTGTTTCTCACCTCTTTCCCTTAAAATAATATTCATAGCTGGGCACGGTGGCCCACACCTGTAATTCCAGCACTTTGGGAGGCCAAGGCAGGAGGATCGCTTGATCCCAGGAGTTCAAGACCAGCCTGGGCAACATAGAGAGACCCTCATCTCTACAAAAAATTTAAAAATTAGCTGGGCGTGGTGGTGTGCGCCTCTAGTCCCAGCTAGTTAGGAGGATGAGGTGGGAGGATTGCTTGAGCCTGTGAGGTCGAGACTGCAGTGAACCATGATCACATCACCGCACTCCAGGCTGGGTGACAGAGTGATACCCCATCTCAAAAACAAAAAACAAAATGAGATCCAACTGTGAAGTTTGTATCAGTTCATTATTTCTCTGTGTAGCATTCCATTGTGTTCCAATTTATCTGTTCTTCTATTAATGAAGACTTGGATTGTTTCTGTTTGGGGGCTATTATGAAGAAAATGACTATGAACGTTCTTATATATGCCTTTTGATGAACGTATGTGTTGATTTCTATGGAGTATATGCCTAGGAGTGGATTACTGGATTATATGGTAGGTTTATCTTCAGCTTTGGTTGCTGATACTGCCAAGAGTTTTCCAAAGTGGTCGTGTCAATTTACACTCCCACTAGCAATGTATGAGAGTCATAGTTGTTCCGTATTCTTAAGAACAGTTGATATCGGCCGGGCACGGTGGCTCGAGCCTGTAATCCCAGCACTTTGGGAGGCCGAGACAGGCAGATCACGAGGTCAGGAGATCGAGACCATCCCGGCTAACATGGTGAAACCCCGTCTCTACTGAAAAATACAAAAAACTAGACGGGCGAGGTGGTGGGCGCCTGTAGTCCCAGCTACTTGGGAGGCTGAGGCAGGAGAATGGCATAAACCCGGGAGGCGGAGCTTGCAGTGAGCTGAGATCCGGCCACTGCACTCCAGCCTGGGCGACAGGGTGAGACTCCGTCTCAAAAAAAAAAAAGGAACAGTTGATATCATCTTTTATTTTATTCTGTTGAGACAGAGTCTTGCTCTGTTGCCCAGCTGGAGTGCCGTGGCGCAGTCTTGGCTCACTGCAACCTCTGCCTCCTGGGCTCAAGCAATCTTCCTATCTCAGCCTCCTGAGTAGCTGGGACTACAGGTGTGTGCCACCACGCCTGGCTAATTTAAAAAAAAAAAATTGTAGAAACAGGGTTTTGGCCACATTGCCCAAGTTGGTCTCAAACTCCTGGGCTCAAGAGATCTTCCCACTTCAGTCTCCCAAGGTGCTGAGATTACAGGCGTGAGCCGCCACACCCAGCTGATACCGTCTTTTAAATCTTAGTTCTTCTGTGAGTGCATACCATATATCTCTTAAGAAGCCTGACTATTGGGTTTCCCCGCTTTCAAAGATTAGAAGAAGAGAAGGTGAGATGGGTTAGTTAGAAAAAAGAGCATTTTAATGGTTTATAGAAATTATCCTGAAATGTACAGTATTCCTCCTTGACATCTTAAGATAGAATTGTAAGTAAAAATGTTCTAATGAGTCAAGATGACTTGTATCCAAATAAACAATTACACAAGTCTAGGAAGTGGCCCATGTGGCCCAGCAGAATTTGTGAGAAAGATTTATGGGTCAACATTAAGCTTATTCTGTGTCAACAGAATGATGTGGCCACCTTACGCGTTTCCTCCTCACCATTCTTCTTATACAACACCCTATATCTTACTGAGAACTAGATTGTCTATACTTTGAGAGGTGATGCTCCCACTATCTTTAGCATTGATTAGCTCCCCTCTGGACACTGGTCTTGAGGCTAGACTTCAAGAATAATACAGGAGGCTGGGTATGGTGGCTCATGCCTCCCAACTCGTTGGGAGGCTGAGGTGGGAGGACCATTTGAGTCCAGGAGTTCGAGACCAACCTAGACAACATAATGAGACCCCGTGTACAAAAAATACAAAAATTAGCCAGGCTTGGTGATGGGTGCCTGTAGTCTCAGCTGCTTGAGAGGCTGAGGTGGGTGGATTGCTTGAGCTCAGGAGGCTGAGGCTGCAGTGAGCCATGATCACATCACTGTACTCCAGCCTGGGTGACAGAGTGAGATCCTGTCTTTAAAAAAAATAAATAAATAATAGCACAGGGACGTCATCTGAAGAATTACCTGCTAGTGGAGTAACTTGCAAGTCCTGGGGAAAACAGTGATGGAACAGAAAGGAAAGACTTACAGGGACATGGTAAAATTATGTGCATTTCTAATGGGGTGTTATGTAGAAAAGTGGTTAATTGTAAGCAAACTATGGATGGAACCCACATAAAAGAAGTCTTTGGTTCAATACAAGGGAAACATTTCTCATTAAGATCTTCCAAGAATGAGCTGTCTTTGGGAGGTAATGAGTTCTCTGTTGCTGGAGGTACTCAAGCATCAGTTGGCCAACCAGTTGGTGGAGATACTGTATACAGGGGATTCAGGTATCACATTGGTAGTTGCCCTAGATTTGATAACCACTAAAGTACCATGTCAAATCAAGGACGGGATCGATTGTTCCATGACTTGTAAAAGTTTGGTTTATATTTAAGTACAGTTTAATAAAGCTAAGTTCAAAACAAGGAACGAGAGCAATTCTGAATTGGCAACGTATTTGTGACATTTGCTGTTCTAGATTTTTCTCTTTGGTCAAAGAGATGATAACCAATACAGCAGGCAGTACAGTGGAGCTGGAGGGAGAGACCGACGGAGACACCTTGGAGGTGAGTCATGGACGACCTAGAATATGGAAAACATTATTGATTGTGTGTTTGATGCTTCAAGAAAATGTCCCATCTTTCTGTAAAAGTCCTCTGTTGAGTATGTTTTATGAACCTGCCAGTCATCACTGCATGGCTCCCAGAGATCATGTTTAATGTGTCTCTGTAGAAGAATCTCATTACTTTGGGATTCTCTCAGAATGCTTAAGAAAAATATGGCCATGGACTAGACTAAAATTTCCTTTTGTGAACAACCTATGAAAGTTTTCTCTAAGCTAATTAGTCATGCTTTTGAGACTACAAGAGAATTAGTTGGCCAGCTGGAAGCAGACTTTTTTATTTATGCTTAAAATGACTTCAGTTATAGCTATGTGCATGTAGTATATTAAATACAACTTTAAAATCATTTTTAAAAGTAGGCTCATCATAAGCTCTTTTGGACAGCACAGATACAGTCCGCAGTTACTAAATCATTGCACATGTGTTTAAATCTTGCACACTTACTCAGATTTGCCACTCAGGTTCTTCCAGTGATTACAGTTTAATGAGATTTTCTGTACTCTCAGGTTAGACGGAAAGGAATTTCTTAAGGTTTCTTTCAGAAAATATCAAAAGGATTCATTTTAATGATTGAGTTAACTTCTAGAATTCTGAGGTCAGGACCAGAGTTTGTTGTAGAAATGAACGGAGCAGTGGTGCTTTGAGGGCAGCAGGTATGGGAAACAGAGGGAGGTGTGAGGTAAAAGTCTTCTATGGAGCAGGGATTGCTAGTTACATCAGACACTGATGGAGATCCTTTAGTAATCTTTTTTTTGAAGACAGAGTCTCACTCTGTCGCCCAGGCTGGAGTGGAGTGTAGTGGCGCGATCTTGCCTTACTGCAACCTCCGCCTCCTGGGTTCAAGCGATTCTCCTACCTCGGCCTCCCATGTAGCTGGGACTACAGGCATGTGCTACCATGCCTGGCTAATTTTTGTGTTTTATTTAGTTATTTAGAGATAGAGTCTTGTTCTATTGCCCAGGCTGGAGTACAGTGGCGTGATCTTGGCTCACTGCAACCTCCACCTCCCAGGTTCAAGCAATTTTCCTGCCTCAACCTCCTGAGTAGCTGGGACCACAGGCACGTGCCACCATGCCTGGCCAACTTTTTGTATTTTTAGTAGAAACGGGGTTTCACCATGTTGGCTGGGCTGGCCTCGAACTCCTGACCTCAGATGATCTACTCACCTCCGCCTCCCAAAGTGCTGGGATTACAGGCATGAACCACCACACCTGGCCTAATTTTTGTATTTTTAGTAGAGATGGGGTTTCGCCAGGGTGGCCAGGCTGGTCTCGAACTCCTGACCTCAGGTGATCCTCCTGCCTTGGCCTCCCAGAGTGTTAGGATTACAGGCGTGAGCCACCGTGTCCGGCCAGCCCTTTAGTAATCTTAATTGTCATGAGCATCCCTAGAAGTAGATGGGAAAGGACACCCACATACCGCCCAGCTATTCTGTGTATAAGTTGCACTTCTGTAAGTAGACACAGTGGATCATGCCTAATAACAGAAAGAATTGATTGCTGCCTCTCTGCTTTAAATGAGTGTTGCTCAGCCTACAGTCACATTTGTTGTATTCATCGAGAAGAATCGAATGCATCTGTATGTGACAGCTTTTGATGGGAAGATGGGGGAACAAAATAGTAATGCTAATTGTAAATCAAGTTTTTGTACGAGGTGTTTACTACTAGATCCATGTGCGTGAAAGAGTGGGGAAGCCCCAGCATATTTACTTTCTGTATTAAGATAATGTTAATTATATTGACCTTCACTTCCTTTCTGAGCTATTGAAAGATATTTGTTTCCTGACAAGTTGATAAGGGATTATGCAGGAAGACACCTAGTCGGGGTATTCAGCATGCTTAGAAGTAGTTTTAAATTGCAGCATTAAAATGGGGAGGAATTTCCAAATGGGGAGGAATTTCCAAAAGGTGAGCCAGTTATGTGTGAACCATATTTTTAATTTTCTTGGATTCCAGTTCATAAAGTCATACTATCAACACGTGAACAATGGGGAATTCTACCCCTTTCAAGTCATTTAATGAAAAGGGCCTAAGCTAAGACTGTGACTTGCCTGGCACTCAAATAATGTTATTTATATTTTTTTGGTTGCTAGACAACTCTGGGGCCCTTAGAGGGCTTCTCCGCTACAAGTTGTATGCTTTTTTGTCCTTTTGTTTTTCCTTCTTCAGTATGAGTATGACCATGATGCAAATGGTGAGAGAGTTGTCTTGGGGAAAGGCACGTATGGGATTGTGTATGCTGGCCGAGATCTGAGCAATCAAGTGCGAATAGCCATCAAAGAAATCCCGGAGAGAGATAGCAGGCAAGTCCAGGCGGGCCTTCCACATTTCGGGTGCCATCTCCACACCCCAGATCCCATACCCACTGCTGGTGGTGTGGAGGAGTTAAGGACGAAAGCATTATGTTGTCACAAAACCTGTCATTCTCTTGTAATAGGGATGATCTGCCTTTTTTTTTTTTGAAACAGAGTCTCACTCTCTTGCCCAGGCTGGAGTGCAGTGGCATGATCTCGGCTCACTGCAACCTCCGCCTCCCAGGTTCAAGCGATTCTCGTGGCTCAACCTATAGCTGGGATTACACCACACCCGGCTGATTTTTTTTTTTTTTTTTGTATTAGAGACGGGATTTCATCATGTTGGTCAGGTTGGTCTCAAACTCCTGACCTCAAGTGATCTGCCCACCTTGGCCTATCAAAGTGCTGGGGTTACAGGCGTGAGCCACCGCGCCCGGCGTGATCTGCTTTTGTTTTGTGTATCACAGATTGAGAAAATGGAGGAACTTCACTTCAGAGGCATGTGGATTGCAGAGGATCATATTTTAAAAGAAAACGTTTGTTGTTTTTCCACCTGTCAGCTAGGTCTAAAGTTTTACGTTTTTTGCGTAGTTGTTTGCAAGTATATATACATTTTTGAGATGAAGTCTCACTCTGTCACTCAGGCAGGAGTGCAGTGGCAGATCTCGGCTCACTGCAATCTCCGCCTCCTGGGCTCAAGCGATCTTCCCACCTCAGGTGCCTGAGGAGCTGGGACTACAGACACATGTCACCATGCCTGTCTAATTTTTGAGTGCACATGTAATTTTTAAATGTGACCGGGTTATTTTAAATTCACATTGTAGCAGTTGAAAATGGCTATGATTTGTTCAGATGCATCATTGCGGAAAATTACATGTAGTTAAAAAAAAAATCAGATTTTTGCAGTACAGAATTTTTTTTAACATCCTACCCTTTCTACCATTAGTACTGCTTATTCATTTCTTTGACTTTTTTTAGTTTGAAGAAATGTTTGTTTCTAGCCGGGCATTGTGTCTCAAGCCTGTAATCCCAGCACTTTGGGAGGCTGAGGCGGGTAGATCACTTGAGGTCAAGAGTTCGAGACCAGCCTGAGGAACATGGTGAAACCCCATCTCTATTAAAAATACAAAACTTAGGTGGGTGGGCATGGTGGCGCATGCTTGTAGTCCCAGCTACTCGGGAGGCTGAGGCACGAGAATCGCTTGAACCCGGGAGGCAGAGGCTGCAGTGAGCCGAGATTGTGCCACTGCACTCCAGCCTGGGCGACAGAGCGAGACTCCGTCTTTTTGAGACAGGGTCTTACTCTGTCACTCAGGCTGGAGTGCAGTGGCCGGATCTCAGCTCACTGCAAGCTCCACCTCCCGGGTTCCCGCCATTCTCCTGCCTCAGCCTCCCGAGTAGCTGGGACTACAGGCGCCCGCCACCTCGCCCGGCTAGTTTTTTTGTATTTTTTAGTAGAGACGGGGTTTCACCGTGTTAGCCAGGATGGTCTCGATCTCCTGACCTCGTGATTCGCCCGTCTCGGCCTCCCAAAGTGCTGGGATTACAGAAAAGTTTCTTTTTAAATGTATACCCCCACAGAATGCAAAATGAGCATTGCAGTGTTGACTGCCAAGTGTTTCTGTAGAGAAGCTACATACACAGTTGGAATTAATCATCCCAGGGTCCACAGGGGTGCCAGACCACAGCTGTAGGGTTGCCTTCAGTGCCGAGTGCTGATGAATATGTGTAAATACCCTTTTATCTGGGTGATTGCTGATATATTGGGGATGAGTTGCAAGGGATTTCTGCCAGCTCTAAGACGTTTCATTCATCCATTCATCTATTTGTTGATTTTCAGTGGGATAGCATGTTATGATACGTGAATTATGAGACAGGACCTGAAATGAACTATTTCCATTTCTTCATTTCACCAATAAGAAAATCAAGACTGAGGAAGATTAAATGACTTTCCCAAGGATGTTTAGAAACCAGACTAGGATCCGAGTCTCTTGAGTTCCTCATCCAGCCTCCAGTCTCTTTTCTCATGATGGATAAGGTGTTGCAGTTGTACATATTCGGGGAAAATGCTGGCATGTCCCATCTCCTTCATTTGGTAGCAATAGCTGTTCTAGCTTTTTGTTGCTGATCAGTAGTTGCTGGGATTATAAGAGCCAGAAGAGACCTTTTAGAGACTGTTTTGTTCAACTCCCTAAATTTATAGGCTGAACTTACAATGATTGGTACCTTCTCTGTGTCAGACTCTGGGCTGGCACTGGGGACTGAAAGGTGACTAGGATAGTGTCCTTTTCCCAGGATGGTGCTGGTTTGGTGGGAAATGCAGATGCTTTGCCTGTGAGTGAAAGTGCCAAGTGCCGTGACAGAGGAGTACACAGAGTGTTTTTACAACACAGAAGAGGAATGAATTACTCTCCTTAGTGAGTTGTGGCAAGTTTGAAAAAATAGATAAACTTTGAGCTGGACTTTGAGGGATGAGTAAGAATTTGTTTAGTGGAAAAGGAGGCCTATGCTGATGGAAAAACAGAGCTGTTAAAACACAAAGTATATTCAGAGAACAACAGATTGTCTGATATGACTTGAACATAGGATACAGGACAGTGAAATGCTCTTGAAATGAGGCCAAAAAAATTTTTTTAAAGCCTTAGCCTGAACTGATCTTTGAAAGTCCTTGTGTATAACATTAAATAGCCTGGTCTTTATGTGGAATTTATGTGGGGAAGGGGTGCGGTAAAGTGTATGTTTTAAGAAGAGGTAGTATAATGGCTAAAGGTGGGGAATGGATTAAAAAGGCCAGAGGCCAGGGCTGGGTGGCCCATTAGGTGGCTGCTGTTGTGGTCTGGGGTGACTCTGTAGAATAAGACAAGAGGGCAGCTGAGGACAGAACCTTCCAGAGCACCACCCTTCGTGGGAGGCAGAGGATGACCACTCTTCATGGGAGGCAGAGGAAGAGGGGCTGTTGAGAGAGGTAAGGAAGGGTTGGTAGGTTCAGGCCCTAACAATAACAGTAATAACAATAGCAGTCATTCATTGAATACTCACCACATACCAGCTATTCCACTAAGTGCTTAAGGAAATGGACATGCCTTGGCTCCTGGCAGCCCTGCATGGCTGTAGGCTTATCCTCTATTGTACAGATGGGAAGTTGAGTCATCTCATGGAAGCCAGAGGAGAGCAAGTTTCCAGAAAGAAGGGATGGGCAGCAGTGGGGCAGGTCCTGTTGAGGTGAGATGTGGGTCTAGAGTCCCTGGGATTTGGCAGGTGACCCTGGCTCTGTTTTCCCAATAGGTATTCCCAGCCACTGCACGAGGAGATAGCCCTGCACAAGTACCTTAAGCACCGCAATATCGTTCAGTACCTGGGCTCTGTTTCAGAGAACGGCTACATTAAGATATTTATGGAGCAGGTGCCTGGAGGTGAGTAGTCGCTGTCTTCTGGTCTCACATTCTGAAAATCACTACAACATTGATGTCATTTGTTGTCCTGCCATTTACAAAATGACAGACCCCTGAGCCAGGCCTGTAGGGCGCCTGTAGTCCCAGTTACTTGGAGGCCGAGGTGGGAAGATCACTTGAGCCCATGAGGTCAAGGCTGCAGTGAGCCATGATCACAGCACTGCACTCCAGCCTGGCGACAGAGCAAAAGCCCCTCGCTCTTAAAAAAAAAAAAAAAAAAAAAAAAAGCAACAGACCTTTTAGATGTTGGAAAGTTGGATACTTTCCAAATGTCATATAAGCAGTCTATTTCTGGTTGGTTGATGCAGTTTGTTCAACCCACAAATATTCATTGACTGTCTATGGAGAAAACAGCCTTTGACCTTGAGGCCTTCGCAGTCTAGGAGTTTAAAGATGGGTTTGGACAAGGGTGCAGAAGAGGGAACACAGGTGTTAAAGTGACAATGCAAAATAGCATTTTGATAATGAAATCAAGCACCAGTGTTTTATCCACAAAAATCCCTGAATTCAAGAGATAGGGCACAGGAGGGGAGTTCCTGGGATCTGGAGCCAGACCATCTAGTTTGAATCAGTTCCTCCATCCACAAGCTGTGTGACTTCAGGCAAATTGTTTTACCTCTCTGTGCCCTCAGTTTTCTGATTGAATAAATGAACTGTAAAATTGGAGTAATAATGACTCTGATAATTGGGTTAATAATTATTGGAATAACAATAACGCTGTCTCAGTGGGCTGCTGGGTGGATTCTGTCTGGCAGAGAACAAGAGCTCAGTAAGTGCTCATTGAAATAATCAAATGAATCAAACTCTTCAATAAAATAATAGTTATCTGAATACAGATGTTGAAACCTCAGTTAGAAATCTTCATTCATTCACTCAACCGACAGTTATTAAGAGTCTGCTATTACAGGAAGAGTCTTAAGTATATTTATTAAGAGCCAGGCAGTCAGCCAGGCACAGTGGCTCACGCCTGTAATTCCAGCACTTTGGGAGGCCAAGGCGGATGGATCACTTGGGGCCAGGAGTTCAAGACCAGCCTGGCCAACATGGAGAAACCCCCTCTGTACTAAAAATACAAAAAATTAGCCAGGTGTGGTGGCGTGTGCCTGTAGTCCCAGCTACTACGGAGGCTGAGGCACGAGAATCGCTTGAACCCAGGAGGCGGAGGTTGCAGTGAGCCTATATCATACCACTGCACTCCATCCTGGGTGACACAGGGAGACTCTGTCTCCAGAAATAAAAGAAAGAACCAGGCAGTGGGCTAGATTTTCAGGGTTATGTTAGGATAAATGAAGTAGTTTCTTTTCCCCTTAAGTTGGTCATGGTCTATCAGAAAACTTGTCCATTGCTGCTTTTTTCTTTTTTCTTTTTTGAGATGAAGTCTCTCTGTCTGTCACCCAGGCTAGAATGCAGCGGTACGATCTTGGCTCACTGACTGCAACCTCTGCCTCCCAGGTTCAAGCAATTCTCCCTGCCTCAGCCTCTCAAGTAGCTGGGATTACAAGTGCGTGCCACCACGCCTGGCTAATTTTTGTATTTTTAGTAGAAATGGGGTTTTGCCATGTTGACCAGGCTGGTCTTGAACGGACCTCAGGTGATCTGCCCACCTTGGCCTCCCAAAGTGCTGGGATTACAGGCGTGAGGCACTGCGCCCAACTCATTACTCTTCACATTAGTTGATAACCCCATCCCAGGTCTTAGGTTTAAGGGTATCAACAGAATTAGAGACAGATGTGTTCATCCCCTTTTACAGATGGGGAGACCAAGGTAGATCAAGGTCCCATAACACTGTGTAAGTGGGAAGCTGAGACCAGCTGACGTCTGAGGGCCCGTTCCTGCCAGTGAACAGGACGTCCTGCAGCTCACATGATGTCCTTCGAGACATGGTCACAGCATCCTGAAGGGAGCTTTTCTTTTGGCCCAAATGTTCAATGTTTAATAGTGTAATTGGGGGAAGTGGTTGTTGATCAAGACAGTCCTGCCCTGTGACCTGCCACTGTGGCTTTCTCGCATTGAGGACAGAGACCCAACTTCTTCCAGTCCTAGTCCTTGTCACCCTAAAGGGCCCCTCTGGACCTGTCCACTTCTGATTACAGGAAAGGTATAAAACGTGGCTTTGACCCAAGCAGAATGGCTGAGACAGACCTGCTGTAAACAAGTGTCATGGGACCTGAGTTATCTATGCCAGCAGGCCATGTCTCTCAAGTTGAGAGAGAATTATTTCGCTCTCCTCCTAACTTGGTGCAGCTGAACAGAGCTAAGCCCACAATTGGCCCCACTGAATTTCAGGGGGCACAAGGGGTTTGTGTTCACCCTCCGTCTCTGGTCAGGTTCATGTGCTGCTTCGCTTCCAGTCCGTTCCCTGGCTGTAGCTATAGTGTGGGGAGGAAACATGCTGCATTTAGCCCAGATCCAGTGGTGTTGGTGTAAGCACTTAGGTTAGAAACCTCACCTCACTTTATTTGCCTGAACTCTTACCATTGAAACTTTCTCTTCCTGATACGTTTTTTGCCGTGACTGTCTCTAGGAAGCCTTTCGGCTCTTCTGCGATCCAAATGGGGGCCGATGAAGGAACCGACGATCAAGTTTTACACCAAACAGATCCTGGAGGGCCTTAAGTATCTCCATGAAAACCAGATCGTGCACAGAGACATAAAGGTACTTGCTTTTTAAAGCTGACGAGGTTGCCTTTGCTCGTGTCAGATCATGAGAGCTGTCGGTGGTATCTGCTGAGTGACTGGCTGACAGAGGGGTATGATTTAGCACAACCGTCCCCAAAATGCAAAGTCTAGTTTTCCTAGAGACTTGTGACGGTTTCCCAAGGTCCAAATCTGTTTCATATGAGTTCGTTTCAGCCGGTCTTTTAAGCACTTGATGTTGTTCTTTTCCAAAGGGCGATAATGTTCTGGTGAACACTTACAGTGGCGTGGTGAAAATCTCCGATTTTGGGACCTCAAAGCGTCTTGCGGGTGTGAACCCCTGCACAGAGACTTTTACTGGTAAGTGGACCAGAGCTTGGCATGGGGTGCCCATCCGCAGTTATGCTTTCTGCACAAGCTGTGGTTGTTCAACCGTTATTTAGTGAGCACCTTCTCGGAGCAGAGTGAGCAATTTACTTGAAGTGGACGGTGTATTGTCCCCAACTTCAAATTGTTTTAACTTTGTCATAGTGATGCACTTAGCCAGCTGCTTGTGGCAACAAGATTGCCCTGCTTTCTTCTTTGTCATTCAGAAGTTGGGTAGATGGAGTGCTCTGCTGAGGTTCTGAGGTTTTTTTTTTCTTTTTAAGACGGGATCTCACTCTGTCGCCCAGGCTGGAGTGCAGTGGCACGATCTCGGCTTTCTGCAACTTCCACCTCCTGGGTTCAAGTGATTCTCGTGTCTCAGCCTCCCAAGTAGCTGGGATTATAGGCGCGCCCCCTACCACACCTGACTAAGTTTTGTATTTTCAGTAGAGACAAGGTTTCACCATGTTGGCCAAGCTGGTCTCGAACTCCTGACCTCAAGTGATTTGCCCACCTCAGCCTCCCAAAGTGCTGGGATAGATTACAGGTGTGAGCCACTGTGCCCGGCCTCTGCTCAGGCTTTCTGATGTTCCCTCAACCAATCAGCAGGATGGCAGCATATCTCTTTAAAGTTAATAGCACATTATTTGAAATTGTAGGTAATGCTGAATAACAATATTCCTGAGACAACTGATTAAGACATTTTATTGGTCTGTCATAAAAATAACCTTTTACCGTAGTGAATTCTGGTACCTTGTGTTTTGACATGATTGTGTTTCCAAGAGAGGCTAATTCTTCCTGGGGAATATGGTATTCTAAGTGATTTTGAAGAATTGGATTTTCTTGTCCGTGTGTCAGTGATGGAATAACTTGAGCATTAAGAGGGACTGGGTTCAAAGGGTGGTGTACAATTACCAGCTAGTTTCACAGTTGCAAGATCAATAAGTAGAATGATGGTCAAATGTGGCTGTGGCTATTGGAAATTCCTGCTTAAACCTGACTCATAACAAGAACTTTGATCCTTGGAAAGAAGTACTGATTTTTGAGTAAGTAAAGGTTTAGAGTCCCCCAAGGAGTAATGTAAAGATCACAAAGATCTTGCTTGATAGAATTATGAAGCAGCTGAGGCCTGGCATAGTGGCTGACACCTATAATCCCAGCACTTTAAGAGGCCGAGATGGGAGGATCACTTGAGGCCAGCAGTGCAAGACCAGCCTGGTCAATATAGTGAGACCCCATTTCTTAAAAAAAAAAAAAAAAAATGAAACAGCTTTCATAGGCTGGGCACTTTGGGAGATTGAGGCAGGAGGATCTCACTTGAGCTCAGGAGTTCAAGACCAGCCTGGGCAGCATAGGGAGAATCCCATCTCTACAAAAAATAAATAATAATTATTGCATGTTTTATTTATATATTATATACATGATTATATATAATATATATGTATATTATATATTATATAATAATTATAGCAATTATTGACTGAGTGTGGTGGTATGCACCTGTGGTCCCAGCTACTAGTGAGGCTGAGGTGGGAGGATCTCTTGAGCCCAGGAGGTTGAGGCTGCAGTGAGCTGGGATGGCGCCACTGCACTCCAGCTTGGGTGGCAGAGCGAGACTCTGTCTCAAAAATTAAAAAAAAAAAAAATCAGCTCTTAAAATAATATAGCTCTGAAATAAGCTATAAAAGACAGGTGACTGTTCTCTATCTCTGCAGTCACCAAAGCTGTAGAGTGGACAGCTTGGGTCTTATTTTTGGTGAATAATGTCTCAGCTTTGAAAGCCTTTTTGTCAACGAGAGAGTTGTTGTGTGTCAGCCACTGGACACCCACAGTGGAGACATATTCACCATCTAAAGAAAAGTTTAATACATCACAAAATGACTTCTCACTTGTAACACAAGGGAGGTAGTGTGCCTGAAAATGGGAAAATATTATACCAGGGACACTATCAGAATCTCCCAAAGAATGAGTGCATTGAGTTTTCATTCATTGTTTTTGGTATACATATACATATAGATCTATCAATATGTGTATATGAATATGTGTGTATGACTAGCACTTTATTTTCTTTTAGCATTTTACTACCCTAATTGAAAATGACTTGTATCCTCCTCTTTGGAAGCCAACAATTAGCTTGGCAATACGTAGCAAGAGGGGCTGTGATATGACAAGGAGTTATTTCAAGACATAAAACCCCCAACAATTTATCTCATAATTAGCATCCCTGAGGAGGAAACAAGCTCACAAAGAAAACACATGTATAATTCATCCTTGCATATCACATTTCCCAAGTAATTGGCTTGGGGAGGCACAGATTTTGCATTGCAAAAGAATGCAGGGGTGTTTGGGGGATAATAAAGAAGGGGTCTCATTTTGGTTAGGAAATTCCCCTGCATATAATTGCTCTTTGCAAAACAGAGCAGTTCTGTAAGGAAATCTCAGCTGGTTGGTGCAGAACTCTGGGTCGGTGGTTGCTCAGCCTGGCAGGAGAGCCAGAGGGTTTCAGGCAACTTCCTGGCCTGGAGCCCTCCCTCAATGTGTTCCTCTGAAGGGTTTGCCCCACACATAGGAACCTGTGAGAACAGGAGGAAGTTATAGCCAGGGTCAGCCCCCACTTGTCTTTTTTTTTTTTTTTTTTTAAACAGTGTTATCGAGGTATAGCTGACATATCATCAGAGCACCCCTTAGAAGTGCACAATTCATTGGTTTTCAGTAAATTTACTGAGTTGCTCAGCCATCACCACGATCCAGTGTCTGAACCTAGCAGCCCTCATGCCCCTTGATACTCAATCCCCATTCCCACTCCAGCCCCAGCTTATCACTCATCTGCTTTGTTGTGTTTGTGTGACTTTGCCCATTGTGGATATTCATATGCATGGAATGAATACAATATATGGGGTTTTGCATGTAGCTTCTTTCACGTTGAGCCCTGTTTTTTGCAGTTTCTCCATGCAGTGGTGTGTATGGGTACTTCGTTGTTCTTCATGGCTGAATGGCATTCCATTGTGTGGAGAACCACATTTTGTTTATCCATTTACCAGTTAACAGTCATTTGGGATTGTTTTTACTTTTTGGCCACTGTGGATAATGATGCTGTGAACATTCGCATACAAAGCGTGTGTGAACACGTGTTTTCAGCCCTCTGGGGTAGATACCTAGGAGGAGAACTCAGAACAGGAACTCTGTTCCTGTCTGGCTGCAAACATCGTTGGTTCAAATTCTGGCCCAACCACTTGCTAGCTGTGTGACCTTGGGCATATTACTTAACCTCCATGTGCCTCAGTTTCTTCGTAAGTAAAATAGAAATGCTCGTCATACCTACTCATGGGGTTTTTATGAGCGTAAAGTGAGTTACTGATGAAGTACTTTGACTGGTCCCTGGCGCATAGCAAGTGCAATATTGAAGTGTTTGCTAATTAAATACTCACTTGTACTTAGAAGTCATGGATTATTAGAGCTGGAAGGAGCCTTTAAGAGAACTGAGTTCAGGTGTGTAACTTATGTGTTGAACCCATTGGACTCAAAGGGCATAATCACAGAAGCCACTGGATTTTTCTCTCCCACTTTTCATCCTGCCCGGGGCGAGATTTCTTTCCTTTGACTTTTCCAGCCGCCCTTATATAACAGAGAAAGTCATACCGACACTTGAAGGAGCGCACACAGTCTGAATTCAGGAATTAAAAAGGACTCATTGCTTGAACCCTGGAGGCGGAGGTTGCATGAGCGGAGATTGCGCCACTGCACACTCCAGCCTGGGCAACAGAGCTAGACCTTGTCTCAAAAGAAAAAAAAAAAAAAAAGAAGGATTCAGGCTAATGTACTGATCAACACTCTGGTCCTCATTCAAAAGTCAGACCACTCTCCCCTCTCCCTGCAGGCAGCGACCTGTGGTCAGGAGCAGAGTGTTGGCTTTTTCTCCCTAATCACCAGTTGCAGAGAGGAGAGGACAGGAGCAGGGAAAGTTGTCACTTGATTAGCACTGTTGGAAGCTGGCTTTGCATGCTGTGGGCCTGGCTGATGTTTAGTTATTTTCCCTCGCTGGCTCCCTCTGGATGTAATGCCTGTGTCATGGGCAGGGGCCTGTCCTTTGTCTGACTGCCCCCTCCTCCCAGTCATTTACCCCTTACATCACATCCTCCCTCCATCTCTTTCTGTTGAGGGATTCGGCTCGTGGAGGACTGTGTTTGAGCAGAAATTCCTTTTCTTTTTTTCTTTTAATATTTTACTGGGCAGCCCCTGGAACCAGAATAGGTTCTGAGAGAGACTCCCAGGATTCCTTTTAGGAAGACCATAGGCTGGGCACAGTGGCTCATGCCTGTAATCCCAGCTGTCTGGGAGGCTGAGGTGGGAGGATCGCTTGAGCCCAGGAGTTTGAGACCAGCCTGGCCAACATAGTGAGACCCCGTCTCTACCAAAAATATAAAAATTAGCTGGGTGTGTGGTGTGCACTTGTAGTCCCAGCTACTCAGGAGACTGAGGTGAGAGGATCACTTGAGCCCAGAAGAATGAGGCTGCAGTGAGCCATGATTGTGCCACTGCACTCCATCCTGGGCGACAGAACAAGACCCTGTCAATCAGTCAATCAATCAAATAAATAATAAAAATAAAAGATAAACCCTAAGCCAGTATTTCTGTAATAGGTCCCCCATCTGGTGTCCGGGGTTCATGAAGCTTCAGCCCACTGTTGAGAGGGTGTGGCAGTATCCCCAGACCGTACAGCCCCCTGTCTGCTGCTGGAAGTTACCTTTGCTCCCTTGGGAGCCAGTCCACTGTGTAATTTACCTACAGGAACACATACACATGGAGCTGAGTCGGCTCAGTGAAGCCCCCTTCAAAGGCTTTGGGTTAGGAACAAGTGGCGCCCCCTTCCCACCAGACTCATCCCTTGGGCAGGTCAACTAGAGTAGTCCCCTGGACCATGGGAAGATCGTACCTTACTTTTCTTTTCTGTACTTGATTAAAATGAAATTTTGAAATTTGGGCTCTAACGGTATCTCTGAGGGCCTGTGGAAGATGTACTGATCGTGACTTGGTATTGAGTGGCTTGAATTGCCCTGGGCCCACATGCTTTTGGGGACAGTCCTGCCCCAAATCCTGTAACTTGGGAGAGGGTAGGCAGCCCAGCATAGCTCTCTCTGAAGAAGCTGCCTCAGCACCACCTCCTACACTACTCTGTCAACTCTCTCAGCCACTTGATCAGAACAGAAGGTTCCTGGGCCTCAGTTATAAACTCGTGTCTTCTGCCGTGTGTCGTCTTTGCTGGTAATCTTAAAATCCTGTTGGACAATTCTCCAGGAGTCCCCAATGGATTTTGTGCCCTAGGGGGGCTGAGTCAGTGCCTGCAGGTCTCTTGGTCACCTTGTTCTGAACTCTGCACCACTGCACTGGTGTGGGTACCTAAGAGCCATAGTGGGCTGTGACCAGTGACCAGTGTGTTAGGGCATACCTTGGAGGAAATATAGTTTAGGGAGCATATGGGACCCCAAGAGAACCAGATTTTTATTTATTATTATTATTTCTTTAGAAATGGAGCCTGACTCTGTCGCCCAGGCTGGAGTGCAGTGGCATGTTCTCAGCTCAGTACAACCTCCGCCACCCGGGTTCAAACGATTCTCCTGCCTCAGCCTCCCGAGTAGCTGGGACCACAGGTGTGTGCCACCGTGCCCGGCTAATTTTTGTATTTTTAGTAGAGACGGGGTTTCACCATGTTGGCCAGGCTGGTCTCGAACTCCTGACCTCAGGTGATCCACCCGCCTGCTTCGGCCTCCCAAAGTGCTGGGATCACAGGTGTGAGCCACTGTGCCTGGCCTATGAGAGCCAGATTTAAGGCAACCCAATTTTCCAGGAGTTGTGCATGATTCAGATGCCCCACAATGCCATCTTCACTTGGTTTTCTCGACAGAATCCAGCCTTTGGGATAGCTGATGTTCACACCCAACGTGCATCCCACCAGGGAGTGTTCCCTTGAGTATTTGAAATAGTTGTGTGTGTCCATCTCTCTGCTGGCAGTACTGAGAGTGGATGGTTACCCTGTGAAGACAGTAGTGCATAAAATGGAGCACCCAGTTTTCCATTATTGCCCTGTACCTTCCAGTGACATGGAAAGATGCTCCAATATGGTTTTGGAAATCCTTACATGCTCTTACTCAGGCAGCTTTTTTTTCCAGCAGCACTTCTTCTTGATGTAGCATGTGGATGAGTGATGTCATGGTGTGTAGTTCTGAACTTGGAGGTAGAAGACATGGGTTCTAGCCTAAGCGAATCCTTTAGCCTCTCTGAACCTCAGTTGCCTCCTACAGTGTAAAGTAGGAATAATGGTAGACAGTGCTTCCTCTGCCCAACCTTCCAGAGTCGTTTGAGTCAGATGGACAAAGCTACGTGGAGACAATTGGTAAGCCATCAAGTGCTCACCAGAAGTCAGATTTGTGGCAGGCAGCCTCCAAAATGACCCCCAATGATCCCTACCTCCTGATAGTCACACCCTTGCATAGTTCCCTCCCATTGAATGTGGACTGGACTTAGCGACTTGCTTCTACTGAATAGGAAGGAGTGGGAGTGATGGTGTGTGACCTGGAGACTAAGTCATAAAAGGCAGTGTGCCATTCCTCTTTCTCTTAGATCACTCTCTCTGAGGGAAGCCATGTCTCAAGCCAGTCCTATGGAGGATCCCGTGTAGTGAAAAACCAAAACCCTCCACTAGCTCTATCCTTAGTGAGTGGGCTTGGAAACTGATCCTCCACCTCCAGTCCAGCCTTCAGATGACTGTAGCCCCAGCTGATGTCTGGACTGCAACTTCCTGGGAGACCCTGAGCCAGGTCCACCTAGCTAGCTAGTTGCTCCCGGATTTCAACCCTTAGAAACTCTGTAAGACCTAACTGTTTGTTGTTTGAGTTGATAGATTTGGGGGATCATTTCTTAAACAGCAATAAATAACTAATATGAATGCCATTATTAAGTCCTTGCCTTTAGAAAGAGTGCTGTTCACCATGGCTCCATATTTTTAAAAATCTGCAAATTTATTTTTAACTTTTGTGGGTACATAGTAGGTATATATATTTATGGGGTATATAGACTTTTGATGCAGGCATATAATGTGTAATAATCACATCAGGGTAAATAAGGTATTTATTACCTCAGGCATTTATCCTTTGTGTTGCAAACAATCCAGTTATGCTCTTTTCATTTTTTTTAACTGTACAGTTTTTTTGTTTTGTTTGTTTGTCTGTTTGTTTTGAGACAAGGTCTCACTCCCATCTGCCCAGGCTGGAGTGCAGTGGCATGATCTTGGTTCACTGCAGCCCCAACTTCCTGAGCTCAGGTGATCCTCCCACCTCAGCCTCCCAAGTAGCTGGGACTACAGGTGTACACCACCACCCCTGACTAATTTTTTGTACATTTTTAGTAGAGATGGGGTCTCGCTCTGTTGCCCAGGCTGGTCTCAAACTCCTGGGCTCAAATGATCCACCCACCTCGGCCTCCCAAAGTGCTGGGATTGCAGGCATGAGCCACCATGCCCGGCCAAAATGTATTGACTATAGTCACCCTGTTGTGCTATCAAATACTAGATCTTATTCATTCTTTCTATTTTTTTTGTACCCACTAACCATCCCCACCTTCCCCCAGCCCCCACTGCCCTTCCCAGCCTCTGGTAACCATCCTTCTACTCTGTATGTCCCTGAGTTCTAGTGTTTTGATTTTTAGCTCCCACAAATAAGTGAGAGCACGTAATGTTTCTCTTTCTGTGCCTGACTTATTTCGCTTAATATAATGATCTCCAGTTCCATCCATGTTGTTGCAGATGACAGGATCTCATTCTTTTAATGGCTGACTAGTACTCCATTGTATACAAGTACCACATTTTCTTTATCCATTCATCTGATGATGGACACTTAGGTTGCCTCCAAATCTTAGCTATGGTGAAGAGCGCTGCAACAAACACGGGAGTGCAGACATCTCTTCGATATTCTGATTTCCTTTCTTTTGTTTATACCTAGGAGTGGGATTGCCGGATCCTATGATAACTCTATTTTTAGTTTTTTGAGGAATCTCCAAACTGTTCTCCATGGTGGTTGTACTGATTTATATTCCCACTAACAGTGTGTGAGGGTTCTCTTTTCTCTACGTCCTTGCCCACATTTGTTTTTGCCTGTCTTTTGGATATCAGCCATTTTAACTGCAGTGAGATACCATCTCACTGTGGTTTCGAGTTGCATTTCTCTGATGATTAGGGATGTTGAGCACCCTTTCATATGCCTGTTTGCCATTTGTATGTCTTCTTTTGAGAAATGTCTATTCAGATCTTTTGCCCATTTTAAAAAATCAGATTATTAGATGTTTTTCCGATAGAGTTGTGTGAGCTCCTTACGTGTTCTGGTGATTCATCCCTTGGCAGAGGGGTAGTTTGCAAATATTTTCTTCCATTCTGTGGGTTGTCTCTTCACTTTGCCGACTGTTTCCTTTGCTGTGCAAAATCTCCGAATTTAGAATTAAGCAGACTAAATAGGCTTCAATTATGAAATAATTGTACCAGGATGGACAGTTATTTGACCAGAGCCAATTAGCATTAGCCATTTGTGTTTGGTTTAGCATTTTTTTCTACTGCTGGATACATCTATAAATGTATTCTCTTGCTCTTTGAAGAAATAAATTTAGTGATTATATTAGGGTCCAGGCAGAAAAACAAAAATAACCCCAGTTATTTCCACGGAGAGAATTCAATAGAAATAACTGTTTGCTGGGTACCAAAAACCAAAAAGGCAGAAAGGGAAGCCCTGAGGTATCAGGAAGCCTGTGCCCCTGGGGCTTGGGGGTCAAATGGGAGGGTGACATTAGAACTTGTTGGGAGGGAGTGTCCCCAGGCTGGAGCACGTACCTCTGAGGGGCAAGATGAGGCTGGTTCTGGAAGTATAGGGTGACACACAGCTGGAGACTGGGGCCAACTAAGGGTCCAGTGTCAAGCTTAGGGCCACAGCAAGCACACAGCAGGTCTCCGCTCCCTCCCACATCCTTCCAGGGTCTCTCTTTAGCGCCACCTGCTTACAGAGCCTAATGGGGAGCTGTAAGCGAAGCAGAATCCCAGACTCAGCGTCACAGAGCAGAGCTGAGAGAGGATAACTTCGTAAGAAGCACAGTGTCGGATCCTTCCTCAATTAGAGATTCGTTAGAAGGCACATTCCCTGCCAAGACCTCTCCGTCTGTTACAGCAGCAAGAGCCCATAGGGGATATTATGTCACCGGACGTTCCCTTCTTGGGGCTCTGGGATTTCCCAACAGGGCATCAAGTGTAGTGCGCCGCCATGTTGCCCAACTCTGCAACTCACTGAACACTTCCCCACCAGGGCATCAGCTCTGGAGACCAAAGCCATCATTTGTGCCTCACCGATCTGTTGTGCTCACTGATACAACCCAATTCATATTTAAATCTATATTTAAGTCACTTGGAATTGAATAAAATTAAAACTTAAGAATGCATTTCTTCAGTCTCACTAGCTACATTTCAAGGGCCCAATAGTCAAATATATGAGGCTAGTGACTACCATATTTAACCACACAGAATAGAACATTGCCATCATTGTAGGACATTCTGTCCATCACAGCTGCCCCTAGAGTGTTTAAAATGGGCATGGAAAGAATGCTAATAAGACATAGGATCTTCCAGAGGGGTGCGTAGTAGGTAGCTTCTCCAAACTTTCTTTTTAACCAGTGCGCCCTTTGCTTTCTTTCTCTGTCTTTTTTTTTTTTTTTTTTTTTTTTTTGGAGAGTGCAGTGGTGTGATCTCAGCTCACTGCAAACCAGGTTCAAGGGATTCTCCTGTCTCAGCCTCCTGAGTAGCTGTGATCACAGGCACCCACCACCACGCCTGGCTAATTTTTGTATTTTTAGTAGAGACGGGGTTTCGCCATGTTGGCCACGCTGGTCTCGAACTTCTGACCTCAGGTGATCCGCCCGCCTTGGCCTCCCAAAGTGCTGGGATTATAGGTGTGAGCCACCGTGCCCGTCCCTGCTTTCATTGATTAAAACTGAGGAAACCTTTGGTTGTGTAATCCTGAGATAGTTCTTTGAATTTCTCTGGGTTTCAGTGTTCTATTCGCGCGTGGCCAAGGTCATTTCTGACTTTGCTATCTTCTTTGCCAGTCCCCAGTAGCTGCTGTCACTTCCACACGTGTCCCCTTTGCACAGGCTGAGTTTTAAGGAAAACAAAGGATGTTATTCACAGAGCCCTTTACTGACCTCCCCTTGTGCTGTCTCCCCTCAACAACCCTTCAGCTTCCCGCGGCCGCAGCTGATCACCACCTTCCCTGTGGCACACCTCTGGTAGCTCGTGACCCACAAGAGCACGTCCAAAGCCAGAGCCCTGGGCCTGTGCCCTTGCCATAGCCTCCTTAACTCTTCCCACACCCTGCCCTGTGTCAGACATGGCTTGTTCCCCAGACCCGCTATCTATCTCACACCCATGATCCCCTTTGTCCAGCTCTCCGGCCTTCACAGCAGGACCCTGCTTCCCTGACAACCCCGGCTACCAACCCAGCAAAGTCACACTTTACCCAGGCTGCTGCCCACCAAGGCCTGAGCCTGGCAGGGGTGCTAGAACCCAGGCGGGACTCTTCCAGCAGATGACTTTGGGCTGCAGACTCCCCAGCGGCCTGGCTGAAGCCCTGTCTGGGCTGCTCTGCCATCCCAGATTGTCCCCGATTCTGCCTTCCCCTCCGCTCCCAGGTGTTGAACCTGCCGTGTGGTCCGCAGCCGGCCCTGCCCGCCCCGATCCCTCCCGCTTTGTCCTGCAGAGACCTTCTCCCCAATAAATCTCTCGTATGTTTCATCTCGTCTTGGCATTTACTCCTCAGAGACCCAAATGGACACAGCCATAGATTTCCCTGACCCAAACCAGGCAGAGAGTCAGACCCTATTTTATTAATGTTCTTATAGCCTTCTGTGTATTTCTCTGTCCTAGCACCTACCACATTTTGCCGTTACTGCCGCCGCTGCCAGCATTCTGTCTGTCTCCTCCACCAGGCAGCTCCCTACCATCAGGCTGTGTTTCTCACGTTCTGGCTTCCCTGTATTTGGCATGTACTAATATGTGCTGACTGAATGGCACCATTTGTCCTTTGAGGGGCCAGGCAGTCCTCTCTCCACGTGGTTAGTATTAAAGGAAGGCATGTTGCATGTCTCTGGTCAAAGAAAGATGCAACCAGGCAGGTGCAGTGGCTCACGCCTATAATCCCAGCACTTTGGGAAGCCAAGGCAGGCACATCACCTGAGGTCAGGAGTTCGAGACCAGCCTGGCCAACATGGTAAAACTTCGTTTCTACTAAAAATACAAAAATTAGCCGGGCATGGTGGTTTGTGCCTCTATTCCCAACTACTTGGGTGGCTGTGGCATGAGAATCGCTTGAACCCGGGAGGCGGAGTTTGCAGTGAGCCGAGATCATGCCACTGCACTACAGCCTGGGTGACAGAATGAGACTCTGTCTCAAAAAAAAATAAAATAAAATAAAATTTATGCATGGGACAAGACTCCATCTGCCATTCATGAAGCCATTCATTTCAGTTAGTGGTGGGTTTTTTGTTTTGTTTTGGAGACAAGGTCTTGCTATATTGCCCAGGCTGGTCTCCAACACCTGGGCTCCGGTGATCCTCCTGCCTCAGCCTCCGGAGTAGCTGGGACTACAGGCCACTTAGTTTCTGTGGCGTGTTGCCACAGAAACTTAGGCCACTTAACTACAGGCCACTTAGTTTCTGTGGCATTCAGCAATATGGTATCCACAGTCTGATTGTTTTTTTTCCAAATAGGCACCCTGCAGTACATGGCACCTGAGATAATTGACCAAGGGCCTCGTGGGTATGGTGCCCCAGCCGATATCTGGTCCCTGGGCTGCACCATCATCGAGATGGCCACCAGCAAGCCTCCATTCCATGAGCTCGGTGAGCCGCAGGCAGCCATGTTCAAAGTAAGTCATGCTTTGTGATTGAGGTTGGGCATGGTTGGGAAGTAGAATTAAAAACAAAGTCTCCTCCCAGTGCAGAAAACCTCTCCACAAAGGTAGGAGAGAAGGAAAGAGTTTTTTATTGAATAAGCATTAAACCAGAATGTGAGATGCGTCACAGGCGATCCGCTGAGACTGCAAAGACGGAAAGCAATCTCACCGCTTCATAGAAGCGAGCAGACACAACCCATGACATCTGTGTTCTCAAGAGAGACCAGAACCAGTCCTCAAGTAAGACAACTTCGTGGCGCCATTTGTCACACAGAGCTCATCTTAGATTCACCTGGTGATGGTTTCATCCAAAGGAAAATATATAGGCCGGGCCTGGTGGCTCACACCTTAACACCAGCAATTTGGGAGGCCGAGATGGGTAGATCACCTGAGGTCAGGAGTTAGAGACCAGCCTGGGCATCATGGCAAAACCCCGTCTCTAATACAAAACACAAAAATCAGCTGGACGTGGTGGTGTACGCCTGTAATCCCAGCTACTTGGGAGGCTGAAATAGGAGAATCGCTTGAACCCGGGAGGCAGAGGTTGCAGTGAGCTGAGATTGCGAGATTGCACCACTGCAGTCCAGCCTGGGTGACAGAGCGAGACACCGCCTCAAAAAAAAAGGAAAACACTAAACTTCTCGTATCTTTAAGACAGTAGGTAGGTAGGTAGTTTTGGAGTGAAGCCACCACCAAAGTTAAAAACCTACCTTCCTATTTCTGGGGAGAGCAGAGTTATGAAAAAATTAATAAAAGATGGCAAGTTTGAAAAAAAAGAAAAGGAAACTAGCAGATAGAGACCCTATCTTCTTTGATGATTACATTTCAAAGAGATGGCTTCCAGGTCCTTGCAAAAGACATTTCTGGCAAGAGGCTTATTTAGCTGTTTAAAAGATTCACGTGCAATTTGGAGACAGAAAGAACCTTACAATTATAAGTTCTCTAAAGTCAAGGCTCTAAGAAAGCTGGGTGGGGTGGGGGAGGGTCCTTTCCCCTTATTTTCAACAGGGAGAATCCAGGCCCTTAGTTTCCCTTCATGTTTGCTCTTACGGTGGGTAAGACTCAAAGGCCATGTGGCATCTGTGCCTTTGGGGGACAGGTTTCTGACTGGCTTCTGGAGAGGTGGGAGTTGGGCTGTCAGGTAAATATAGCCCTTATCATCCCAACAACCCTCCCGGAGCTAACAGGAAGGGCAGTCCATGTGCTGGGGCCAGCATAGTGTAGATTGAGCATTGTGGGTGGGGGTTTTTACGGCCGAGCAGCCAAAATTGTGGAAAGGGATGTCCTTCCTTGTGGCCTCACGGGAAGCTGATGCCAGGACACCCCTGTGTACCCAAGGTCAGGTGTGCAGCTTCTGGCCTCGTGTATACTTAGAAACATGTAAGGGGCTTGATACGGTTTGGCCGTGTCTCTACCCGAATCTCATCTTGAATTGTACTTCCCATAATCCCCACGTGTTGTGGGAGGGACCTGGTGAGGATAATTGAATCATGGGGGCGATTTCCCCCGTCCAGTTCTTGTGATAGTGAGTTCTCACGAGATCTGATGGTTTTATAAGGGCTTCCCTTCCCCTTGGCTGGTTCTCATTCTCTCTCCTCCCGCCCTGTGAAGAGGTGCCTTCTGCCGTGAATGTCAATGTCCTGAGGCCTCCCCAGCCACGTGGAACTGTGAATCAATTAAACCTCTTTACAAATTACCCAGTCTCAGGTATTTCTTCATAGCAGCATGAGAACGGACTAATGCAGGGCTCCAGCCCTAGGATGCCGTCTCCAGCACTGACCTTCCATGGAGCACTGGCTTGAGAGAGCAGGCTCACAAAAGGACGAATGGCCATTGCTTATGGATGATGAGGCCACAGTGTGTGGACATGGCCCTGATAGAATGCGATTCCAGAGGCCTCTTCCTGGCTTCTCTGCCAAACATGGTGCCTTCATGGCCTGTGTCTGTGCCGGGCTCCCTGCTTGCCTCTTGGGCAGAAGGAACTTGGAGGTGTGAGGATGGGTTTCTGCCGGTTGAGGTGAGGGCAGCACATTCAATGGGTCCCGAGTGCTGCCTGTTTGGGTGCCTTGGCTGCTGTCTTAAGCCTGGCCAGGCCCCTGAAGAAGGTTCTCAGGGCTTCTCGCCCTCCCGTCAGCTGCTTGGGTTCAGAGCCAAGGCCAACACCTTGAGTCGACAAGAGTCTTCTGACACCTGCAATCCCAAGAGGACCCTGAGTGCCTGGGCTGGAAGACGGCGACGACCTTCCTCAGCACTTTGACCCTCTGCGGTGGACCCTGTTGGGGCCATTGTAGATCTAACCTGCCGCTTCCATAGCAGCGTTGGAATAAACAGCAGCGGGTGATGACAAAAACATGAGGCCCACCTGAGAGCCATGACTGGCTGTTTTCTGACCAGCTGACTTCCGGGAAACCAGGGAGAGAGCTGAAGGCTGTGACTGGCTCGATTGCTCAGTAGGGCATGAGTGACTCCCCGCCTCCACTTGTTTTTGTTTAGCTAATTCACTGTACAAAGGCCTTTTTTTTTTTTTTTTTTTTTGGACAGAGTCTTACTCTGTCGCCCAGGCTGGAGTGCAGTGGTGTGATCTTGGCTCACTGCAGCCTCTGCCTCCCGGGTTCAAGGGATTCTCCTGCCTTAGCCTCCCGAGTAGCTGGGATTATAGGCGTGGGCCACAATGCCTGGCTATTTTGTATTTTTAGTAGAGATGGGGTTTCACCATGTTGGCCAGGCTGGTCTGGCAACTCCAGTGATCCACCTGCCTCCGCGTCCCAAAGTGCTGGGATGACAGGCAAGGGCCACCGTGCCCAGCCTGTACAAAGGGTTTGAAAATGTATTGACTTCTTTGGATGGCATATGAAGTCACTTTTCATTGCCAATGAGAAAGTTATTATTAAATAAATAATGGCCCCTGTGTTATTTATTTCTGGGACCCTTCAATCCTTTAGAAAAATTTCAAGAAACTTCTGGGCAGTATCTGAAACAAAGGAAACTCTCTTTCCCCCGAAGGGACTGTTGCAGATTTAACTGTGTCACCCAAAAATGATCTATGAAGTCCTAACCCCCAGTACCTCAGAATGTGACCTTCTTTGGAAATAGGGTCGTTACAAAGAAAATCAAATGAAAATGGGGTCTGGAACATGGGCCCTAATCCAGTATGACTGATGTCTTTATACTTTTTTTTCTTTTTTTAATCTTTTTATTTTTTTAACTAGTCAAGTGAAATAGTGGGAGTGGAGAAGGAACAAAGAAATCTGTAACTGGTTGTCATCAACTAGCTGCAAACACCACTGCACTTGGACCAGCCTGGTGTCTTTTAAAAAGAGGGGGACATTTGAGCCAGGTGCAGTGGCTCACCCCTATAATCCCAGCACTTCGGGAGGCTGATGCAGGAGGATCACTTGAGGCCAGGAGTTCAAGATCCCCTGGGGCAACATAGCAAGACCCCGTGTCTACAAAAGATTAAAAAATTAGCCCATTTGGTGGCACACACCTGTGGTCCCAGCTACTCAGGAACCTGAGGCGGGAGGATCCCTTGGGCCCAGGAGTTGGAGGCTGCAGTGAGCTATAATCATGCTACTGTATTCCAGCCTGGGCGAACAAGTGAGACCCTGTCTCAAAAAGTTGGGGGGTGGGGGTGGAGGCTTGAACACACATGCTCAGAAGACAAAGTGCGATCCCCAGGGGAATGCCTCGGGGAGGCAGAGGAGTGAGGGGGGTGCATCTAGGAGCCAAGGAGTGCCAGAGACCACCTGAAGACCACGAGAAGCTAGAAGAGGCAAAGGGGGATTCCCTACATGTTTCAGGAGTCCCTGGCCCTGCCAACACTTGGATCTTGAACTTCCGGCCTCCAGGACTGTGAGATAATAAGCTCCTGTTGTTTCAGCCACCCAGTTTGTGGTATTTTGTTACAGTGGCACAAGGAGACCTATATGAGGACCTTTTGGGTCACAGCAAAGCACCCTTAAAGAGGACATCCCGGCCGGGTGTCAGCGTGCTGCCCACATGTGCTGTCTTCTGAGCGCCAGGGGAGAGGCCACCCTTTCCTCTTCATGTTCTTGCCTGAATGTTGGTCTTTGTACCCCTAGCGCCTGTGAGCACTGCCGACTTAACCTCCCTACCGCTCAGGTGGGAGGAGCCACCTGTGAGGCGCCCTGCATTGCAGACCTGGTGGGGGGATTTCACCCAGCATTCAGTGTTCTTCGAATCCGTAACTCCTGAGCTGGGCAGCCTGGCCAGGAGGAGCGGTGCGTTGGAAACAGCACATGGCCGTGGCTGCCAAGTCAAGGGGACATGAAGTCGGGAGGCTCTCCCCTCTACACTGCAGTGGGGCTGGTGGAGGCTGAGCCAGCCCCCAGGAGCTGGGAATGGGTGAGGACCAAACAGCTTCTGCGCCTGGATTGTTGGGTGGGCTTGGAAAAGACACAGGGTGGACTGCGGAACGGAAGGTGACAACTCCTAAAAAGATGAGAGGGCCACCCTGCCGGGAACAGTATGAATGAGGGGCTGTGTAACATGTCATGGAAGCATGCCCATGTCACAGCAAGATGTGAAAACTCAGAACCAACTCTTGCTTCCCTACAGGTCACAGGGACAGAGAGCCGTTACTTACCTGTCTGTACGTGGGCGGCCTCAAGGTTTTGTCTGCTTGTGGTTTTGAGCTGGAGGCTGGGAATCTGGGCTGTGGATGCAGAGGGACTGAGAGGTGTTAAAGGCATCTCTTGGGGACCCTGTGCGTCAGGGAACAGGTAACAGATGCCTTTGAGTATCCTTAGAGGACATGCCGCCCTAGGCTGTGGCCCAAGTCCCATCTCAGTTCTCTACTGCTATGTACCCAACCACCCCAAAATTTCAGAAGCTTAAAGCGATGACTTTTTCTCTTGCCTCTGTGAGCTGACTGTTGGCTCTTCTGTGGGTCTCGCCTGGGCTCGCTCACGTGGTTGCAGCCAAGGTGGTTTGGCTGGAGCAGAGTGGCCTGAGAGGCCCCTCCCTCGTGGCAGTTCCAGCTGGGATGGCTGGGGCGTCCTCTCCGCGGAATTGTGCCTCCTGGGCTTCCTCTCTGCATGGTGTTCTCGGGGCTTTAAGGGGGACTAGCGGAGCCACAAGACCTCTTAAGACCCAGGCCCCGAAACTCTCACCATGTCACTTGTGTCACCATCTGTTGGTCAAAGTCAAGTCACAAGATGCCGGGGGCAGGGCGGGAAATGGACTCCACCTTGGGGTGGAGGCATGGGTTATGCCCGCCCTGTGCCAGGTGTACAGGAGCTTTGGACTGAGACGTGGATACCCGAATTCACCCAAGGCCTCACTGACGCATCGGTTGCCTCTCCCTTAAACACAGGTGGGCATGTTTAAGATCCACCCTGAGATTCCAGAAGCCCTGTCAGCTGAAGCCCGAGCCTTCATTTTATCCTGTTTCGAGCCTGACCCCCACAAACGTGCCACCACCGCTGAGCTACTGAGAGAGGGTTTCTTAAGGCAGGTGAACAAGGGCAAGAAGAACCGAATTGCCTTCAAGCCCTCAGGTGAGGCCTCCCTGGCCAGCTGGGACAGCACTCTGGCCACATGAATGCTGGGCCCCTGGGCTTCTCTGCTGCTCAGGAGGGAGAGTTCTGGCTGTCCAGAGCACTGGGCTGCTCACGTCATGCCCATTTTTGTAAAGAGTGACGGGACCTATGCAGTAGGTTTGGAGGTTGTCAAAATTTAACTAATAAATGCACCTCGATCTCCTGACAGAGGCCCAGGGAGTCTCTGGGTGGCTGGACTGCCCTCTGCTGGAAGTTGTTCCTTCAGGATTGGGAAGAGAGTGGGGCGGCAGGAGGTACCCCAGCTGGGGTTCTTTGTCTTCCCCACGTGCAGAGCCTGGGGCTTCAGTTTTGGATCCTGGCTTGTCATCATGTGCCAACCCTGACCTTGATTAAAGGATGTGTCAGGGAGGTTTGCCTGAGGTGGCTGTCCTGCAGGCCACCGAAGTCCAGTGACACCTTCTGGGGCAGTAAGTCCTAACTGGCAATGATGTAAGAGTGGCCCCTGAAAAGGAAGCAGTTTGTCCTCTTTTCCCTGGTACCGATCAGGGTCAGAAGCCACCACAGAGTGACTCAGCAACTTGCTGCATGACGGACCCCCGGCTGCACGCGTCGGAGTAGAAATACCGCACCTGGGGCCCATACCCCGCCCGACCCACATTTCTCCAGGATCCTAGGTGCCTGGGCAATTCACCTGGGCTTGAGGGGCTGCCGGGGACTCAGCCCTACCCCGTCCCTCTCTGACACTCCCCATTCGGTGTCTGGCTGTCCCCCTACAGAAGGTCCCCGGGGTGTCGTCCTGGCCCTGCCCACACAGGGGGAGCCCGTGGCCACCAGCAGCAGTGAGCACAGCTCCGTCTCCCCGGACTCTGACGCCCAGCCTGACGCGCTCTTTGAGAGGACCCAGGCGCCCAGGCACCACCTTGGCCACCTTCTCAGGTACACCCGCGTCCTGTCCCTCCGCTGCGGGCCCGAAAGGGTGCTGGCAGTCCTCTGCCACAAGGCACCTCCCTGGTCCCAAGCAGATGGCCACTGAGGGGTTTTGCTTCCCTTCTGCAGAGCAGTAGGGCGGCTGGGTGGTCCCATCCTGGCAAGGAGGGTGCTTCATTCACTCGCTGTCCCTTCCCCTCCCTCCCTGTCCTTTCATTCCCCACATGTGCCCTCACCCATCTCTCCTCTTCCCTTCTTTCTCCCCTCTCCTTCGATACTTCCCCTCTTTACTCTTCCCCTTTTCTCTCCCCATCACCTCCCCTCGCCCCCTCTGTCCCTTCATCTTCCGGCTCTCTCCTCCTCCCGTGCCCCTCCTCCCCCCCCCGTTCTTTTCCTTCCTCTCTCTTCCTCCTCCCCCCCCATCCCCCTCACCTTTCCTCCCTCACTTCTCCTCCTGGGCTTGCCCCCTTCCCTCCCTCCCTCCTCCCCCTCTCCTGGGAGGCTCCTTTATCCCGCCTCCCCCTCCTTCTGTTCTCCCCCCTGCTGTGGGGGTTGACAGAACGCTGCATGTCTGTCCTTTCTCTGACAATTTCATCTTCTTGAGCACAGGGACTGCATCGCCGTTAGCTCTCAGCCCTCCTCCAGGGCGCCCTAATGTGACACACTCCCGGGGACAGTGCCCCGGCACGCGCAGAGATTGTCACACGTGTTTGGTGTTTGTCCACAGTGTTCCAGACGAAAGCTCAGCCTTGGAAGACCGCGGCTTGGCCTCATCCCCGGAGGACAGGGACCCAGGCCTCTTCCTGCTACGCAAGGACAGTGAGCGCCGTGCCATCCTGTACAAAATCCTCTGGGAGGAGCAGAACCAGGTGGCTTCCAACCTGCAGGAGTGCGTGGCCCAGGTACTTGCCGGGGGGAGGGCACCGACTCTTCCCGCTGCCTCTGCCCAAGTCCCAGTCCCCAGACAGGTCCAGTCAGGGACCTCGGTTCCTGCCGCCCTGGAACATCTGCATAGTTACAGTGATCACTGTAAATGTTTCCCTAATGTCCTTCCCTTCCCCAACAAAACAAAAGAAAATACAAAGAAGAAAGCTCTGCCGAAACGTGGATTTGCAGATACCGCAGTGATTCTAGGCATTGGTGGGGCGGTGCTGCCACCTGGTGAAAACCAGCCAGACTGTAGCAGAAAGCCCGAAGCGCTTTCTCTGGCCTCTCTCATGATCCGGTTTTGAGTCCTGGAGTTAATCCCCAACTGTAGGACATGCTAGAGCTGCCCTCAGAAGCTGGGAGAACAGCCACCTTGGGGAGAGTGGTTATGGGTGAAAATACCTGATTTTGAACTAGGGCGCAGGACTGGCAAACCGATCCCCCTCCCTTATTTCAGTTTATTATTATTGTTTTTTAATCTTTATTATTATTTTTAGAGAGTCTCACTGTCGCCCAGGCTGGAGTGCAGCAGTGTGGTCTCGGCTCACTGCATCCTCCACCTCCTAGGTTCAAGTGAATCTCCCGCCTCAGCCTTCCGAGCAGCTGGGATTACATGGTGCCCGCCACCACACCCAGCTAATGTCTGTATTTTTAGTAGAGATGGGGTTTCGCCTTGTTGGCCAGGCTGGTCTCGAACTCCTGACCTCAGGAGATCCGCCTGCCGAGACTTCCCAAAGTGCTGGGATTACAGGTGTGAACCACCACGCCCGGGCCCCCTCCCTTATTTCAGATGGAAAAGGGCCTTTTAGGAAAAGGCCGCTGCTCCGCTCCGAACTATGTCTATGGCCTTGATGGGGGCTCTTACAAGGGGTTAAACAGGAGGCCATTCGCAGAGGGGCTTAGCTGTGCACCCACCAGGGAGAAGAGGCCAGAACCCTGACAGGAAGGTTATGGAGGGAATTCCAGGAACCAACAGAGACCCCTTCTCCCCTGGGAGTTCCACAAGTTTCTTAGCAAATGGACCATCTTGCTTCCCCCAGTATGTTCTGAATTCTCGCTTTCTCAATCCGACTTACTCAGCGAAAATGATGTGTGTGTGTTGTCAGAGTTCCGAAGAGTTGCATCTCTCAGTTGGCCACATCAAGCAAATCATTGGGATCCTGAGGGACTTCATCCGCTCCCCAGAGCACCGGGTGATGGCGACCACAATATCAAAGCTCAAGGTGGACCTGGACTTTGACAGCTCGTCCATCAGTCAGATTCACCTGGTGCTGTTCGGATTTCAGGATGCCGTAAGTGCTCCGTCTGGCCCTAGGGAACACACCAGATCGTGGAATTCAGTTACCATTTCCTCCATAGCCCCCATCTCTTCTTAACTGTGTGCACCCGAATCCTGAGCTTCAGCAGCTCCTCCTAAACAGTGAAGTCCAGGAAGTGGCATCCGGGTGAACTGGCCAATTGCATGCGGCCCCCAAGACGATGAGTATAGATTGTCATGATTCTCCGTGCGATGCACTAGAAATCTGGATTTTTGTGATTTTTTTTTCGTTTTTTTAGGTAAATAAAATTTTGAGGAACCACTTAATTAGGCCCCACTGGATGTTCGCGATGGACAACATCATCCGCCGAGCCGTGCAGGCCGCGGTCACCATTCTCATCCCGGGTGAGCGCCCCTTTTGTGGTCAAGGTCAGCTTTAGGCCATGAAAAGATAAGAAGTATCCTCTTCATCCAACAGTTTTTGCTTTTCTCTTTTCCATCTTGGTTATCTACTTCCTTGCAATTAAATGCATGTTGTCATAGACCTCTTGCAGGGCTGATTCTGCAGTTCTGAGAGCATCTCATGGTGCTGTATTTACATGTCCCTGAAGCATAATGAAGGTGACTGCACATAGACTAAACTCACGATCTCAAAAGGGAGCATGGGGCCGGGTGTGGTGGCTCACGCCTGTAATCCCAGCACTTTGGGAGGACAAGGTGGGCAGATCAACTGAGGTCAGGAGTTCGAGACCAGCCTGGCCAACACGGTGAAACCCCGTCTCTATTAAAAATACCAAAAAATTAGCGAGGCTTGGTGGCACGTGCCTGTAATCTCAGCTACTCAGAGGCTGAGACAGGAAAATCTCTTGAACCTAGGTGGTGGAGGTTGCAGTGAGCCGAGATCACGCCACTGCCCTCCAGCCTGGGCAACAGAGTGAGATTCCATCTCAATAAAAATAAAATTAAATTAAAAGGGAGCATGGGGCCAGAGAGGAAGGATCCTCCAGTCCCCTGGTATCCCCCTCATTGTGCACTGAGGAATGCCTCCTGGGTAATTGACAATACAGTGGCTCAGATTCCTCTCTCTGAATCATCACATAGTAGTCACAGAAATCTTTGGTTTTTGTCGATTTCCTTTTTGAAATGTTACCAAAGTTGATTCTCCTTCTCTGGCAACTTCTTCCTGCTAAGGGAGGCTTTACAGCCTATTCTGTTGCCATCACGGTTCCCCCTTTCCTTCAGCCGCCTGCTGATCGGCTCTGGCTCACCCTCCTGAATGCGCTGTGTAGCCCAGGCTCGGCTGCAGGAGAGGCTTGGGAAACCCCAGTGCTTAATTCCTCTCCCACTCCAAGCAGACATCTTCTGTAGTAAAATGGCACAGGCTTGGGTGGCAGTCTGGCTGTACCTATTTCTTATTTTCTTTCTTTCTTTTTTTTTTTCTGAGACAGTCTTGCTCTATCACTCAGGCTGGAGTGCAGTGGCGCAATCTCAGCTCACTGCAGCCTCCACCTCCTGGGTTCAAGTGATTCTTGTGCCTCAGCCTTCCGAGTAGCTGGGATTACAGGGGTACGCACCACCACGCCCAGCTAATTTATTAATTAATTTATATTATTACTTTACACGGAGTCTTGCTCTGTCACCAGGCTGGAGTGCAGTGACGTGATCTCGCCTCACTGCAATCTTGATCTCCCAGGTTCAAGCAATTCTCCTGCCTCAGCCTCCCGAGTAGCTGGGGCTACAGGTGTGCGCCACCACACCCAGCTAATTTTTCTAGTAGAGATGGGGTTTCACCACGTTGGCCAGGATGGTCTTGATCTCTTGACCTTGTGATCTGCCCGCCTCAGCCTCCCAAAGTGCTGGGATTACAGGCGTGAGCCACTGCACCTGGCCCCGGCTAATTTTTGTATATATTTTTTAATAGAGATGTGGTTTCACCATGTTGACCAGGCTGGTCTCGAACTCCTGACCTCAAGTCATCTGCCTGCCTCAGCCTCCCAAAGTGCTGGGATTGCAGGCGTAAGCCACCGCGCCTGGCCTGGTTGTACCCTTTGAATGCTGGCCTTGGCTCGCTTTATATCCTTAAGCCTCAATTTCTTCCTCTGGAAACTGGCGTGATCAGCTTTACGCTGCAGAGAACCAAATAGAACGGTCTCCTCTCCATTTGTAAAGTCAGCAGTCCCCTAATGGAGCATGGCACGGGCCGGGCCAGCTTCCAAACACCCCGGTTTGCTGACCTGGGTGTCTGTGACCCCAGGCCCTATTGGCCTGGTTTGCTCACCATGGTCATGTCTTGTGTGATCTGCAGAGCTCCAAGTCCACTTTGAGCCTACCTGTGAGACTGATGGGATAGATAAGGACATGGATGAAGCGGAAGAGGGCTATGCCCCAGTGGCCAGACCTGGCCCGGAGGCCCAGCCCCACCAGCAGCACCTGAGCCTCCAGCTGGGTGAGCTCAGGCAGGAGACCAACAGGTGAGGAGCTTCCGGATCCTCTGGGAGCAGGGGCTGGGACAGAGGCCTGAGCCACCAAGATGCTGATGAATTGGTTTGGTTGTTGAGTGTCTCACCCAGGTCTTAGGAAAAAGCAGCTTCATCATCCACGAACTGGGCAAGGGCGTATTCTCAGCTTCGATTGAGGGACTAGAGGAATGCCTTCCTTTAAAAAAAAAAAAAAAAATTAAGAATCAGTGGTATAGTACCTTGCCCCAGGCCACACAGAAATTACTCATACTAAAGGCAGCAGCATCTCTGAATTCTTTCTCTCTGTCTTTTCACCAAGACGGGGCCCCTGGCATGGTGTGTGGGTCTCGCAGGCTCAGCAGCCTGCCCCTGCAGAAGTCGCGGGATTTGGGGGTTGGTTAGCACTTCGTCAGTGGATGCACATCCCATAATCCCAACCCTGAGGAAGTTTGCCCTGTTGTCATTTCTTCCATGTGATTTGTCATGATCCCTAGACGGGCATTAGTGGACTACCTTCCCAATCAGGGAACTCTGGCATCACCATCATATTCCTCCAGTGCACTGGTCTGTTTTGTTCACTTCCTGGCACATAGTAGGTGCTTAATAAATATTTGTGAAATGGACGGGCATGGTGGCTCACGCCTGTAATCCCAACACTTTGAGAGGCCGAGGTGTGAGGGATCACTTAAGGTCAGGAGTTTGAGACCAGCCTGGCCAACATGGTGAAACCCCATCTCTACTAAAATTACAAAATTAGGCAGGCATGGTGGGGCACGCCTGTAATCTCAGCTGCTTGGGAAGCTGAGGCAGGAGAATCGATTGAACCTGGGAGGCAGGGTTGCAGTGAGCTGAGATTGTGCCATTGCACTCCAGCCTGGGCAACAAGAGAGGAACTCCGTCTCAAAAAAAAAAGAAAGGAAGAAATATTTGTGAAATGAATAAAATTATTCCTGTTTGCTCTGGGAAGTCACAAATGTATCAGCTGCGTGATTTGGTTTTTAAAAGTAATCCATAGTTGGCCCGGTATGGTGGCTCACGCCTGTAATCCCAGCACTTTGGGAGGCCAAGGCGGGCGGATCACAAGGTCAGGAGTTTGAGACCAGCCTGGCCAGTATGGTGAAACCCTGTCTCTACTAAAAGTATAAAAATTTACCAGGCGTGGTGGCGCGTGCCTGTAATCCCAGCTACTTGGGAGGCTGAGGCAGGAGAATCACTTGAACCCAGGTGGCAGAGGTTGCAGTGAGCCGAGATCATGCCACTGCACTGCAGCCTGGGTGACAGAGTGAGACTCCGTCCCAAAAAAAAAAAAAGTAATCTGTAGTTACAGCAAATGAGTTGGTATTCGTTCCAAATGACGCTTTGTTGCTGTGTGATCACTGGCGAGTTATGCTAATGACTATTTAACCGGGAGATAAGGGCGGCAGCTACGTATTTTGGATGAAAAGTTGTGTATGCTGTCAGGGATCTCTCAAATTCAATCTTAGATCATCTAATCATTTCTTTTTAAAAAGACCCAGAGTTTTAGTTAAATGGTAGTGGTGGCAACATTTTGAAAGTTTTAAAAATATCACAAATATTAAAGTTGGTAATAATACTTAGCATTTCTTTAATATTTTTTCCCAGTAAGTTTTTTTTTTTAAGTTCAGGAGTATAAGTGCAGGTTTGTTACATAGGTAAACTTGCGTCACGGGGGGTTGTTGTACAGATGGTTTCATCACCCAGGTATTAAGCCTAGTACTCATTAGTTGCTTTTCCTGATCCTCTCCCTCCTCCTACCCTCCACCCTCTGATAGGCCCCAGTGTGTGGTGTTCCCCTCTGTGTGTCCACATGTTCTCATCATTTAGCTCCCACGGCATGTGGTATTTGGTTTTTTGTTCCTGCATTTGTTTGCTAAGGATAGTGGCCTCCAGCTCCATTCATGTCCCTGCAAAGGACATGATCTCGTTCCTTTTTTATGGCTGCATAGTATTCCATGGTGTGTATGTACCACATTTTCTTTGTTATTGATGGACATTTAGGATGATTCCATGTCTTTGCTATTGTGAATAGTGCTGCAACGAACATACATGTGCATGTATCTTTATAATAGAACTATTTATATTCCTTTGGGTATATATCCAGTAATGAGGTTGCTGGGTCGCCCAATAAGATTTATAATCACCAAATTCATAAAATGATTATATATGGGTTTGAAGGTTATTCCTCTCCAATGTCGATAGTCATTGTGTTATTTTCCAGTCTCAGTGGAATGAGGAATTGGTTAGACGGCAGCCAGTCTGTGAATGGCATTGACATGAACTACACATTCCTGCATAAGGTGCCTGTCCTTGTGTGTGTTAGTCTGTTTTCACGCTGCTGATACATACCCGAAACTGGGCAATTTATAAGAAAAAGAGGTTTAACGGACTTACAGTTCCACGTGGCTGGGGAGGCCTCACAATCGTGGCAGAAGGTAAAAGGCACGTCTTACACGGCAGCAGACAGGAGAGAATGAGAGAGCCAGGTGGAAGGGGTTTTCCCTTGTAAAACCATTAGATCTCATGAGACTTACTCAATACCATGAGAACAGTATGGGGGAAACCACCCCCGTGATTCAGTTATCTCCCACTGGGTCCCTCCCACAACACAAGGGAATTATGGGAGCTACAATTCAAGATGAGATTTGGGTGGGGACACAGGCAAACCATATCACTGTAGTATGAAGTGCCGTGGCTGTGTGGCAGTTGGGCAGAGCTGAAGGAAGATGACACCTCTTGGAAAGGATGATGTGTCTGTCCTGATGAATGAGTCCTGAGAGCCCTTCCCACTGGATACAGGCATGAGCTTGTGTTGTTTCCTTCACTAACGTAAAAGGGGGACTACTAGAGAGACCAGGATGAAGGCAGGCAGGGGAGGGCTTGGAGAGGACTTCTAATTTGCTGAGCATCAATATTTCCTCTTTGCTGTTGTGCTGGGGCAGAAGTGTTCTCCTCTCCCCACCTCACTTTGCCACCAAATAATCCGGGAGTTCCTGTGTTCTAATCTCTCTACTGTTGCAGTGACTTCTCATGGCAACTTCAATAATTACCTGAAGTCTTTTTATTGATTGATTGATTGAGATGGAGTCTTGCTCTGTCGTCCAGCCTGGAGTGCAGTGGCGCAATCTTGGCTCACTGCAACCTCTGCCTCCTGAGTACCTGGGACCACAGGCGCGTACCATCACACCCGGCTAATTTTTGTATTTTTAGTAGAGATGGGGTTTCACCATATTGGCCAGGCCAGTCTCAAACTCCTGACCTCAGGTGATCCGCCTACCTCGGCCTCCCAAAGTTCTGGGATGACAGGTGTGAGCCACCACACCCAGCCACCTTCAGTAATTTCAATAAAGCTTAGTTCTGTATTCCCAAGTTCACCAGCATGGATCATATAAATGAATTAAAGGAACACACAGTTAAGAAACAAATGCCATGTACTAGGTATGTGAGCAAACAACAAAAGTGGGGGGGGGGCAAGGCCCTTGGCCCCTGGAGGTTTGCTGAAAATCACCTGCATGAGGCTGATTAATTAGAGAAAAGGCATGTAAATGTATTTAACATGTATACATGGGAGTCTTCAGCATGAAGACCCAAAGGTCCAGGGGAAATTGTCCATTTTTATTTTATGCTTGGGCTTAACAAAGTATGGAGAGCTGTGGAGAAACAGGGATAAAAAGGGCCTGATCGAATGCTGCTAGACTGGGGAAACCCAGCAAGGCCTGTCTGTCTAGATCCTTCTTGGCCTCTCTGAGCAGCATTCCTTTCTCCTTGATGTGGGGCAGGACCCTCTAGAATGGGGGTCTTATGACCTACAGTCAAACAAAATAGATTGAATAACCTTTTTTTTTTTTTTTTTTTTTTTTTTGAGATGGAGTCTGGCTCTGTTGCCCAGGCTGGAGTGCAGTGGCGCAATCACTGCAACCTCCTCCTCCCGAGTTCAAATGATTCTCCTGCCTCAGCCTCCCGAGTAGCTGGGATTACAGGCGCCCATCACCACGCCCGGCTAATTTTTGTATTTTTAGTAAAGACGGGATTTTACCATGTTGGCCAGGCTGGTCTCAAACTCCTGACCTCAGGTGATCCTCCCACCTCAGCCTGCGCCCAGCCTGAAGAATTTTTTTTTTTTGAGACGGAGTTTCACTCTTGTTGCCCAGGCTGGAATGCAGTGGCACAATCTTGGCTCACTTGAACCTCCGCCTCCCAGGTTCAAGCGATTCTCCTGCCTCAGCCTCCCGAGTAGCAGGCGCCACCATGCCCGGCTAATTTTGTATTTTTAGTAGAGACGGTTTCTCCATGTTAGGCTGGTCTTGAACTCCCGACCTCAGGTGATCCGCCCGCCCAGGCCTCCCAAAGTGCTGGGATTACAGGCGTGAGCCACCACATCCGGCCAAGAACTTCTTTATAACCAATGTTTACACAGAAAGGCGTAGGGAAAGTTAGAGTCATATTTTTAGGTTTTGTGGCTGGCTTTGGGGAGAAGGAGTTCTGGTTTCTATGCCCTGCTTTGGGGAAGAGGGATTCTATGGTGCCTCCAGGACAATGGACCGAGAGAGGGAGGCAGGAGAAGGTCAGAGGAAAACTTTTGCATCTGAGGCTGCTGCTGAGGCCATTTGGGGGTCCTGTTTTCTGAGCCCCAACAGAAGCTAGACACAGTTCCAGTCTGTCAGCCCTTTCTCCCAAGGCTGAGCTGGCGTGTGGGGACTCGGAAGTTTGAGGCACAGTTGTGCCAAGTCCTATCTGATCCCAGAGAGCCCGTGAGCCAGACTGGGTTTCAGGAGGCGGTCCTATGGGAAGAGCCCAGCCTGTGGACTCTGGGCGTTACTTAACTCCTCTGCCTCAGTTACCCCAGCTTCAAAACGGGGGTTTAGATCAGTGCTTCCTAGAAGTGCCGCAAGGCTTCAGTGACTGAATTCATGCAGTGTTTGGCACAGTCCTGGATTCTGGGTAGGAAGTGCTTGCTGGATGTTGGCGGGAGCCATCCTCCCCACCGGCAGAGCAGCATCTCTCACTGTCCCTGCTCTGCCCCATTAGAAGCAGGGGCTTCTGGCTGGGTGTGGTGGCTCACGTCTGTAATCCCAACACGTTGGGAGGCCGAGGCAGGTAGATCATCTGAGGTCAGGAGTTCGAGACCAGCCTGGCCAATATGGTGAAACCCCATCTCTACTAGAAATACAAAAATTAACCAGGCATGGTGGCACGTGCCTGTAATCCCAGCTACTCAGGAGGCTGAGGCAGAAGAACCGCCTGAACCCGGGAGGCGGAGCTTGCAGTGAGCCGAGATTGCGCCACTGCACTCCAGCCTGGGCGACAGAGTGAGACTCTGTCTCAAAAAAAAAAAAAAAAAACAGAAAAAACAAAAAAAAACCAGGAGCTTCTGTCCTCATGGTTTAGTCCCTGTGTGAGGAGGAAAGAACCTTACCATTCTCTTCTAGTTTCAGCTGCCTTATCCCAGGTTTAAATAATCACATCGTCCTTCTGGCTGAGTTCTGATCAACATCGGGATCTTTTGGTTCATGATATATTTTTGAGACAAAACTGCCTGAGTGCGTTCAGGCTACTGTAACAAAACACCAGAGACCAGGCAGCTTATAAACAACAGAAATGTGTTTCTCACAGTTCTGGAGACTGGAAGTCCAAGATCGAGGTGCCAGCAGATTCCACGGCCAGTGGAATCTGTTCCCCGTTCACAGATGGCCATCTTCTCACTGTGTGTCCTCACGTAGTGGAAGGGCTGAGGGAGCCTCTGGGGTCTCCTTTCACAAGGACACTCCTCTCACCTCACCTCTCAAAGCTCCATCTCCTAACATCATCACCTTGTGGGTTAGGATATCAACGTATGAACTTGGGGCGGGTGAGGGGCACACATTGAGTCCATTGCAAAAATATACCCAAGCTGTGAGCACTGGCCTTTGTTGTCAAGGGGAGGAAAACACAAGGAAGGTTCCCCTCCGCAGACTGAAGTCTGAGTCACGGAACCTGAAGGAAACACATGTGCTTCCCTCTCTAGGCTGACTCTTAGACTTGTCCCATTTTCCATTTTTTTCAATCTCTAATGTATGCACAACAGATGCCTGAGTTAAATTGAATGGTGTTGAATGCTCTCTGGATAATGGCTTTTTTTTTTTTTTTTTTTAACCAGACTTTTGGAACACCTAGTTGAAAAAGAGAGAGAGTACCAGAATCTTCTGCGGCAAACTCTAGAACAGAAAACTCAAGAATTGTATCACCTTCAGTTAAAATTAAAATCAAATTGTGAGTCGTTTTCCACTTGCTCTTAGGTGTGTTTGTGGGAGAGACAGACTTTAAAATCTAGCTAATATTCTAGTTAGCTTTGAAGAAACAATGAGGTTATCTTCTGTTAATCCAGGACTCCAGTAGATTCTAGACTACTTCTCAATCATAAAAAGGAACTACTGATAGATTCAACGACATGGCTGCGTTATAAATGCAGTATGCTAAGTGAAAGAGCTAGATTCACAGCCAGGCATGGTGGCTCGTGCCTGTAATCCCAGCACTCTGGGAGGCTGAGGCTAGCAGATCACTGGAGCCCAGGAGTTCAAGACCAGCCTGGTCAACATGGCAAAACCCCATTCCTACAAAAAAATAGAAAAAAACCAGCTGGGCTTGGTGGATGGGTGCCTGTAGTCCTAGCTACTCAGGAGGCTGAGGGGGGAGGATCACCTGAGCCCAGGAGGTCGAGGCTGCCATGAGCCGAGGTCATGCCACTGCACTCTGGCCTGGGTGACAGTGAGACCCTGTCTCAAAAAAAAAAAAAAAAAAGATTCACATACCATGATTCCTTTTCCTCCAGAAAAGGCAGAACTACAGGGACAGAATCAGAATGGGGAGGTGAGGGGACTGATTGTAAAAGGGCACATGAGGACTTCTGGGAGTGACAGTCATTTCTGTACTATGCTGCCACCTTCATAGCATATTGGACACCTAAAAAGGGTAGTTTACTGCATAAGTAAATAAGTATGTCTCTGTCAACCCGACATTCGTTTTGGGCCACTTAGAAATGAGCTCCAGAGCTACCTCTTGGAATGTGGACTAGATAAGCTCTGATGTAAAACCTCAACACTAAAACCTATTTCTTTGTAGGATTTCCAACGCAGTTAGGGATGTGATTCCTAAGGAAAGGCATGTGAAAGATGTGGGGGTAAGCATTTAAAGTGGTAGACCTAACATGTCAAATTCCAAACTAACTGAAGGTACCCTAGATGAGGAGGCTTCTCTTTAGAAAGTGAAATCTCAGAATTATCAATTGTGTAATACGTACTAGAGTGGCTGAGTGATACAGGGCTAATTCATCTCTTTTTCACATTATATTTACATTCTGGAATCATTTATTAATCCAACTGGTTACTTTTGAAGAATTTTATGGCTAGACTAATAGATAAATTGCCATCGTTACAGGTATTACAGAGAACCCAGCAGGCCCCTATGGGCAGAGAACAGATAAAGAGCTTATAGACTGGTTGCGGCTGCAAGGAGCCGATGCAAAGACAATTGAAAAGGTAAATTTACAACAAAGAAATTCTTATGCTGTTATTACACAGCTGCTCAGCTCTTAAGGATTTGATCTTTGTTTCAGATTGTTGAAGAGGGTTATACACTTTCTGATATTCTTAATGAGATCACTAAGGAAGATCTAAGATACCTTCGACTACGGTAAGAGCCTCAAAACAGTTTGTAAGAGAACACGACTTTTTATGTTTGAATATGCTTAAAGTAGAAAACAGAGGGCTGGGTCTCTGGAGTTCTGCTAGGTTCAAGCTGGGAAAAAGCCAAGGCATGGCAGAAACTGAAAGCCAGGCAGAAGTCAGAAGTAGGAAGGTGACAGAGAAGAGCTGGCCAATTTCCTACCATTAATGCCTGGCTGGGAGCAGGAGAAGGCACACAGCAAGCGCGCCCGCATGCTGGACCCACCCCCTGCTTTAAACTGCAACCTGCCTTCTTGTTCCTGAGGCATTTGAAATAGCCAGCGCTCTGCAGGTACGTACCTCTAAGGCCATGTCCTACCACTGCTGGGACACGAGCGTCACCTCCATATGTGAAGAGAATGTTTTTATTTTCATTAGGTTTTTAAGTTGGGGACTGCATTTTTGAGCTCTGTCGGCTTGAAGCTCTGACTCTGAAGACAGCTCTGTTTGTTTCTTAGGGGCGGTCTCCTCTGCAGGCTCTGGAGTGCAGTCTCCCAGTACAGAAGGGCTCAGGAGGCCTCAGAAACCAAAGACGAGGCTTGATACCAATCAGCTAAGCTGGAGCAGAGTGCGCCACCATGCTACATGTTTTGTTAAAGCTTCTGTTAGTGTACACACGAATTCCGCTGTTTACGTATTTAAAAATGCCATTGTTCAATTAATAGTTTAAGAACTTAAGTTTTAAACACTGTCCTGAGTTTCTTTTGAAACCTATTATTTATAAACATAGAACTGTGTGTATTGTGAAAACAGTGAGCCTTGGTTTTGACCTCCTGGAATATTAGGAAATTCACCTGTAGTCCCAGCTATGCAGGAGGCTGAGGTGGGAGGATTGCTTGAGCCCAGGAGATGGAGGCTGCAGTGAGCTGTGATCACACCACTGCACTCCAGCCTGGGCGACAGAGCCAGACCCTGTCTCAAAAAAAAAAAAAAGTACACCCTTTAGTACTTGCTGGAATGGTGAAACAAGGGGTGTTTAACATGGAAGCTGGGACACTGCTTCAGAACTGGTATGGTACTTAAATTTGAGAAACACAAAATTGATACGAATGTGCCTTGTAGTTAATGTTTGATATGAACAGAAAATAGCTTCATATTTATACTGAATGTGTAAGTAGAGAAAACTAAGTTATGTGGCCTTTGAAATGATTATGAAAGAGTCTTATTTTAAAATGGACCTGTCCGCCTGCCTGATAATAAATATTGTGTCTTATAGAGAAATGGTGGTCAGTGCAAACAAACAGGCTGTAGCACCAACGCTGCTCAGAGCGGGTGCTACGGCAGAACACTGTGGGCTGTTACCACAAGCATGCCTGTGAGGGGCCCTGTGATCATGGTCTCCTCTCCTCCCAAAAAGGGGGGTGGGGGGCAACAGGCACACAAGGTATTGTTCTTCCTTTTCATAATTAGAGTATTTGTTCAAAAAGTATACAACTATTTTAAGTCAAAAATAATCTTTAAGCACTCAATAATTCATCTTTTAATGCAACAATGTACAAAGTGCATGCAATTACTACCTGCTCAGGCTACACACTTAGTCTTAATGGAAGTTTACAAGAATTTCATTGACTGGCTTTTCTTCCTCCTTAACCAAGTTGAGAACACTGGTCGCCCCCTGAAGGTATAACCTCCCCTTCTAGTCCCCTTAACTGACTGACTTAAACTTGATCCACTGATTGGCACCGCGAACTTCGAAAGGTGGGTCGCTGGAGTAGATGTGGTAGCCCAGCTCCTCCAAAGGTGGCTCAGGATCGGCCGTGGCAAACTGGGCAGCATCCTCAATCTCCTTCCTCACTTCCACATCAATTTCCTAAAAATTAGGTAACAGTGTAAAGTTTTTGAATGAACAGCAGTTTAGGTACCAACCAGAGTTCTACGGAGGACCTGTTGCTGGTGTAACTCTAACTACAAGTATGAACAGTTGCTAATTCAGAGGATTTTGGAATACAGATTTCTAGGGTGTATATTTTTTATGAATTAAAAATCCACAGTATACTTTTAGGAAAAAAGAATTATGCTACGGTGGGGGCTTTGCCACTGTGATGGTGGTTCACAGTCCACCAAAATCTGAAGAGTAATACAATTTTGAATAGAGGAAACTAAAGGAAAAGCCCCCCACCCTGAGGGGCTTCGGAATTATTTATGCCCCGGCACATCACTTTCTGGGCTTGGAGAAACCCACACAAACGCTGTGGCCACCCACAGCGTTTCTGTGGGAGGCAAAAAAAAAGCCAACCTTCAAACCACCACGAACAAGTGACTGTACCTTTAGTTCTTCCACACTGGCAAGATTGCTGTTCACCATCCTGTCCTTGAGAAGCATAATAGGGTCACTCTTACTTCTTACTTCCTGAATTTCTTCTCGTGTACGGTAACTATGGGGAGGGAAAAGTAGTAATTGATCAGTAAGAACAGTTCCAGCAGAGCAAGGACAGCGTGATGAAATATGATATGGAGTTGGATTGTCCCAATTAGGTGAAATACAGAAGTGTGTTTCTGAAACAAAGGGGCACATCAATGCCTATGTCACTATAGGAGTGGCAGAGTTATACTTTCAACACAGCCTAACATTTTGTAAGAACTACTGCTGTCTTCTAGAAAACCGTACACTGGTAAGTCACATGGCTTCCCTGGTATTCCGACAACAGGGGCCAAGTTTTTGCTTGCTGCTTTCTCTTAGACATACGGGTCTAAAGAAGTGTCACTCATCCCACCCATTTGGGTTCCTGTATACTGCATGGGAGGGGACAGCAGAGATGGTGTGTGTGGTGATGATAGATTTTAAGAGCACCAAGCAGGAAATCCACGTGCCTTGCCTTTCTCCCTTAAGTCCCCCTAAAGAAGAAGCACAGCCAGCAAAACCAATGTATCTTATGCCTACATCATTTGAAGTAACACCAAAAAGATTCTACCATTTTCAACAACAGATTTACACAAAGTGGATCTATTCCATATACTGTGCTCTCTACATGATTTTCCCTTAGAAATCCACTCTACAAAGTCTTATTTATCCAACTGTGTCAACCCTGGGATTCCAGAATTACAGGCCAGAGTTAAGCAAGAAAGTAAAATGTAAAATTCATGCCTTATCTAGTGAAACCTAGCTTTTCTGATTGATATATTTGAACGGATTGAACACCTAGTTACCCTTAGCTCTATACCAGACAGAAGAACATCTCCAAATTCTGATCCTCTTCAGGTGGAGTATGCCATGCATGGACTTGGGGTAATGCCTACAAAAGCTAAATGCCCCCAAGATACTACACTACCATCAGTCTTGTTTTATGTAACAATTTTCCTGCACAATTAAGGTATATAACACTCTAAAAATCGCTGCTTGTGCTCACACACACTATACATTGTAGGCATTTTCAGTAAAGCTTTCTTATTAGGAGGCACTGCTTTCAGGTAACTTGATGCCAACACAACTGCATGCATGAGCTGAACTGGTATCTAGCTCCAAAAGCAAATACTGAAATGTGTTTCCTTTGCCATGTAACACCATTCAAAGCCCACCTCCTCTGGAAACCACACTGCCCATGAGCGCACCTGACTCCAGGATCACTCATACTGTGTCCGTGGTAACGATAAGTCTGCAGCTCCATCAGGATGGGCCCCTAAAACAGAAGTGGTAGGCAGTTAGGAACGATGACGGGAAGAGCAGGCTGACACTCCACGGCCTCAAATGCAGGCCCTTTATTAAGCATCCAGTGTATTCTTACCAGATCTTTTGAGGTATCATGGATTTCTTATTGGTTGACTGATCTGTTCTCATTTCTAACGTGTTGATTGCATATTTCATCTTATTTATAGTAAGGCAATCTACCAACAGCTTGTTTTGAATCAAAAGGCTTTGAAGGCCAGGTGTGTTGGCTCATGCCTGTAATCCCAGCACTTTGGGAGGCTGAGGTGGTTGGATCACTTGAGCCCAGGAGTTCGAGATTGAGACCAGCCCAGACAACATGGCAAAACCCCATTTCTACAAAAAATACAAAAATTAGCCAGGCATGGTGGCATGCACCTGTAGTCCCAGCTACTTGGGAGGATCACCTGAGTCTGGAAGGTCAAGGCTGCAGTGAGCTGTGAGTGTGCCACCGTGCAAGACCCTGTGGAAAAAAAAAAAAGGCAGCCGGGTGCGGTGGCTCACGCCTGTAATCCCAGCAGCGGGCAGATCACAAGGTCAGGAGATCAAGACCATCCTGACTAACACAGTGAAACCTAGTCTCTACTTAAAATACAAAACAAATTAGCCAGGCGTGGTGGCAGGCGCCTGTAGTCCCAGCTACTCGAGAGGCTGAGGCAGGAGAATGGCGTGAACCCGGGAGGCGGAGCTTGCAGTGAGCCGAGATTGCACCACTGCACTCCAGCCTGGGCGACAGAGGGAGACTCTGTCTCAAAAAAAAAAAAAAAAAAAAAGGCTTTGAGCATGTTCTAGAGCCTCCTGCTATTGGCTAGGCAGATTTCTATCTCATGCTCCTTTCTCGTGGTGTGTTGTGGGGCTGGCAGCCACTCCTACTTCACAGATCCTGCTAGTGTGTAACAAAGTTGACAGGCACCAACAACCTCTGCTACCCAAACCCTGAGGCTCTACTGGGAGTCTGACCAGTTGGGCTCTATCACCAAGTGGCTTGCTCATTCTACACTAGCCCACTTCCAGGAGATGGCTCTGAACACTGAGGGATGGGGAAACACTGAGGATCCTTGATTGGTTTGGTGCAGTAGTTAAAATGGGCGAGTGGGGAAGCTGGCTCCCTGATGGAGTAGCTATGTACCTTTAACTGCTCTGTGGCTCAGTTTCCTTGTCTGCAAAACGGGCAAAACAGTAACATCTAACTCAGAACTGTGAAGGTTATGTGTTTGGGAAGTCATACATTCCACCAATCACCATGTCTCCAGCCAGGGCTGGCCCCCATGTATTCTTTTCAGGAATTGGGAGAGGTGGGGTCAATATCCATCACTCAGGGCCTGGCACTCCCAGCCTTAGGGTCCTGACATAGACTGCTCAGCCCATTGTACCCAAGCTGTTGTCTTGGTCCTGCTCTAGTTCATTCTACTCATTAGCTCTTATTTAATGTTACTACATCCCACTCTTACTTCCCTGTCTCCCCACTTTCTGACATTTGCATCACTGCCCAAACATACATGGTATGGCACTGAAGTGACAACTTCAGAAACCTTGTGTCTGGGCTGTGGAACACTAATTTAGGGAGAACACCCAAACCTCCTAAGCCTGTACTAGTGCCGAAGGAACTGAAACCTCTTTAGGCCAGTCTCCCTGTTACCATCTCCCTCACTGCCACACACTGAAGGGAAAGATCCTTAGGACTGAGCAAGACTAAGATTACAAGCTTCAACCATACTGTCTGTGTAAGACACACATATTAAATGCCTATTGTATACATGACATTCTATACTGGACACTACGGGGATCCCCAATCTGTTCCTTCAAAGGACTCGTGATTAATGGGGGGTGGGGAGGAGGGACAGAATTAACCTAACAAAAAGGCAGTGTAGTTGTCATGATGAAGACAGGCGAAAGCAGAGGAAGCACCAGAACAGAATTCCCCCAAATGAGAGAAATGTGGGCTTCCCAGCAGGTGAGCTACCAAGACCAAGCTACCCAAAGGAGCCCTGCTTGCTTCACTCTGCTTCCATCTTGTGCACCTCAATTAGCAGCTACCCACTAACAGCTTCAGCAGGCACACGGGAGGCAGTCTTTGAACTTCCAGAGATAAATGTCATTAGCCCAGAGGCCTTCAGAGCCTTACCTTCCCAGATCTACAATAGGCAGCAGCAAACCTTGTCGCCTCTCGGACGCACAGGATATCCATTCCATCCACCTGTTAATAAATGGGAGGGGCGAAGCATGAATCCAGCTGCCCCAAACCATTTTACTTTCACATCACCTGCTTGTGTTGGAGAACAAAACTCTTCAATGTTTCTAAGATCGTCAAGGGTCTGCACAAGGACATACCCTTGGCCTTGGCCCCGGCCCCACCACAGGTGTCCTTACTCTCAGCCCAGGAATGAAATCGCCTCTCTTGTAGTAATCAGTGCTGGCTGCTGCTCTCTCAACAGATGTTCCCATTCCATAGCGATTATTCTCACAGATGAAAATACAAGGTAATTTCCACAAAGCTGCCATGTTGTAAGCTTCGAATATCTGGCCCTGGAAGTAGTTATGAAAAGGGGTTTCATTTGGCTTCTTTCTCTAGGCTCCATCATCTGTAACAGCTGCTGCTCTGCTTGGCACAGAAAGCCTCCTCTTCTAAAACCGAGCTTTGGGCTGGGCACGGTGGCTCAGGCCTGTAATCCCAGCACTTTGGGAGGCCAAGGAGGGTGGATCACGAGGTCAGGAGATCAAGACCGTCCTGGCTAACACGGTGAAACCCCGTCTCTCCTAAAAATACAAAGTAGCCGGGCATGGTGGCAGGCGCCTGTAAGTCCCAGCTACTTGGGAGGCTGAGGCAGGAGAATGGCGTGAACCCGGGAGGCGGAGCTTGCAGCGAGCGGAGATCGTGCCACTGCACTCCAGCCTGGGCAACAGAGCGAGGCTCCCTCAAAAAAAAAAAAAAAAAAAAAAACACCATAAAACCGAGCTTTGGATGGTGAGGGAAAGCGGGGTGGGTGACAGATAAGAAGCAGCAGGTATCATACTCTTGCAACTAAGGAAGATGACAAACCAACTACTACTTGTTTCTTTGGGGCCATGCTAGCAGTAAGGAACACAGTGGAAAAAAGATCAATATGAAATCTATCAGGCCCACTGGATAGTCAGAGTGAACCAGCACCTAAGAATCAGCCTCTAGAACAGCGCTTCACAGAGTGCCGGCCACAGACTGGGTATTACTCGGTACCAAGAGAAGCACAAAAACTGAGTTAGGACTGAGATGCTATTATCTGAATTTCACACTGCCAGCGCGGACATCCAAGAGAATGGGTCTGTATCATTTTGCAATAGGTTGGGGGAGGTCCTTTACCACAGGGCCTTTGCCAAGCACTGATGTAGAGCAAAGGTGAGCTCCGTCACAGGAATGCGCCCCCTCTAAGTCTCTTGTGAAACAATGCTAAAAGGTCATAAGTCAACCAAATTTGAGCTAGCCGTAGGAACTGCTATTTCACCTAATAAGCAATAAGCTGCTGCTTTAGAAATTCAACTGTGAATATTAAACACTTTGAAAATAAGACTGTTATTGGGAAGTTAAGAGACACAATTACCTGGTTAGCAGCACCGTCGCCATATAAAGTCAGGCAGACCTCATCTTTTCCATTATACTTACAGGCTAGAGCAATCCCAGCGCCCAGGGGCACCTAACATTAAGGACAACCAAGAAAGGAACCATAGAAATCCATGAGGGGAGATATTAATGCCCTGCATTTTAACTCCTGGCCAGAATCTGGCACAGAAATTACACTGCTGCTACAAACTCCCCTTCCAACCCCATCCCTCTGTTGATCCCACCCCCGATATTTTCAATGAAGCAGTAAAGTAATATATAAATACTATGTTCTATTTTAACCAGTGAGCAATAACATTTCTGCATTCAAGAGTTGAAAAATAACACCTGGCCGGGCGTGGTGGCTCACGCCTGTAATCCCACCACTTTGGGCAGATCACGAGGTCAAGAGATCGAGACCATCCTGGACAAGATGGTGAAACTCCGCCTCTACTAAAAATACAAAAAATGGCTGGGCACGGTGGCGCTTAACTGTAGTCCCAGCTACTCGAGAGGCTGAGGCAGGAAAATTGCTTGAACCCAGGGGTGGAGGTGCGGTGAGCTGAGATCACACCACTGCTCCAGCCTGGGCGGCTTAGCAAGACTCCATTTCAAAAGAAAAAAAAACAACTAGGTTTTTTAAAAAAACACATAATAGAATCTTAATATATTGGGAAAAGAAACAGTTGGGATATAATTTTGTGCTGTTAATTCTTCATCATTCACTAACTGATGAGAACAAGGACTCCATAATGAAGTTCACAAGATAAGGCAATGTACTGAAATATAAATAGGAAGGGGAAGGTATGGCTCCACTGCTAGAGGCTCCTGCTTACTTATAAAACAGCAGACACCTAAAAGGAAACATTATAAATCACCATCCAAATCTACTCAACTTATCGCTCAAATGGTAGGATATGAAGCACTAGGTCTTTAAAAGCAAACCAAGCCCCCAAAATAGTCACGCATCGCTTAACAACAGGGATATATTTTCAGAACTGCATCACTAAGCGATTTTGTCGTGTGAACCCCATACTGTAATGCACAAACCTAGAAGGTACAGCCTACTGCACACCTAGGCTGTATGGTAGAGCCTACTGCTCCCAGGCTACAACCCTGCACAGCATGTGACTGTACTGAATCCTGTAGGCAAAATATTTGTGTACCTAAACGTAGAAAAGGTAATGTGTTGTGCCACTACAACATCACTAGGTGACAGCAATTTTTCAGCTCCATTGTAAGTTTATGGGTCCACCATCGTATATGCGACACTGACCAAAGTGTCACTGTGCAGCACATGGCTGTACTACTTCACGAAAAGTTGTCTGGGGCTGGGAAAGTTTTTGAAGACAAAGGCCAGGGCCAAGTCTAAAGCAGCACACAATCCTCGTCCTTGACTACCTGCGCTCCCACGATGCCATTGCCCCCGTAGAAGTTCTTGGCATACATGTGCATCGATCCTCCTTTCCCTTTAGCACAACCTCCTTTTCGTCCTGGAAATGGCAGAACATACACATGTGCAGCACAAACCAACTCTACAAAGCAAACCAAACCACACCCCAAGTGGCTCAACCATTAGAACGCAGAGGCCAATTCAGTCATCTAAGTACCTGTCTCTCCAGGCAAACAAGTTTCTGCTTGTCCTTTTACTAGTTCCATGTGCTTCAACCTTTCCAGCTTTTCCTACTCTCCAGTCACTTAGTTTCCTTCAGATGTTAGCAAAAGTCCAGATGGTACCCTAGACTTTTTTGGTTTTTTGACCAGTTACCAACATCTTAGGACCTCTCCTCTACTAGTACACTAAATATAGTCAATCCTTGAACAGGGTTTGAACTGCACGGGTACACTTATACAGATTTTTTTTTTTCGGCCACACATGGATTGAAAATACAATATTCTCAGGATGCAAACCCAAAGATATGGAAGGCTGACTTCAGGACTTGAGTATTTGAGGATTTTGGTATACTCAAGGGTCCTAGAACCAATCCCCTGGATATATGGAGGGACAACCATAGTTCAAGAGTCAAGGAGGGCCGGGTGCAGTGGCTCACGCCTGTAATCCTAACACTTTGGGAGGTCGAAGTGGGCAGATCACCTGAGGTCAAGAGTTCGAGACCAGCCTGGCCAACATGGTGAAACCCCATCTCTACTAAAAATACAAAAATTAGCTGGGTGTGGTGGTGCATGCCTGTAGTCCCAGCTACTTGGGAGGCTAAGGCATAAGAATTGCTCGAACCTGGGAGGTGGTGGTTGCAGTGAACTGAGATCACACCACTGCATTCCAGCCTGGACAACAGAGTGAGACACAGTCTCAAAAAAAAAAAAAAAAAAAAGACCAAAACAAAAAAATAGTCAAGGGGGATAAAGAAAAGGGGAATATTAAGAAGATTTCTAGAATTTACATCGCATACCAAGCTTCAACCCAACTTACTTTCTATGACTGCTGGACTTCTGTTGGCATGCTTGAATGATAACCAAACCTATTGTGATTTTATAGCACTAACCTGTTTTAAACTTTTACCTGAGGGGCCAGAGAACTTGACAAATGGTCAGTTAACTCAAGAGCACAACAGAAGTACCAGAGCACCAAAGGAGAGAGGGTTAAAAAAAAGAAACTTAAAACTTTAAATATTAACTCATAATAGCATCTTAATGAGAGATATTTAAAAACTTAATCCACTCATTTCCCCTTTCTGTAAATCAACAGCAAACCTGTAAGCTCTGCGAGAATTTCTCGGACGGAAAGGCCCCGGGTGAAGGTAAAGCCGTGAGCCCGGTAGGCTGTTATGAGATGGTCTGTGGGGTTGATGCCGGCTTCCAGGCCCACACAGCAAGCTTCCTGTGTTAGAGGAAGGAGAAACTATGAAGCAATACGATACATGTTTCTAAATAAAAACGTTTCCTAGACTGTAGTGAAATATTTGGGCTAGGAGAACCTGTCATTAATAACCAGAGAAAGTAGCTATTTTCCACCAAAATACAGAGTGGACGGCCCAAGCCAGAAGCAATAAACTGGCAACCCACACATGGGCCACTTCCTTCCTTTCTCCTGTATGATGACCTAAAAGAAAATCCTACATCAGATGTGAACATTAAAACACTGGGGAATTTCACATGAAAATCCAGACTTCCGCCTACTCTTGGAGACATGGAAAACACGAAGCATTACCCCTGATTTCCACATGGCACCAACTGGCTGGAACCAAGTCATGGCATTCCTCTGGGTAGGGCATGCTGGTCCCAGTTCAGCATGAGTCCCTGTCACCGTTCTGTTTTGTATACTTAGCCTTCTTCACTCATTTATTCTACCTGGCTGGCCCTTGTAGGTATTTGATTCTATAACCCTTGACCTAAGCCCACAAAACAAAAAACAAACTAATCCTTTCTCTCCAAATTATATACAGTACAGGTGATCACAGTGCTAGAAAGTTTTAAAATAGTAAAACTCTAAGAACAGGTACAGAAAACTGGCAATGTTATGTGTGAGTGAATTCTTTAGCCTAAGCTTCATAGCAGGTTTTGGCATTCTACTTTTTAATTCTAAAATCCTGGCTTCAGCCAGGCACGGTGGCTCACACCTGTAATCCTAGCACCTTGGGAGGCTGAGGTGGGCAGACCACTTGAGCCCAGAAGTTTGAGACCAGCCTGGGCAACACAGTGAGACCCCGTCTCTCCAAAAAATACAAAAATTAGCTGGGTCTGGTGGTATGTACCTGTGGTCCCAGCTACTTGGGAGGCTGAGGTGGGAGGACTGCTTGAGCCCAGGGGGCAGAGGCTGCAGTAAGCCATGATCACACCACTGTACTCTAACCTGGGCGACAGAGAGATTGTTTCAAAAAAATAAATAAAGAAAATCACATTACCAGCCTCAAACTCTTCTGACACATAACAGGGTAAAGCCCAATAAGTACAAGCCATACTTCAGTACCTAAATAACACAGTTCTATCACAAACCTACCACTCACCTGACCATCACACAAGTGACAGAAACCACGAATAATTTTCTGTTTATACAACTGATCTGCTTTCAACTCCATTCGGCGCACAGTCTGCATCATCCTGTAGTATTTGAGCCCATCCTCCCTGGTGAGCACTGTTGTGACAGGAGGGCCTTCTTCCAGTCGGTGAAGGTCACATTTCTGAAATGGAGTAAGGTAGTTTTTATCCTCCACAGACTACACTGCAAACACTGTTGACCACTCTACGATCTAATTCCATTGCAAATAATATTGAACTTGAAAAACTGCTAAGGAGCACATTAGTAATGCTTCATATCGCCTCTGTTCCTTAAATCCATAAACCTCACTGTGCAATGAGATGGGGCTTGGGGAAAGGAAATCTTTCTAAGATGATTTTCACTGAAAGCCCCTAGAAGCCAACTGAGATATAGGTTGAAAGAACCTTCAAAGAAACAACTAAGACTCTTCTTATTCAAGTATTTCACTGAATTACTTTCTAAACTTTAGAATAAGCTTTTATTTTTATTTTCTAGCTCCTCCCCCTACCCCCCACAGAACAACAGCAAGCTGCTAATAAATTCTAGTTTTCGTGAAGCTTCTCTGAACCTCTGATCCTGAACGTTTTGAAGAAAATGATGACTAAGCATGTTCTATTCTAAAAGTAAAACTGTATATCAGAGTGTACCTGTGAAAAAATTATTAACAAAATAAAACACCTCTTACCTTAATTTCAAATGTAGCATCATTTGCAAAATTACGGGATGCTACCAGCACTCTGCTTGCCTTAAAAGACAAAAATATACAAACAAATCAGTACTTTTTAATTGTCAACTATTTTGGAAAGTATAATTATTAATCAGTTATCAGGATGAAGTTATGGAAATTTAATAAGCCCCAACATACTCATAGGCTTCTCTTCCACCCTGTGCACTGTGTTTGCATCTTTCTTAGCCTCCAAAATGAATTCATGCTTTGGCCAATGAAACATGATCATCCCGCCATCTGAAGGCAAGCAGTGCAAAGAGGGGCAGAAACCAAACCCATCCTTTGTTTTCAAAGAAATTACAGTGAGAATATAATGAAATTAGTGGCTAAAGAGACTAGATCATCTGTGAGCTGTGTTTGTTTATGCCATTCTTTTGTTTGTTTGTTTTGAGACAGAGTTTTGCTTTTATCACCCAGGCTGGAGTGCAGTGACGCAATCTCGGCTCACTGCAACCTCCACCTCCCGGGTTCGAGTGATTCTTCTGTCTCAGTCTCCCGAGTAGCTGGGATTGCAGGCACCCACAACCACGCCCAGCCAATTTTTGTATTTTTAGTAGAGACAGGGTTTCACCATGTTGGCCAGGCTGGTCTCCAACTCCCGACCTCTAGTGATCCACCTGCCTTGGCCTCCCAAAGTGCTGGGATTGCAGGCGTGAGCCACCGCGTCCGGCCTGTTCATGCCATTCTTAGTCATAACCAGATACTGTTCATTTTGAGCAAGCCAAAATTATACTTCAAATAAAACTATGATTTAATCCCCACTCCAGGCAAAGCTGACTCTTCTATCAAATTGGATCTGTAAGAAAAAATATTTTAAATTGATTGAAGTATGAGATAAATACATTAGGGAGACAAGACAAAAGATACTTAGCACTCTCTGACTTAAACACAATGTGCTTGAGCCAGCTGTTTTATAATTTATAATTTGAACAGCCTAAATCTTGGGCAGGCTCGTCCTGAAGCCCCAGTAGAAAGAAACGTTCTCTAAAACACTGTTCTCTTGACGTTTGGGTGGCTGTCACTGTTTGGAGATAAAAAGCTTAGGGGGAGGCAAGAAATGATTTCTTTCCAGTTTTACAATTGAGCAAACCTGCTCACAGCAAAAGTATTCTATGTAATGGCTAAGGTTTAGGTTAGATGACAGTATTTATCCAGTTAGTATTATCGTACTATTTTAACTCCCTTCTGCCACATTCTCACACACTGACATGTAAACCAACATGACTTCTCCATAAAAAGCACATCTGATGTGTTCATACCTTACATAATCCAGCAGTGGACTGGATCTTGGTAAGAAGAGTTAAGACTGATCTGCCAAGTATAGGCTGGAGTGTACAAGCCAATAGGCAGAAAGCTAATTACATATCTCTTCATCCCTCAATAGACCATTATCGGACAAAGCCAACAAACGTAGACAATGACAGTGCTGGAGGAAAACAACTGAAATACTAGGAATCAATGTTTTAGTTAACTTACAGACAGAGACAGTCCACTAATGTATCTCAGAAAACCTGAAGGAAATTTAGGAATTTAGGAAGAAGCAAAGCTGAAAGAGGGTGAAACAGCAAATCAATGGTTATATTTGGCAATCATCAAACAGATGTGTTATTTTTGGCAATTAATAAATTATTTTGTGGGGCCAGAAATGTATTGTACTGCGAAATAAACTTCCAAATACAACTATAGAAACTGCAGTTTTTGGAAGGCAGGAGTCCAAACCAGCCAGGAAACAGTAACAGAGAAAAGGTAACTTCTTTCTCAATCCTAGAGTTGAAACGATGAGGCAGGATAATGCTATACAATAAATAAAGAGCAAGAAGGGGCCCAGTGCTGTGGCACGCACCTGTAATCTTGCGCCTGCAAAGATTAGGACTGCCAGAAAGCTACTTAGATACGTTCTCCCCTGGCTTCATTATTGTGTATCTCAAAAATAAGAACCACTGATATGAGTGAAAGGAGCAAAGTTAAAGAAGCTAAAAGTCCTATCAGAAGTGTGAGTGTATCACAATTTCTGAGTGAGAGCTTGTTGAAAAGATAAGTTTACTATTCATTTTCTCTGGAGAGTCATAAAAAGATTCTCTGTTAAATGGGATTCTTCTCTGACAGAGACCACGAACAACCCATTCAAATTTTAAAAAATAAAAATTAGGCCGGGCATGGTGGCTCATGCCTATAACCCCCAGCACTTTGGGAGGCCAAGGTGGGAGGATCACTTGAGGCCACGAGTTCAAAGCCAGCCTGGGCAACATAATGAGCCTCTCATCGCTACAAAAATAAATATTAAAAAATTAGTCAGGTGTGGTGGCGCACACCTGAGGCTACAGTGAGCTATGATTGTGCCACTGCAGTCCAGCCTAAAAAAAAAAATTAATAAAAAACAGTAAAACTTTAACTTCCTAAATACATAGGAATCATTCATGTGAAAGAGGAAAAATGTTTCAAAAATTCCATATTCTAACAGTGTAAATTAAAACTCTTACCTACCACTTATAAAGCCAAAACACAGTAAAGATCTCAAAAGTCATACAGAAATGCAAACAATAAAACAAAGAATAACATTTTAAATGCAATTCATTCTTCCTCCATGAAATAAGAACTAAGAAAACTATAGATCTTATTCAAAAATGAAAACACAATCTTGAAATTCATTTCAAAGTTTCACAACACACACTCTTTGATGAGGCAATGGCAGTCTTTAAGCCTGAGATGAATCTCCCCACCTGCCTGGTTTTAAGAGAGTGAGAGTAATCCCAGCACTTTGGGAGGCCCAGGTGGGAGGACTGCTTGAGCCTGGAGATGGAGACCAGACTGGGCAACATAGCGAAACCATGCCTCTACTAAAAAAATTTATTTTTTTTTAATTGGCTGGGTGTGATGGTGGTGCACGCCTATGTTCCTAGCTACTCAGGAGACTAAGGTAGGAGGATCGCTCGAGCCCGGCAGGCTGAGGCTGCAGTGAGCTGTCATCATGCTACTGCACTCCAGCCTGGGTGACAAAGAGACTCTGTCTCAAACAAAACAAAAATACCAGGGAGAATAAAAAATGAAAAAGGAAAAAACGCACAGCATCTTGGGAGGTTAAGGGGATTAACTTGTGTCACAGCCATCAGACCAGCTGCCTAAACTTATCCCTCCCTTCATGGAGTATCACACAGATGGTAGGAATCTAGTTTCAGTAAGTCTGCCTAATTTGGGTGAGCCACTGCTTATTGTTTACTGTCAGGATTTTTGTGAAAGGCTTATATACAAAATGTCTTTTTCCATGTATAATATAAAAAATTAAAACCTTGATCTATCTTGTTACTTATAGTTAAGTAAAAAGACATCCATAAGTATGAAGAATTACAAAATACAAAGAGTCAACACGTTAATTATTCCACCCTTTAAAAAGATCAAGGTAAAACTTTTAGTTCTACCCTTAAAAGCTTCAGGAATGGTTCCTAATTAGTCCATGATAAGTTGAGTGACACAGAAAACTTCCTAATTATCTGAAGAGTTTACACCACCAAGTGGAAAGATACCTGGGCACTTTCTAAGGTGACTTCATATCTGGAATTCAATTTTCTTCCTACTGTAAGGTGGGGGCGGGGGGGGGCCCTGCAAACTGATAGAGGAAACGATAAACCAGACTTGCCGAAGAAATAATAAACCTACATCAGGTGCCTAAAGGAAGGATGTTTCTAAGCCCGTAACTACCGGTACATCCCTCTACCCACAGATATCCCCAAAGGGAATGACTTTTTTTTTTTTTTTTTTTTTAACACGGAGTCTTGCTCTTGTCGCCCAGGCTGTAACATTAATGGTACGATCTCGGCTCACTGCAAACTCCGCCTCCCGAGCTCAGGCTATTCTCCTGCCTCAGCCTCCAGAGTAGCTGGGATTACAGGAACCCGCCACCATGCCCAGCTAATTTTGTATTTTTAGTAGAGACGGGGTTTCACCACGTTGGCCAGGCTGATCTCGAACTTCTGCCCTCAGGTGATCCACCCGCCTCAGCCTCCCAAAGTGCTGGGATTACAGGCTTGAGCCACCGCACCCGGCAGTTCTGTCATTATTTTAGGCAACAGGATTCCTAGAGGGGCATACCTCTTACCTTTTGACAATCTCTGCCCGTACTTAGAGCTGTATCAAGTCCTGGGGGAATTACCAGAATCCCGAGGCCTGCAGTTACACCAATTAACACGACCTCACTGTGCCTAGGGGTCAGAATGCTAGAAGCTTAGGTGTTAGGCACCTCTAAATGCTGAGGCCATGAAATAGTGCTGGACTCTACCCCCCATCCCTCAAGCATCGTTGCTGTTTGCTTTAGCTACTTGTACCCCAAGGATGTGTAGGTAAGAGGAGGGGAGGGCAGCGTCCTCTGAGTTCTGCTTCCACACTCCTGAACTCACTGCCAAGAAAAGCTCAGATGTTGAGGGAGAGGGAAGGGGGGGAAGTTTGTTTCTGAAGAGGCTGACCCTCTGTGAACCCGCCTCAGAACTGAGCACAAGAGTTCAAGAAATGTATACCGAACGGGACACTCAATAAATAACACTATTCAACACACATGCTATCGACTATGTGCCGCGTGCTATTTGGAATCGTATCCACACGTGTCACTCGTTGAATCCTCAAGACAATCCCAAGAGGTGGGGACTCTTATCTCCATTTTAGAGTTAACGGATAACATTTTAATAACCGATAACATTTCAGAGATAACTCTTATCTCCACTTAGAGATTAACTCCACTTAGCGCAAACATTTCAGGAAACCGGGTCCCCGGGAAGTTTAAAAACTTGCTCAAGGTCACAGGGTTAGTCAATGGTGAGGGTGCTGTTTGAACGGAGCCACCCCGTCTCCAGATTCTACGCTATTACAAAGCCTCTCGGTCAAGAGAAATTACGAAGATCTGAAAAGAGTAGGGTCAATCGGAGACTCGAAGTAGGCCGAGGCCACCCTTTCCGTGTCCTGTAAACCAACCTCTTGAGCACACTGACTTCGCCCGGCGCACAGCTGGGCCCGGCGGCGGGAGCGGGGTGTTGAGAAGGGGGAAGTCCACAAGGACCTTGGCGGGATCCCGGTCCGCGTCGCTTCTGCTGAGGCCAGGAACGGAATGCAGGGCGTGGAGGCGAAGTAAAGGCTCCCCGGCTCCCCTAGCTCCTTCTACCCCGCTCTGGGTGGCCCGGCCCGGCCCGGCCCGCCCTCCGGCCCCGCCTCAGCCCCGCTCGCGCCCCACCCTGGCCGCCCAGGAGGTCTCACCGACTTCTGAGAAGCGCCAGACAACACGCGGGAGACGGCGGCGAGCATCTTCCTCATGAAGCACAGGCACTGGCGGCAGCGGCGACTCCTCACAGCCCAAGAGGCACGACGCGGGTGTCCCAAAGTCTCCTTCAGGTGCCCCAGCAGACGCCACGCCTCAGTCGCAGCGCGACGTGACAGAGTCATAATAACGTCATGCGCTGCGCCGGGCCACGGGCCAACCAGAACGGCGTCCAGGGGTGCCCCGCCCCCGCTAAAGGCTTGCGGCTGCCCATTGGGTATCAGCGCCAGAGAGGGAGGGGCTGAGCGCTCTTTCCGACGCCACGCGGCGGGCGAGTGAGGCGGCGGGACCTGAGAGCGCCTGCGTGGGAAGGTGGGGCCCCGCCTCCAGGGCGCCGCGGGAAAGGAGCCTTCGTAGATTTCGCGGTGCAGCGCCCTGTCCTACCGAGCGCCTAGTCCTGCCGGTGCTGCAGCTCTGCAGCCCTCGCTCAGTACACGAGATGATGAAGATCAGCAGCATGCTCAGAGCCAAAAGACAGAACACCTGGTTTCTGTAAATGGTCTGCCACTAACTTGTCTTTAAAAGATCACGTAGCAGTTGGAAAATTCTTCCCTGTCTACTTGAACGCGGATCAAAAAATTTGTTTCCCAATATATGTCGAGAGGTCAATGGGAAAAATAATTTTTCTCTGTTGGTTCACTGCGAGTTAACAGCGTGGCTCAGCCAATGATGAAAGCACACACAGAAACAAACACCAAAGCAACAAGAAGCTCTATTCAGAGGATCAAAGGGCACAGGAACCCATTCTGTTGTGCCCTAGTGGGATTGCACCTGGGGTTCACATTTGGGCTCCACATTTTAAGGAGGATAATGACTAAGCTGGGTGGAATCCAGGGGACCATGGTCAGAATGGTGAGGGGCTGAGATTGTGACTTACGAAGAACGATTAAAGAAGTTAGGAAGAAAACAGGCTAACTAGAATTGGCTAGGTTATGATGTGGTAACAACTGACCTCCAAATTTCAGTCACTTGAGGAATTTGAAGTGGCACGAGCCATCGTGCTCATAACACAGGTCCCTAACAGCGTGGCACCCTCTCTGTGGAACTTAGCTTGTCTCATGGATGAAGGGAAAAGGGATCATTTAAACCGGCTCTCAAAGCTTCTGTCCAGAAGTCTCTCAATTTTCACAGACCAGAGCTAGTTACCCAACCATGTCTGGGTTCCACAAGGTGAAATATAATCCTCCTGCCAGGCGAAGAACAGAAAATTGAATGAACAATAAAACCAGAGAGGATTGGATATGTCTTCACACATTTTCAGGCCATTCATGTTCCAGGAGGAAGAGCTATTGTGTGTGTGTGTGTGTGTGTGTGTGTGTGTGAATAAAATCCTTTCATTTCAGCATAACAATGAATTTTCTAACAGTGACAATGGTCCAATGAGATAATTCTCTCCCTGTGTCACTGAAAGTATTCAAAGCAGAAGTTCAAAGCATGACCAGCTCTCGGCATAGCTAGAGAAAGAATTTGGGCACTGGGCCAGACCCTGGACTGAGAGATCGTGTTGAGTCCTTCCAACTTGATGACCAGGTTGCAGTGGAAGAAAACTTCTTAAAAGAGTGAGAGGGCGCCATTAAAAGGCAGAGATGGACGTGAGAAACTTGCATGGTATGATTTCAGCAGCTGCTGCTGCTGATAGAATATGAAAGGTAAAAGAATGAAAAGGTTGGAGGCCAGATGTCCAGCTCAGGAGAAAAAGCTCGTCTGAATGGTTTGGGACATGTTGACCTTGTGGTGGCGGTGGCACAGCTATCTGAAGATGTCCCCCAGGAGGCTGGAGTTGTAAGTCTGGAACATATGCTAAAAATGTTTATTTGGGAGTCATCTCCATGGGGTGGTGATATTGGTTGTGCATGTCCGGGAACTCTGTAGGCCACATACGGATACAATTCATTCATTCATTCGCTCATTCATCCAACACCTATTATTGAGCACCGATTATGTGTCAGACACCGTACTACACACTGAAGATATAGCAAGGAACAAATAAAACATAGGTCCTACTGAAATACATGATTGAACAAATCAATGGGTTTGAAGGAACAACTTTTCCTTACAGTAAAATTCCAATTAATATAGAAGGAATGATGAAAATAGAAAAATAAAATCACCATTTGGCAAAGACCACAGTAACTGTTGCAGGTGAGAATTATCATCTAATAGAGGCTAAAGTTAGTGGGTAAATGTATGATGAGAAACAGGACATTTGCATCATCTCAAATGATTTCGATTAGATTCATTACAAAGTTTAAAGTAGTAGCTTTGCAGTGCAGAAACAAAGTAACCCATTTTTCAATGACTAGGATATTTTCTCTGCATTTCTTGTTTTTCATATATATATATATTTATTATTATTATTATTATTTTGAGACAGAGTCTCGCTCTGTCGCCCAGGCTGGAGTGCAGTGGCGCGATCTTGGCTCACTGGAACTTCCGCCTCCCTGGTTCAAGCAATTCTCCGGACTCAACCTTCCAAGTAGCTGGGAAAACAGGTGAGTACCACCATGCCCGACTAATTTTGTATTTTTTTAGTAGAGATGGGGTTTCACCATGTTGGCCAGGATGGTCTCACACTCCCGACCTCAGGTGATCTGCCCACCTCGGCCTCCCAAAGTGCTGGGATTACAGGGGTGCGCCACCACGCCCAGCTGTTTTCAGATATTTCAAAGTGGAGTTGGAAGTAACTCTGAAGGTGAGGGGCACTTTGAGATGCTGTGTCAAGTGGTGACAGGTGATGATTGTGGTTAATAGTCATTAACTCTAGGCTATAGTAACGTTATAGTCATTAACTCTAGGCTATAGTAACCATAGACTATAGTAACGCGCTAGAACATTCACAAAAGACTCTTGTATCAGGAGAGGAGGCCAGAGAGAAAGAAAGGGTTGCAAAAGGCAGGAAGAGAAAGTCTTAAGAAAGGAGGGCTCGTTAATCTTGGGGGAAATTGTAATCCCAGCACTTTGGGAGACCAAGGCAGGAGGATCGCTTGAGGCCAGGAGTTTGAGGCCAGCCTGGGCCACAGAGTGATACCCGTCTCTACAAAAAATAAAATAATTAGTCTGGTATGGTGTTGCATGCCTGTAGTCCCAGCTACTAGGGATGCTGAGGAGGGAAGATTACTTGAGCCTAGGAGTTTGAGGCAGCAGTAAGCTATGGCTGCACCGCTGCACTGCAGCCTGGGTGACAGGGCGAGACCACATCTCTCTAAAAAACAAAACAAAAAAAACTTATCTGGGTGAAGCAGGGCAATTTTGATTAGAGACCCTGTAATATGCCTTTTGACCTTTCGTTAGCAAATCACCCTAAAAGTATTCGATCAAGCTGAGCTTTAAGGCAAGTCAGGCTCCTTAACATGTCTCTGGTTTTCTAGTAGGAAACACCCATCCCCCAGCAGATGAATTTGAATAGGACAATCATATACATATGTCATAAAAGTCAACAAATATTTTCGAATGTCTTTGATGTACTAAGCACCAGCTGGTGAAGGGATTATGGCTAGGGGTGATTTTAACTTTGGAACCATCTAAATGTTTTTACACAACCATAAAACACAATGCAATACAAATTGAAATGAAATACAACCAACCAATTTAATGACATATCAAGTTGTTGGCATAACCCCGCAGAGAATGATCTCAAGTTATTTAACACCACAGCAATGTGACTGCATATACTTGGTGGGGTATAGCCTAAAGACAAAAGGAACTGGAAAAAAAATCTTAAGGCAAGGCTCACACCTGTAATCCCAGCACTTTGGGAGACTGAGGTGGGAGGATCATTTGAACCCGGGAGTTCTAGACCAGCCTAGGCAACACAGGGAGACCCCATATCTACAGAAAAAAATCTTAAATTGTTCTCATTTGTCAGGTGTTATTATTATTTGAGACTGCACATACCCACACTGATAAATATACAATTATGTTAATGCCATTGGGAACCAAGATTTTCTGTATAAAAAACAGAGACACAAATGTAAAATTCAACAAGTCAAAGCCTAGTGGTCCTGAATTTGAATTGGAAATACCAGTATAAACTCATGATTATTTCCCCCTTTCAAGATATATATCTATATATATATATCTTGGCCAGGCATGGTGGCTCACACTTGTAATCCCAGTACTTTAGGAGGCCAAGGTGGGCTGATCACTTGAGCTCAGGCGTTCAAGACCAGCCCGGGCAACATGGTAAGGCCCTGTCTCTATACAACATAAAAAATTAGCCGGCCATGGTGGTGCGTACCAGCAGTCCCAGCTACTAGGGAGGCCAAGGTAGGAGAATCACCTGTGCCTGGGAAGTGGAGGCTGCAGTGAGCCATCATCGTGCCAGTGCACTCTAGCCTGAGCAACAGAATGAGACTGTGTCTCAAAGCACAAACGATGTGCGTGTGTGTGTGTGTGTGTGTGTATCTTAACTCTGTCGACTAGAAAGACCTAGAAGCAAAGACCAGCCCAATAGTAATTATTCTGAAATCTGGCAAAGGGAAAGAACCGAGGACTTATCCTGCCTTTCTTACATAGACTGAATTTCAATGTCAACAAATAGTTGATGAGGAATAGTTCTTTATAGAACAATTTCCAGCGGTAAATAAAAAAGGAACCATATAATTTTAATATCCTTGTGTTATAACCCCTGAGAAATTACTAGATCAAGCTGTTGGGGGACTTTGTAACGTTTGAGTGGCTTTAACAAAATACCTGAGACTCGGTACCTTATAAACAACAAACACTGATTGGGCGTGATGTCTCATACCTGTAATCTTAGCACTTTCCGAGGCTGAGGCAGGTGGATCGCTTGAGCCCAGGAATTTGAGACCAACCTAGCCAATGTGGTAAAACCCCATCTCTACAAAAAATACAAAAATTATCCGGGCATAGTGGCAGGTGCCTGTAGTCCCAGCTACTTGGGAGGCTGAGATGGGAGGATGGCTTGAACCTGGGAGGTTGAAGCTGCAGTAAGCCACAATTGTGCCACTGCACTCCAGCCTGTGTGGCAAAGCAAGACCCTGTCTCAAACAACAACAACAACAACAACAATAAAAACCAACCAAACAAACAAACCCAGACATTGATTTCCTACGGTTCTGGCTGTTGGGAACTCCATGGTCAGGGCATTCAGTGTCTGGTGAGGGCCCTCTGGCTGAGTCTGCACATGGCAGAAGAGTGGAAGGGCAAAAAAAGGCCTGGGGTGTTCCCTTCAACCTCTTCCATCAGGGTGTTAATTCCATTCAAGGGGGCCCAGGAGGGGTGGGCAGGGCTCCATCCTCATCATCTAATCGCCTCCCAAAGGCCCTGCTTCCTAGTAGCCTCACATTGGAGGTTAAGTTTCAGCAGATGAATTTTAGGGGACACACTCAGACCTCAGCACTGAGAAGAACTTCTAGCTGTGGTCTGAGCACTGAGCACAAGGTTGGCAGTAGATTTTCCTGGTCCTGTTAGACCTCATTAAAGATTTAGACACTTTTCCTAAGAATAATGGGAAGCCAAAGAAGGATGTTCATATCAGCTTTGCATTTTGTAAGTATGGAAGATGAGCTATGCCCTCTCATGACAGGACCTTAAAGGAAATTAATGGAAGGAGGTGCCATAGTGTGTGCAGGAGAGCATGGGGTTCCTAAATCTAAGACAGGTGAACCACAGTGAGTATGAGCATATCTTTCTATGTGATTTTTAAAATAGAGACAGGGTCTCCCTGTGTTGCCCAGGCAAGTCTCAAACTCCTGGGCTCAAGCGATCCTCCCACCTCAACCTCACAAAGTGCTGGAATCACAGGGAGCCACTGCACTCGGCCCATCATGTCTTTTTATTATCCAATGGAGATATGTGGAAAAATACGTATTTTAATAGGGAAGATTTCAGGCACACGCTGATGAGTCTGGCCTGAAGTTACTATCAATCATTTTCTGTGGCTGATCCCCAAATGGAAGCAGCCTTTGGAAACCTAAGAACTGTCCTACGGAGAGGCGGCCTACCATCTGGACTCTGGCACCGGTCTGCCTGGTCTCAAATCCTGGCTCAACCACTTACCAGCTGTGTGACCTCGGGCAATTTGCCTGAACTCTCTGTGCTTCGGTTTCCTCATCTTTAAATGGAGCATAATGACAACATTCATCTCATAGGGCTGGTTGTCATAAATATACTATTCCAAATATACTATTTTGTCTCTTGTCTTTTATTCCCACGTTCGGCCCCCTTTGTTCAGTCCCCCTAGGTCCATGCAGGTTACACTGAGTCAGGAGAATCACTGGAACCCGGGAGGCAGAGGTTGCAGTGAGCTGAGATCATGCCACTGCACTCCAGCCTGGGTGACAGAGTGAGACTCCATCTCAAAAAAAAAAAAAAAAAAAGAAAAGAAAATAGATATGCAGTTGGCTCAAAAGACTCGCAGGGACGCCAGCCCTCGTGTGAATAGAGTCTAACCGTCTGACAAGCCACCTGTTTGGGTCTGCCTGGGATCAACACTTCATAAAGAAGCTTGTCATGGTTCCCAGAAGGAGAGAACAGGCCCTTGCCAAGCTTAAGGGAACAGGATGTATGGCACATTTTGTGCCTGCATAAATAAATGATCTGGATAAAATTCTGTCTATGACTTCTTTTATTGTAGCATAATAGTGAGGTTGTAGAGAAGGAAAGGACAAAGAGCTTCACCTGCTTTAATTGTGGGACACAACCTTATTTATCCAAGTGACGTGGTATCAAAGGGCCACATTCATTCATTCTTCCAACAGATTATTTCAAGAGTGCCTGTTTTAGGATGCAGGGCTATAAAAACCAGACAAAACCCTACATTGTAAAGTGACTTAGATCAGGTTGTAAAAACTGGTTTCAAAAGCAACTGGTAGATGTAATCAAAAGGTATCCTGAGCTGCACAGAGTGGCACGTGCCTGTGGTCCCAGCTACTCAGGAGTCAGGAGGATCACTTGAGCCCAAGAGTTTGAGACCAGCCTAGGCAACATAGTGAGACCCCAACTCAAAAAAATAAATAAATAAAATTAAAAAAAAGGTATCCTGAGTTCTTTGGAAAGACTCCAGAAAGCCAAGATTTCAAATCTCTACAGTTCTTCAAAGATGAAAGACTTGTGAAAATCATATAGGAAAGAACCCACTTATGTGTGCAACTAAAATTTAAGGAGTGAGGACTTAGTAATTCTCAAAGTGCAGCCTCAGACAAGCAGCATCAACACAAACTGGGAAATCTGTTAGAAATGCAAGTTCCCCTGGTCGGGCGCGGTGGCTCAAGCCTGTAATCCCAGCACTTTGGGAGGCCGAGACGGGCGGATCACGAGGTCAGGAGATCGAGACCATCCTGGCGGTCAGGAGATCGAGACCATCCTGGCTAACACGGTGAAACCCCGTCTCTACTAAAAATACAAACAACTAGCCGGGCGAGGTGGCGGGCGCGTGTAGTCCCAGCTACTCCGGAGGCTGAGGCAGGAGAATGGCGTAAACCCGGCAGGCGGAGCTTGCAGTGAGCTGAGATCCGGCCACTGCACTCCAGCCCGGGCGACAGAGCAATACTCCGTCCAAAAAAAAAAAAAAAAAAAAAAGAAATGCAAGTTCCCAGACTGCATCCCAAACCTCCCGAATAAGAAACTCTGGGAGTGGAGACCTGCAATCTTCGATTTAAAAAGCTCTCCGGGCTGGACATGTTGGCTCACGCCTCTAACCCCAGCATTTTGGGAGGCTGAGGTGGGAGGACTGCTTCAGGTCAGGAGTTGGAGACCAGTCTGACCACTGCTACTAAAAATACAAAAATTAGCTGGGCGTGGTGGCACACCTGTGGTCCCAGCTGCTTGGGAGGCTGAGGCAAGAGAATCGCCTGAGCCCAGGAGGTTGAGGCTGCAGTGAACTGTGATCACATCACAGCACTCCAGCTAGGTGCTAGAGCAAGACCCTGTCTCAGAAATAAAATAAAATAACAAGCTCTCCAGGTGTTTTGGATGCCAAGTTTGAGGACCATAGGTGTATTTTTTAACAAAGGACAATTCCGCCAGGTGGCATTCCAACATGAGAAATAACAAACACATCTGTTCTGCAGTTTCACAAAAATTCCACCAGGTGGCACACTAACCTGCGTACAGCCATCCCCTCTATCCAAGGTTTCGCTTTCTGCAGTTTCCGTTAGCCATGGTCAACCTCTGCCACAAATATTAAACAGAAAATTCTAGAAATAAACGATTCATATTTAAAATTACATACTGTTCTGAGTAGTGTGATGAAATCTCGCGCCATCCGAGATTTCTGTCCTGCCCAGGCTGTGAATCTCCACTTTGTCCAGGGTATCCACACTGAATATGCTACACATCATTCGTTACTTAGCCATCTTGGTAATTAGATGGAAAAAGCCAGTATACAGAGAGCTTAGTACTATTCAAAGTTTCAGGCATTCACTGGGGGACTTGGAACATATCCCCTGAAGACAGGGGTTGGCAGGGACCACTATAGTGGGAAAAACATATTTGTCCTGCAATTACGCGACAATTCTACCTGGTGGCACTCTAACCTGAGTAATAGGAAAGACCCTCATATGCAATTGCAGGCAAATTCCATCAGGGGGCGATGTAATCAGAGTAATAAGAAAAACATATCTGTGTGCAATTACAAGAAAATGTTACTAGGTGGCACTGGAACCTCATTAATAAGAAAAACACCGCTACACTCCAGCCTGGACAACAGAGCCGGACTGTTTCAAAAAGAAAGAAAAAAGAAAAAAGTCTCACCGGGTATGGTGGCTCACACTTGTAATCGCAGCACTTTGGGGGGCCAAGGTAGGCAGATCACTTGAGGCCAGGAGTTGGAGACCAGTCTGGCCAACATGGTGAAACCCCATCTCTATTAAAAAAAAGTACAAAATATGTCCCAGCACAGTGGCTCACACCTGTAATCCCAGCACTTTGGGAGGCTGAGGTGGGCGGATCACGAGGTCAGGCGTCGGAGACCAGCCTGGCCAACATGGTGAAACCCCATCTCTAGTAAAAATACAAAAATTGGCTGGGCATGGTGGCGCATGCCTGTAATCCCAGCTACTCGGGAGGCTGAGGCAGGAGAATCACTTGAACCCGGGAGTCGGAGATTGCAGGGAGGTGAGATCACGCCACTGCACTCCATCTCAAAAAAAAAAAAAAGTACAAAAAATTAGCCAGGCGTGGTGGTGTGCACCAGCTACTCTGGAGACTGATGGGAGGATCACCTGAGCCTGGGAGGTGGAGGCTGCAGTGAGCCGAGTGCATGGCGCCACTGCACTCCAGCCCAGGCGACAGAGTGAGACCCTGTCTCAAAAAAAAAAAAAAAAAAATCTGCCTTACCATCCTGCAATTTACATGACAACCCCACAGGGGGCATTCTAACATAAGAGATACAAAAATATATTCTGCAATTACACAAAAATTCCACATGATGACACTCTAACACAACAAATTAAAAACTGTTATGCAATTATGTAAAAAAGTCCGTATCTAACATAAGAAATAAAAAGTCAGCTCTGCAGTTACATAAGAATTCCACAGGTGGTGCTCTAACATAATGAGAAAATTTGTCACGTGTCTGGAGTTCTCTTGGAATTTAGTCAAAAACCATATTAATACATGGTGATAAACTTATAGAATGTATTTACTTGGTAAATTAAAGTGTAAGTTAAAATTTAGTACATATGATTTGAATATATCTTAATATAGGACTTAATCTTTGCATTTTAATGACTTGTTTGCACATTCTTCCTACCAGTAGTAGATCCTCTGAGGCAGAAATCAAATCGAATTTTTCAGTCTCCTCAACCTCTACTACAGTAGTTGATACATAATAGGAATTCAATATTTATTAAACAAGTTAAAAGAAGAATTAATTAAAAACGTGAGGTTGGGCACGGTGACTCATGCCTGTAATCTTAGCACTTTGAGAGGCCGAGGTGGTGGATCACCTGAGGTCAGGAGTTCAAGACCAGCCTGGCCAACATGGTGAAACCCCGTCTCTACTAAAAATACAAAAACTAGTCGGGCGTGGTGGCGCGTGCCTGTAGTCCCAGCTACTCGGGAGGCTGTGGCAGAAGAATAGCTTGAACTCGGGAGGTGGAGGTTGCAGTGAACCAAGATTGCACTACTGCCCTCCAGCCTGGGCAACAGAGTGAGACTCCATCTGAAACAAACAAACAAACAAACTGTGAGAGGTCAGTGAGGATCAAATGAATGGAGGAAAGGAAATATGAATAGAATAAAATCTAGAGCATTTGAGCTCTATTCCCAAGACTTCTATATTCCAAGACTGGAATAACGATGTTCTTTTCAATGCCTTCAAGTTGAGATTTTTTAAAAAGTTAGTGAACTAAAACATAAGCAAAATTAAGTTTATTTTTAAAAAGTAAGACCTGTAGTCCTAGCTATTTGGGAGGCTGAGGTGGGAGGATTACTTGAACCCAGGCTGCAGTGATCTGAGATTGCACCACTGCACTCCATCCAGCCTAGGCGACAGAGTGAGACCCTGTCTCAAAAAAAAAGAAACTCAGTAAGAAAATTAGGTTTGATTGTGCTTTCAGAAGCTATTGAAGCTTTTTCAGTAACTTAGTTATTTGGGAACATGGTTTTCCAATTAACTGGGTTGATGGCCCAGAGGAGCCTGGAAAAGCTGCCTTTAGGGTCCCCGCAGGATTCATCCCAGAAGGGAGTGTCTCACTCTGCCCAAGGCTGGGCTGCACCAGCAGCTGCAGAAGGACAAGGCAAGGGCCTGGTGATTTGCAGACCAGACACACTCGAGGCCAGGCCAGAGCTCATTTAGGAAACCTGGGAAGCAGCCAAGCTCTCTTCCTGCCAGCTGGCGGCTCTCTCTGGTGCTAATTGCTGCCTCCTCCTTTTTGAGATCTCCCGAAGCCACAGAGTCCTGTCCCCTCATTCCGTCAAAACCTGCTTTCCTGGTGCTCACCAGCTAATGTACCCCTGATTATTTCCAGTTCCACAGCCCAAAAGCTGTTTCTGAATTGGAAATCCGAATCTTCTGTCCTGACCGGCCTCTCCGTCCAACTGCCCTCAAGTTCACGGTCACACTGCTAACTTCAGGTCCAGTCTCCCTCACCACCTTCTGTTTTGCCTTTGGGAAGGGAATTTGCGTTTTCTTCCGAGCTAAAGACCTAAACTCCAAAGAAATCTCACATGGTGGTGTTTTAGGCATCAGCCACTGATTAGGGATTGGTCAAAGACGAATTGGGGCTCTTCACGGCACTGGGCTGTGCTTTGGCCCCCGGTCTGCATCGCTCACACAGCTGGGAGCTCCTGGGGAACCAGGCTTTGACTCGCAGGGATGTTACAAGATGTCCTATTAGCCTATTTAAAAATCAGAATGGGCGTCCAAGACCCTGGCATTCATGGTCTCTGTCATCAGTCACCGCTTCATACCCTGGAGCTTTGCAAAGCCCCGAGTGCCACACTACTGCCACCCCTCAGCTGTGCTCCATGGCACCTGAGCGTTCCCACACAGATCTAGAGCCTTCTTCTAAACAGGACTGCGTCTGTCGCTGCCTCCACCTCTGCACCTAGTTGGGCCACGCTTGTCCATCTCTCTCATCTGGGCTTCTTGTGGAGGTTAAATAGCAGCCTTGTCCTGCTCCTGTCCACTCTCTATGTGGCAGTCAAGGGTGTCTTCCAAAAGCATAAGCCAGATCTTGTCCCTCCCCCGCTTAACGCGCACGGGGGCTTTCCCACTGCAATTAGCGTAAGAGTCAGAGTTCTTACCGAGACCTATTAAGGCATGACCTGATCGGACCCGACTTCTCCCCTCCTCACTGGCCTTCTGTTTGCTGTAGCCTGGCCACATCGTCTCTCCCTTCTGTTCCTCCAATACTCCCACTTGTTCCAGGCTCAGAGCTCTGCTTTCACCAGACCACGCCCAGATCTTTGCATAGATGCCCCCTTCTCTGCCTTGAGGGCTCGGCTGGCATCACCAGATAAAGGCTGTCCCTCCCTGCTGCCGCCAAGTGACTTTTCCACGTGACTAGACCCATCTGCTCCGTTCCGTGGAATGATTTTGCTGATGCATTTATCGTGGGTGTTCCTCACTAGAATGGGAGGACCCTTCAAGGGTAGGTATCTTGAACATGGTGCTCCTCTCGGAGCCTAGAATGGTACTAGACGACATGTTCATGGAATCTTCTCCACTCAGACTAATATTGTATCACAAAACCCTTGGGGAATTCTCTTGCATCAGCTGCATCTGTGTATGTACAAGAAACTACAGTCCATCAGTAAGAAGGAGGGTTCTTAGGAAGTCTTGGATAGAGAACATGTCAGAGGGTTCTGTTTCTCTCCTGTTCTTGGTCCAGTGTGAGGACACATGGGAAATGGATGCCCCGTGAGGCCGGCCCAACTTCAGCTTCTAGAGGTCTCAACCTTGCAGCAACTGGACAAATGAGTTTAAAAGGGGAAACGTGGGCCAGGTGCGGTGGCTCAAGCCTGTAATCCCAGCACTTTGGGAGGCCGAGACGGTCGGATCACAAGGTCAGGAGATCGAGACCATCCTGGCTAACACGGTGAAACCCCGTCTCTACTAAAAAATACAAAAAACTAGCTGGGTGAGGTGGCGGACGCCTGTAGTCCCAGCTACTCGGGAGGCTGAGGCAGGAGAATGGCATAAACCTGGGAGGCAGAGCTTGCAGTGAGCTGAGATCCGGCCACTGCACTCCAGCCTGGGCGACAGAGCGAGATTCCGTCTCAAAAAAAAAAAAAAAAGGGAAACGTGGCTTCTGAATCTTGGCACTTCTTGTTTGCTGCTGCGTTACACATTTGAGGACGTGGCCTCGTCTTCTGGAATAAGTATGGTTTTAGGTTAAATATTGGCAGAACGCTGGTTTCTTCAAAATGAAAAAAAATCATGCAAATCTGAAACAAAGTTTGAATAATCTTATTTCATTTCATGGTCATTCATTGATACGTTTTATGGTTTTAGGTTCTCTTAGACCTGTGGTTCTCAAAATCTCAGGACTGATTTTGTCCCTAGGAGCCATTTGGCAGTGTCTAGAGACATTTTTGGTTGTCACTGCTTGCGGGGAGGGTGCTACTGGCATCTGGTGGGACAGGGACACTGCTAAACATCTCACAGTGCACAGGAAAGCCCGCACCAAAGAACAACGTGTTACCAAATGTCAACAGTGCTGGAGTTGAGGAACATGGTCTTAGACTGTGAAAATAAATCATGCATTGCCTGAAAAGAAAATGCACGTTCTTTTTAGAAAGTGAAAAATATAGATAAACTCAGAGAAGAGAAACTGCAAGCAACTGTCAAACTTTTGGTGTTTTAGCTTTCTAGCATTTTTTTCTAAATACAAATATATTATTAACAAAAACGATATATGCCAGAAATAGTCTGCAACTTTTTTTTTTTTTTTTTTTTTTTTTTGAGACGGAGTCTCACTCTGTCACCTAGGCTGGAGTGCAGTGGCACAATCTCGGCTCACTGCAACCTCGGCCTCCAGGGTGCAAGCGATTCTCCTGGCTCAGCCTCCTGAGTAGCTGGGATTACAGGCACCCACCACCACGCCTGGCTAATTTTTGTATTTTTAGTAGGTATAGGGTTTCGCCATGTTGACCAGGCTGGTCTCAAACGCCTGACCTCAAGTGATCCACCCGCCTCAGCCTCCCAAAGTGCTGGGATTACAGGCATGAGCCACTGTGCCCACCCACTGTAACTCTTTTTAAATTCTGCTGCAGAACCTTGTACATATCATTAAGGAACATTCTACTACATAATTTGGAATAACTGTATTGTATTTTGTTGTATGGATGAGCTATTATTTAATCATCTCCCTACCATCGCATATTTACATTTTTCTGGTTTTATCTATTATTCTCAGTGCTTTGATGAAAGATTATGTGCACAAGTGTGATTCCTTCCAAAGGATACATTCTTAGAAGTTGGGCTGCTGGATCAAAAGTTTTAAGGCTTTCATGTCTACCTTTGAAAACAACTAACTGGATGGTCAGGTCATTGTGGGTGGAGACACATTTTGCCGTCCTTGGTATCTCTTATTGTAACTACCAATGCATGATTTATTTTCACAGTCTAAGACCATGTTCCTCAACTCCAGCACTGTTGACATTTGGTAACACGTTGTTCTTTGGTGCGGGCTTTCCTGTGCGCTGTGAGATGTTTAGCAGTGCCCCTGTCCTCGTCCCACCAGATGCCAGTAGCACCCTCCCCCCAAGCAGTGACAACCAAAAATGTCTCTAGACACTGCCAAAGGGCTCCTAGGGACAAAATCACTCCTTAGGTGTCTTAGGTGAAGCAGTTCCAGCAGCAGATCTTGAGAATAAGATTTGAGGCCGGGCACGGTGGCTCACACCTGTAATCTCAGCACTTTGGGAAGCTGAGGTGGGTGGATCACCTGAGGCCAGGAGTTCGAGACCAGCCTGGCCAACATGGTGAAACCTCATTGCTACTAAAAATACAAAAATGAACCAGGCATGGTGGTGCGTGCCTGTAGTCCCAGCTACTTGGGGAGGCTGAGGCAGGAGAATTATCTGAACACAGGAGGGGGAGGTTGCAGTGAGCCGAGATTGTGCCACTGCATTCTAGCCTGGGTGACCAAGTGAGACTCGGTCTAAAAAAAGAAAGAGAATAAGATTTGAGTGCAGACCGGGCATGGTGGCTCACTCCTGTAATCCCAGCACTTTGGGAGGCTGAGGTGGGAGGATCATGTGAGCCCAGGAGTTCAAGACCAGCCTGAGCAATATAGGGAGACCCCCATCTCTACAAAAAAATAAATAAAAACATTAGCCGGGTATGGTGGTGTACGCCTGTAGTCCTAGCTACTCTGGAGGCTGAGGTGGGAGGATTGCTTGAGCCTGGGAGGCAGAAGTTGCAGTGAGTCAAGATTGTGCCACCGCACTCCAGCCTGAGTGACTGTGTGAGACTCTGTCTCAAAAAGAAAAAGAAAAAGAAAAAGAAACAAAAGATTTGAGTGTGAGTAGTTTATTTGAGAGAAGCATCAGTCAGGGAGTGTGGAAGTGAGACAGGGAAGAGAAAGAAGCCAGTATAAGGCATTCTAAGGAGCAGGTTACCTTTGTGGACAATTGGGGCTTCATACCCCTGAGAAGCTCCAGGAGAGAGTGCAGAACACATCTCGGGGTTGTCCCAGCTGAGGGGAGAGGAAGCTGCGGTATTGATCCTCCCACTCTCATTGATCATTGGTGGAGGGAAGGCTCTCCTGTGGGAACTCCCTGTCACCCTGGCCTTCCCTGCAAGGTGGCTCAGCACAGGCCCACCATAGCCAGACACAGTCCCTGGCTGAAGAGTGATGGGTGCTTGTGGGAAGAATCCACCATTGGGCATGGGAATGGTGAGTGCCAAGGGTGTTACCATTGGTGCACTGACAGCACAGGCTGCCCTGGCTCCATAGTGAACACATAGCAGATGCCCACTCAGTATTTTCAAATAAACTAATGACACGGGCAGCTTTTTTCCTTGTAGGATGAAAGAGTTAGACCTTTTTAGAAGAGAAGGTGAATTGAGGCTCGATCCAGCCAAGCCTGCCTCTTCACAGATGAGCCAGCAGATCCAGATAACTGAAACACATTGTCAAAGCAAGGCTTCCTTTCCTACCCAGTAATGGAGGGCTGCTTATGTGTGGGGTTGTGGAGCTGATCATTCTCGTTATGGACAAGCATTCAGCTCTGCACACTGGGTTGCATGGTTACTGTCTGTTTCTCAAACATTTCATCCAAGCTCTCTTCTGTTTCAGAGCTTTGAACTTGCTGTTTTCTTCTGCACAGAACGGGCACCCCCTAGATCTCTGCACAGATCCCTCTTCTCATGATCCATGCCTTGGCTCCAGTAACACTTTCTCTTGGAGGCCACACTGGCCTATGGTTACAGAAAAGTTTAAGGAGGCGTCATCAAATGGTCAAAGCACAAGGGCACAGGCATCCAGAGGTGGTGTGGACCTCAAACACAGAGCAGGGGGTGCCAATGTATGGGAAATGGGCAGGTGGTGTGGGTGAAAGGAAATGAAGACAGGCGATTCAAAGTACATGCAGGCAGCCAATTCTGGTGGCTCACGCCTGTAATCTCAGCACTTTGGGAGGCCAAGGCAGGAGGATTGCTTGAGGCCAGGAGTTCAAGACCAGCCTGAGCAACATGGTGAGACCTGTCTCTATTTTATATTTTTAAATATATATATATATAATATATATATGTGTGTATATATATATACACATACATATATATACACACACACACACACATGCACGTTCAGCAAAGGTAGGTCGGAGAGCAAACTGTTTCATTTTGACTGGTTGCGGTGCCATGTATCTTCTGCTTCTACTATCAAAATCCCACTTTCCACTTTCTCCATCCTCTCCTGTGGCCTGGGAGGCTGACCTGTATGAACTGTATCAACAGAGCCAGTTTTTCTAGAGCTGTGATCAGCAAACTTTTTCTGTAAAGCTTCAGACAGTACATATTATAGGCTTTGTAGGTCATATGGTCCCTGTGTCACAACCGCTGGACTCTGCCACTGTAGCGACATTAGCGACTAAGTGGCCACAGGTAATATGTAAACAAAATGGGCATGGCTGTGTTCCAATACAACTTTATTTATTAAACAGCAGCTGGTTGAATTTGGTCCATGGGCCAAATCCAGTTTGCTGATCTCAGCCCTAGATTAACATTTACAGCTGGGCAAGGTGGTTCATGTCACCTGTAATCCCAGCACCTTGGGAGGCCAAGGTGGGTGGATGACTTGAGGTCAGGAGTTCAAGACCAGCCTGGCCAATGTGGCGAAACCCCCATCTCTACTAAAAATACAAAAATAGCCAGGCATGGTGGCATGTGCCTATGATCCCAGCTACTTGGGAGGCTGAGGCAGGAGAATCGCTTGAACCCAGGAGGCGGAGGTTGCAGTGAGCCAAGATCACGCCATTGCACTCCAGCCTGGGTGACAGAGTGAGACTCCGTCTCAAAAACAAACAAACAAAAACCCTTCCAATCTTAGTCCTCTTCTAGGGGTTACCACAATAGTCAGTTTTGTGGGCATTTTTCATGCCTGTTATTCTATGTGTTCACATAAAAGAGTGTGTGTGTTTAAGAGAGAGTGAATTCAGTGATTCTCATCATTGGCTTTACATTAGAATCACCTGGGAGCTTTCAAAGCCCTTATACCTGAGTCCTACGTATGATGCCAATGTAATTGTCCAGGGCCCTGCCCGGACATTGGGAGTTTTTAAAAGTCCACAGTGGATTCTAATGCACCCATGAATGTAAAGAAATACATCATCTTATTTTTTTCTCTCTACATAAGTGATAATGGCAATTATTGTTTGGCAAACTTTTTTTTCCCACTTACAAATATTTCTTAGAGATCATTCCATGCCAGCACATACACATCTTCCTCATTCTTTTAAATGCTACATTGTTTACCAGAGTATGGGGCCATCTTCATTTAGATAAGCATTCTAATACTAATGAGCATTTCCTTGTCTTCTAGATTTTCATCCTTACAAATAATGCTGTAATAAACATCCTCCCACATGTTTCTTTGAGCATGCATGTGAGTGTTTTTCTTTTTTGAGACAGGGTCTTGCTTTGTCACCCAGGCTGGAGTGCAGTGGCACCATTATGGGTCATAGGAGCCTCGACCTCCCAGGCTCAAGCAATCCTCCCACCTCAGCCTCCCGAATAGCTGGGACCACAGGTGTGAGCCACCATACCTGGCTAATTTTTGTATTTTTTTGTAGAGAGGGGTCTCACTATGTTGCCCAGGCTGGGAGTGTTTCTTTAGGGTCTATATCAGCAAGTGGAATTGCTGGGTCAATGGGTTTGTATATTTTGGATTTTATTGCTATTGCTGTATTACCTTCAAAATAACAGTGCAGGCTCACAATCTCATCACTCCAATCCTGATATCCAAAAATTTCTGAAAGTTTAAAGAATTTTGCTGATTCATTTGGTGGTAAAATCCAATTTATTCTGAATCCATCTGGTTCTAAAACCTTACCTGAACTGACATGAGCCTATTGAAAGTGTTTAATAGTCTTAGAGTTGCTATAGAAAGCATTCATTGGATTGGAGTTTTAAAGGTGCTATACAGACCCTGTTGTGGGTGTTATGCAACATATGGTGGGCACATTGCACTGCCTTTCTAGAATCAGAAGTGTTGTGAACTCTGAAACACAGCTGGTCCTACAGATTTCAAATAAGGGTCTGTGGACTGCCTCCCAGTTTACACTCCCAACCGTGGTACCTGAAAGCACCTTTCACAGCCCCTGATGTCATACTTCTTAAGTTTTGTCAGTCTGATGGGTGAAGAGTAGTAATCTCACAGTTATTTACTTTGCATTTCCCCGTTCCTAACGATTTTGTGCAAATTTTCCTAAGTAATTGATCATTTATGTTTCAACTTTTGTGTATTGCCTACTTAAATCCTTTGCTCATTTTTCTTTTGGGTGTCTGTCTTTTTCTTATGAATTTTTAAGAGTTCTTTATATATGCAGTATATTTTTTACCTGTCACATATGTTGCATATATTTTATTCCAATCATGTCTCTAAGCCTTGTCTATGTTGTTTTTTGTTTTACAGATATTTTTATTTTTTTAAATCTCTGTCTTCTCTGAGACAGGGTCTCGCTCTGTCGCTCAGGCTGGAGTGCATTGGTGTGATCATGGCTCACTGCCACCTTGCACTCCTGGGTTCAAGAAATCCACCTGCCTCAGCCTCCTGAGTAGCTGGGGCTACAGGCATGCATTATATGCCCAGCTAATTAATTTTTTTTTTTTTTTTGTAAAGATGCCATCCCACTATGTAGCCCAGGCTGGTCTTGAACTCTTGGGCTCAAGCAATCCTTCCACCTCGGCCTCCCAACGTGCTGGGATTATAGGAGTGAGCCACTGTGCCTGGCCTTATTTTTAGTTTTGATGCAGTTACACTTATTAATCATTTCATCTTGAATCATGTCAATAATTAATGATTTTGTGGGGGGTTTTCTTGGTCTTAAGAAGGTCTTTCCTAACTCTGAGGTTATAAACAGATTCCATATTTTCTTCTAATATTTCTATATTTTTGTGTCTTTTACTCACCTGAAATTTATGTATGTGTGCATATGTGTGAGTGCATATGTGTTGGCTTGAATGGCATGATATGGAAATCCCAATTCCTCTCCTCAAATGGATAGCTAATTATGCCAGCCCATTTATTGCATAGACTATCCTTTCCCCACTGATTTGAACTACCACTGCTGTTATCTACTGTCATCCCTCCGTATAGGCTAGGGATTGGTTCCAGGACACCCTCCTCCCAAATGTGTATAACAAAATCCTCAAATACTTAAGTTCCATAGTCAGCCCTTGTAGACTAAGTCGGCCTTCCATATTTGCAGGTGTTGCATCCCAAAAATACTTTTTTTTGAGACAGAGTCTTGCTCTCTCACCCAGGCTGGAGTGCAATGGTGCGATCTGGGCTCACTGCAACCTCTGCCTTCCGGGTTCAAGCAATTCTCCCGCCTCAGCCTCATGAGTAGCTGGGATTACAGGCGCCCACCAACACACCCAGCTAATTTTTGTATTTTTGGTAGAGACAGAGTTTTGCCATGTTGGCCAGGCTGGTCTTGAACTCCTGACCTCAGGTGATCCGCCCACCTCAGCCTCCCAAAGTACTGGGATTACAGGTGTGAGCCACCACACCCAGCCCCAAGAATACTGTATTTTCGATCTTCCTTTGGTTGAAAAAAATTGTGTACAAGTAGACTCTCATAGTTCAAACTCACGTTGTTCAAGGGTTAACTGTATTTCTTTTATTTATTTAATTAACAAACACTTCAATTGCACTTGCTATGTGCCGGGTACCAGTCAAAGCACATCATCAATATTAACTCATTTAATCCTCACATAGAAATCCTATGAAGTGGGTACTCCGAGCATTTCCTCTTTACTTATGAAGAAACAGGCACATGAGGGCCCATCTAGCAAGTGGTTGACCCAGGATTTGAACCAAGGATGTTTGCAACCATAGACCAGAACAGAGTTCCTGCCCCAAGTCTGACTTCTAGGTATCTACTCAAGAGGGATGAAAACATACAGTCACTGAAAGGCTTGCACTTAATCTCCAAATATACATGAGTCTCTTTGTTAGGGGATCTGAATTCCTTTCTATTGCTCTATTATTTTTTGTGCAAATACTGTACTATTTGTAATTATCATAGCTATATAGCATGCTCTTCTATCTGGTAGAAGAAGACATTCCCTTATTGCTGTTTTTTTAAACAATGGCATGCCTATTCCAGTGCATTCTTATTTCTTTGTGAATTTTAGAATCATCCTATGAAGGTCTGAAAAATCCTCTTGTGCTGGGCACGGTGGTTCATGCCTGTAATCCCACACTTTGGGAGGCTGAGGTGGGAGGATCGCTTAAGCTGGGAATTTTGAGACCAGCCTGGGTAACATGGCGAAACCCCATCTCTACAAAAAGTACAAAAATTAGCAGGGCATGATGGCACATGCATGTGGTCTCAGCTACTTGGGAGGCTGATGCAGGAGGATTGCTTGAGCCCAGGAGGTTGATCCTGTAGTGAGCCATGACTGCATCACTGTTCTCCAGCCTGGGCATCAGAGTGAGACCCTGTCTAAAAAAAAAATTATCTTGCAATATATGGTTCAGTCAGGTTTCATCAATTTCTCTTCAGGAGCTGATACAATGCAGTAGTTCAAACACCAGCTCCTGAGCCAACTTCTTGGGCTCTGTTCCCAGCTCTGATGCTTGTTAGCTGTGTAACCTTAAATAAGGTAGCTAATCTGTGTTCTAGCTTCTTCACAGGGCAAGAGGAGATAATGAGTGCTAGCTCTTTGGATTCTACAGAGGATTATATTTAATCTTGAGAGGATTAAGTACTTACTTTGCTACTGCAAATACATGTCAATTACTTAGCTTTTTATTATTTTTTGCATTTCTTCTTAGACACATTCAAAGGTATTTTATCATTTTTGTAGCTATTGAAAATGAGATTTTTTTCTATTACAACTTATAATTTTCATCACTAACATGTCTGTTCATTTTCAGTTGATTTGCCAGAAAATCATACTGTCAGCATATAGTCTGACAATGTTCTCCTCTTTTATTTGTATTTCATTTCTTTTTCTTGTCCTAATGCCTTGTCTAGGATTCTAGGACATTGTTGAACAGTAGTAATATTGTATTTGTCTTGTTCCTTTGTATGACAGATACTGTTGGTTGACTCTTGGTTCGGCCATTTTGTGTTTCTTCTTTTGAAGAGAGCCTTGATTTTGTTCAGGTGTCAGACATCATCCCCCTCATTTCCCCCACCCTCCCCCTGCCCCAATTCTTGGGAAGAATCTTAATTTGAGCCAATCATGGCAATTCTGTTCTGCTTGCTATTGACTGGTTTATGAATGGGCCTGGAAGGCAGTTGTGATTAATGAGACATGATGGAACTGTCTGGGGACTTCTGGGAAAGTTTCCCTGACTTTTAATAAAATATTGGAGGTAAGGAGGTATTTTCCTTCCCAAGTCTAGCCTTTGGATGCTGTTGTATGAGGATAGGATTCTTAGAGCAAAGGGAATATCGATTGAGTAGTGAAGGAAGGTAGTTATAAACATCAGCTATGACTATGTGACTAGTATAGAAACAAGAACTGTAATTGTCATGAGTATTTCTTATTTTGTCGTGACTATGTTTGTGTGCATGAAATATCTTTGGCTTCTTCCCTTTCTTATCCCCTTATTATGTAACATAAGATGTGTTGATTTTATATCATAGTATTTAGGTATTATTCACTTTACATCATAGTATTTAAGTTATGGGACGTCAAAGAGAAGGGTAAACAATAAAGACTTTACCTTCTCTTCTGGGGAAGGGGTTAGTGGGTTTTCAGTTGTATGAAGGATGGTTCTATCATGTTAGGTGGAATTATGACCTTGTTATTATCTCTATTTAGAGATTAAGTGTGGCTTAAGGAGATGCATATAAATGACAGGTTCACAAGGGATAGACATGTGATGTTTAATTTTATGTGTGAACTTGCCTGAGCCATTTTGCCCAGATATTTGGTCAAACAGTATGCTGAGTGCTTTTATAAGGGTGTTTTTGAGTGAGATTAACACTGGGATTGGTAGATTGAGTAAAGCACATTGCCCTTCATAAAGTGGGTGGGGCTCATCCAATCAGTTGAAGGCCTGAATAGAACAAAAGACTGATCTTCCTCAAGCAAGAAGGAATTCTGCCAGCATACTGCCTTCAAACTTGAACTTCAACATTGACTTTTCCCTGGGTCTCCAGCCTATTGGTCTACCCTTCAGGTTTTTGACTTGCCAGCCTCCATAATCACATTAATACATCTTAAATCTCTAAACTCTAAGCCTGTTTCTCACATTTGGTAGCCTTGCAACTCGACTAGTTATCACACCCCTCAGCTCCAGGATTCTCTTTTGTGTTTTAAGTTGATCTGTTTTGTCATGGTGTTTATCTTCTAAATGTCTTTCAAGGAGAAATGCCTTTAACTATGCTCTTAATTCCCAGAAGTACATGGTTGAATTACAGTCACACACCACATAACGACAATTCAGTCAATGAGAAAATGTATATAGTACAGTGGTCCCATAAGATTACAATGGAGCTGAAAAATTACTATCTCACAAATACTTACACTGTGTTACAGTTGCCTACGATCAGTACAGTAACATATGCTGGACAGGTTTATAGCCCAGGAGCAATAGGCTATACCACGTAGTATGTAGTAGGCTATACCATCTAGGTTTGTGTAAGTATACTCTATGATGTTTGCACAATGATGAAATTGTCTAACAAGGCATTTCTGAGAACATTCTCCATTGTTAGGTCCCACATGACTGTATTTAGAATTAGATCACAGTCATGGCCATCCAGGTAATCAAAGGTAGTTGAGTAAAATCAACCATTCATAGCAATCACAGGCCACAACTTTAAGTAAACATTCTAAGAAATGTAAGTTCCTATAAGAAGCGTTCATAGCTCCAAGTTTGGATTTTTGTTGTTTTCTTTTCTTTTTAAGGGCAACTTTATGATGTCAACATACAGAACAACTAAAGCTTAACTGAATTTTTATGGTTACTGATATAAACTGATTTGCTCACATCCATCTAAATAAAGGCTGATTGTTAATTTGGGGCTTTGCATCTTCAAAACAGTTTCTTATATTTTCTTTAAGATTTCTGTAAAAATTGTGAACTCTTTTATGAGAGATAATTTAAATAAAGTGCATAAATCTTAAAGAGTACAGCTTGATGAACTTTTATATATGTCTACACCTGTGGAACTACCACTGAAATTAAGATATGGAACTTTCTAGCATCCCTGAAGGCTCCCTCATGCCTCTTGCCAGTCAACATCACCCTCCCAGAAGTAACCACTGTTCTTATTTCTTTCACCATGGCTTAGTTTTGCCTGTTTTTGAACTTCATATAAGTGGAATCATATAGTATGTGTTCTTTCTTGCCTGGCTTCTTTCATTTAACTTAATATCTATGAGATTTGTCCATGTTGTTGAATGTACTCTGCTTCTAACTTGATCTTGATTAAAATTAAAATCATTTTGGTTTATATTAACTTGGTTACTTATTTGCAAAATGGGATATATGACAGTTACCTCTCAGAGTCTGGGGAATAATCAAATTTATAGGCAGCTATATCCATATTAGTCTTATGGTTTGATAATAATAGTTAAGAAATATAACTGGAAGCACTAGTTACAGAACCACAGCCCATGGTGCTTCTCTGAGCAGAAAGCAAATGCTATCTTGGGAAGGCCTTTCTTCAGGTTACAGAGTGTGTCCTTTGCCGACTTTGTTGCCCCCTTTTCTTAGAGAAAAAGCTCTTTGCATCATTTCTCCACCCAGAGTGCCACTGAGCCAAGCCAAAGACTATTGCTAACATTGAGTCAACTCATGAGGAAGACATTATTTTCCATAGATCTCTGTGATCTGTGTGGTTTGGATCTGCTGAAAGGGTAGGCTCCCCAAAGCCCCATTCATACATGTGAGCCTGCTCCACAGAGTCTTGGGAAAGCCATGCTCTATCTGAGTGATGTCCTTGGTTTCTGTCATCTGGACCTCCTCTCCAGCTGGAGGCGGAAGGATCCTCACTGCCAAGGAGCGCTCCATGCTGGCCACACATCTGAGACATCAAGGAGCTGAAGCATCTCCAGAAGGAATCTGCAATTCATTATGCTTCACACGTTGCCGTCAGTGCAAGACCAGTTCTTTTAAGTCCCCGGATAAGGTGCAGTGTGCAACTTTGGCAGGCTTACTTAAGTCACACACCCGTGGGGGAGATGGGGAACACCAATGTCGCTTGGAAGAACCTCACTATTTGCAGGAGGGGAAAGCATCACCAGCCAGGACATTTGGCAGTAGAGTCCTGCCCTCCTGGGCACAATCGCTCTATCTTTTAGTCATCCGCAGTATGGAAAGTTTGGCTGCCTATTGAGAGGGATGGAATGAATAATTTTCCTGTGCTCTGTTGAGCTGGGATAGGCTTCTGACATTTCTCTTACACCACAGAGTAGCATCTTCCTCTAATAAATCACAGGTTCTATTTTGCAAGCTGGGAGCTAGAAGTGGGAATTGTACAGGGAGAACTGGCCTTATGGGTAGATGGGCAGCCACCCAAAAGCATGGCAGAGGGGATAAGAGCCTAGACTCTAAAGTCAGGCTGCCTGCGTTCAAATCCTGGCTCTACCAGTTACTTGCTGAGCCCCCATCCCTGGGACTCTGTGTCCCTTAACATATCACATGGCTATACCCTCCAAGGTCTTGCCACCTTCCTGGGGCACTGACAAGGCAGCAGGGATCATGAGGCTGCTGTCCCTCCTTCCCTCAGGGCCTCATCATAGAACATTTCATCATATTCTATGACAACTAAAACTTATTTAGAAAAATTAATACCTACACAAAAGTAACAGTAAGAACAGTACAACAAATACTTGTATACCATTCACCTGGATTTATGTATTGTTAACATTTTACCACATTTGCTTTCTCTCCCTCTTTCTCTCTCTCTCCATAACTTTAAATGAACCATTTGAGCACAAGTTGTAGACATGATAACCTTTCACCCCACCCTGAATACTTCAGCATGTGTCTCTTATGAACAAGGAAACTCTTATGAAAAAACAATATAATTATCAAGGTCAAGACATTCAACAGTGGTAGATACAATATTATTCGCTACATAGAGTCTCTATTCAAATTTTATATCTCAAGGAACTAGAAATGGAACAGACTAAGCCCAAAGTTAGCATAAGGAAGGAAATAACAAAGACCAGAGCAGAAATAAATGAAATACAGATTAGAAAAACAATAGAAAAGATGAACAAAATTAAGAATTGGTATTAGCCAGGTGTGGTGGTGCATGCCTACAGTCCCAGCTACTTGGGAGGCTGAGGCAGGAGGATTGCTTGAACCTGGGAGGCGGAGGTTGCAGTGGGCCAAGATCATGCTACTGCACTCCAGCCGGCAACAGAGCCAGACTCTGTCTCTAAAAAAAAAAAATAAAGAATTGGTTTTTTAAAAAGATAAACAAAATTGACAAACCTTTAGCTAGACTAACTGAGAAAAAAGAGAAGACTCAAATAAATAAAATTATAAATGAGAGGAGACATTATAACTGATACAATTCTACACCAATAATTTTGATAACCTGAAAGAAATGGATAAATTTCTAGAAACATACAATCTACCCAGACTGAATCATAAAGAAATAGAAAATCTGACATACCAATAACTGGTAAGGAGATTGAATTAGTAATCTAAAACTTCTCAACAAAGAAAAGCCCAAGACCAGATAGCTTGACTGGTGAATTCTGCTAAACATTTAAGGAAGAATTCATACAAATTTGTTCTCATTATTCCAGAAAACTGAAGAGAAGAGAACACTTCCAAACTCACTTTATGAGGCATTATCCTGATACCAAAGTTGAAAAGGACATTATAGGAAAAAATAATAGGCCAATATCCCTGACAAACATCGGTGCAAAACTCTATAACAAAATATTAGCAAACTGAATTTAACAGCACATTAAAAGGATCATACAGTATGATCAAGTGGGATTTATGCCTGGGATACAAAAATGTTTCAACATATGCAAATCAGTAAATGTAAAACACCACGATTAACAGAATGAAGGATAAATATCATATGATCATTTAAATAGATGCAGAAAAAAGCATTTGACAAAATTCAATACCCTTTCATGATAAAGACTCTCAATAAATTAGGTATAGAAGGAATGTACTTCAATATAATAAAGGTCATATATGACAAGCCCACAACTAACATCATAACTCAAAGGTGAAAAGTTGAAAGCTTTTACTCTAAGATCAGGAACAACACAAAGATGCAAACTCCCACCACTTTCATTCAACATGTTACTGGAAGTCCTAGCCAGAGCAATTAGGTAAAATAACAACAACACATAAATAAAAGGAATCCAGATCAGAAAAGAAGAAGTAAAATTGTTTATTTGCTGATGACATGATCTTACATATAAAAAACCCTAAAGACACTAAAACCGTTAAAATAAACGAATTCAATAAAGTTGCTGGATACAAAATCAACAAAGATCAGTTGCATTTTAATACAATAACAGCAAACTAGCTGAAAAAGGAATTTCTAAAAAATTCCATTTACAACAGCATCAGAAAACATAAAATACTTAGGAATAAATTTAACCAAGGAGGTGAAAGATCTATATGCTCAAAACTATAAAGCATTACTGAAAGAAGTTAAAGAAGGCTCAAATAAATGGAAAGATATTTTGTGTTCACAGACTGGAAGAATTAATTTTGTTAAAATGTTCTTATTGCCCAAAGCAATCTATGTATTCAATGCAATCCTTGTAAAAATTCCAATGGCATTTCTCATAGAAATATAAAAATCAATCCTAAAATTTGTATGGAACCACAAAAGACCCCAAATAGTCAAAGCAATCTGTGAAAGAAGAACAAAACTAGAGACATCACACATCCTGATTTTAAAATACTTTACAAAGCTACAGTAATCAAAACAGTATGGTGCTGGCATAAAGACATATATAGCAATGGAACAGAATAGAGAGTCCAGAAATAAACTTATGCAAATATGATCAACTAATCTTTGACAAGGATAACAGGACTACACAATGGGGAAAGGATAGTCTCTTCAGTGAATGGTTTTGGGAAAACTGGATATCCACATGCCAAAGAATGAAATTGTACCCTTATCTCATACCACATACAAAAATCAACTAAAAATGGATTAAAGACTTACATGTAAAACCCAAAGTGTAAAACTACTAGAATACATAGGGAAAACAATTTTTGATGTTGGTCTGTGCAATAATTTTTTGGATATGACCCCAAAAACACAGGTAACAAAAGCAAAAAAATCCAAATGGGATTTCATCAGACTAAGTTCCTGTACAGCAAAGAAAACAATTAGCAGAGTGAAGAGACACCTACAGAATGAAAGAAAATATTTGCTAACCACACATTTGATAAGGGGTTGCTAAGCAAACTATTATATAGTTTGCTATATAATAGCAAACTCAAACAACTCAATAGCAAAAAAACCTAAATAACATGACTAAAAAATGAGCAAAGGACTTGAATTGACATTTCTTCAATTAAGACATATAAATATAGCTGGGCGAGGTGGTGGGCGCCTGTAGTCCCAGCTACTCCGGAGGCTGAGGCAGGAGAATGGCGTAAACCCGGGAGGCGGAGCTTGCAGTGAGCTGAGATTCGGCCATTGCACTCCAGCCCAGGCAACAGAGCGGGACTCCGTCACTAATCATCAGGATAATTCAAAAAAAAAAAAAAAAAAGAAAAGAAAAGAAAAAAAAAGACATATAAATAGACCTCAGCCACATGAAAAGGTGCTTATCATCACTAATCATCAGGATAATGCAAATCAAAAAAACAATGAGATATCACCTCACATCCATTAGGATGAGTATTATCAAAAAGACAGAAAATTGTTGGCGAACATGTGGAGAAAAGAGGAACCTTGTAATTCCCAGCAGTATGGAAGTTCCTCAAAAAATTAAAAATAGAACTGCCATATTATTCAGCAATCCCACTTCTGAGTGTATATACCTGAAAGAAATGAAATCAGTATCTTGAAGAAGTATCTGCACTCCTATGTTCATTGCATATTCACAATAGCCAAGATATGGAAACAACCTAAGCGTCCATTAATGGATGAATGGACAAAGAAAATGTGGTGTACAGATATATGATGGAATATTATTCAGCCCACAAGAGAAGGAAATTCTGCCATTTGCAACACCATGGATGAAGCTGGAGGACATTACGCTAAATGAAATAAGCCAGACATAGCAAGACAAATACTGCTGATCTCACTTATTTGTGGAATCTAAAAAAATCAAGCTCATAAAAAAACAGAGTAGAGTGGTGGTTGCCAGGGACTGGGAGTGAGGGAAATGGGGAAATGTTGGTCAAGGGGTGCAAAGTTTCAGTTATGCAGAATGAATAAGTTCTGGATATTTAACGTATAGCATGATGGCTATAGGTAACAATATTGTGTCATATACTTGAAATTTGCTAAGAGAGTAGATCTTCAGTGTTCTCATCACACACACACATACACACACAAAGTAACTGTGAGGTCATAAATGTGTTAAATAGCTTGATTATGGTTATCATTTTACAATGTGTACATAGATCAAAACATCAAGTTGTAGACATTAAATATATACAATTTTTGTCAATTATATTGCAATAAAGCCAGGAAAAATAAAAACAAAATAAATTTAAATAATTCCATATATTTTATAATGAACAACACGTTGAAAAGGTAAAATTCAACTGATATTAGCTGTTTTTTAAAAACTTCTAAGACTTCAAAATTCAAATACTACTTCTTGACTGCATTTTTTGCAAGGTTGTTCAAATAAGGAAAAATATGGGGAGGAAGGATTTAAAACTTTTTTTTTTTGAAATTTTGATTTAATTTAAAAATTGTACTAAAATACTCATACATTTACCATTTTAACCATTTTAAAGTGTATAATTTAGTGACATTTAGTAAATTTACAACATCATGCAACCATTACCGCTATCTAGGTCCAAAACATTTTCATCACCCCTTTTCCATTAAGCAGTCATTTCCCATTCCTCTGTCCTCCCAGCCCCTGGCAACCACTAACTACTTTGTCTCCATGGATTTGCCTATTCTGGACATTTTATATAAATTGAATCATATAATATGTGGCTCTTTGTGACTTTTTTCACTTAGCATAATGTTTTCAATGTTCGTCCATGCTGTAGCATGTTATCAGTACTTCATTCCTTTTAATGGTTAAATAATATTTCACTGTATGGATATACCAACTTTTGTTTATCCATTTCTCAGTTGATAGACATTTGTGTTGTTTCCACCTTTTGGCTATTTATGAATAATGCTGCTATGGACATTTGTGTACAAGTTTTGGTTCAAACACCTGTTTTCAAATCTTTTGGGTATATACCCAGGAGTGGAACTGTATAAACATAGCAAGTCTATGTTTAACTTGTTTAGTTACCACCTTCTATGGTTTAAATGTTTGTCCCCTCCAAAATGCATGTTAAAATTTAATTGCCATTGAAACAGTATCAAGAGATGGGAACTTTGAAAGGTAATAGGCCATGAGGGCTCCACCCTCATGGGTGGGGTTGGTGCCATTATAAAAGGGTGAGTTTGGTCCCCCTCTTGTCCTCTATCTCTCCTTCTCACCTTCTGCCATGTGAAGACACAGCAAGAAGGCCCTTGTCAGATGCTAGTTTCTTGATATTGGACTTCACAGCCTCCAGAACTATAAGCCAGTAAATATCTGTTCATCATAAATTACTCACTCTCAGGTATTCTGTTATAGCAGCGCAGAACAGACTGAGACACCACCAAATTGTTTTCCACAGTGGCTGCACTAATTGACATTCCCATGATTTGTGTGATTTTGAAGTCCTTTTGAAATAGCTCCACCAAGGTTTTTCCAGTGAAGTGTGTGTTTTGGTTTCATTCATTCCAGTCACAGTAATGGGGGTCTTAGGTTATGCAGGGCCTTCTCTGGGGCAGCACAAGTTAATGTACTGTCATCTTGGATGGGGGCCTCAAGCTCTGATCCCAAGAAGCCTAAGTGGTAATGTGATAGCATGAACTGGATCAGTGGTAACACAACCAGGCACCAGGTGACCAAGGCAGCCTGCAGCCTGCTTGTCTCATAGAAGCTGGGGCTTTCAGTGGACAGGATGAGATGATGGAGGAAGTACCTAACTAAAGAACCAGACAGCACTCAGTGTTTCAAGACAGTCCCTAAATATTATTTCAAGTTCTAAGAGGAGCAAGAGAGTACAGATGTTGTCAGGGACTGAAGTCAGCTTGCAAAATCCTTCTAAGAGCAAACCAGTTTCTACTGACCAGAACCCATAGGGCAATGAGGATGAATGCTGCATAGTTAAAATCTCCAGGACAGCTTGGCTTGGTGAGTTGGGACTGATGCTAACATGAGCTTTTATTTTTCGGAATTCCTGGCCTTTCCCTGCTGCACTTGCTTCCAGGAGGTGCAGAACAAATAAAACAAAATACTCAGACCAGCTTTGTTTATGGTTTGGTGTCTTATTGCCTGCCTCTGCCTTCAAATCGAACATCTTATTTGAACCCTTTGGGCACTTTGTTTCCCATTGTGTGTTCTTCCTCTTCTTGGCAGTGCTCCCTGCCTCAGAAGCCTACCCTTCCGTTCTTCCTATCAAAACCTACTAGGGAAGGGGTCCAATGCCAGCCCTTTACATCTTAGTGAGAAGTTAAATCAGCCAACTCTTGGCACACCTCTAATACCATTTGCTGGATGTGTGATACAGTTTGGCTGTGTCCCCACTCAAATACCATCTTAAATTGTAGCTCCCACAATTACCTCCCACTTGGGAGGGACCCAGTGGGAGGTAATTGAATCATGGGGATGGGTCTTTCCCGAGTTATTCTCATCATAATGAATAAGTCTCATGAGATCTGATAGTTTTATAAAGAGGTGTTCCCCTACACAAGTTCTCTCTCTTTGCCTGCCACCATCCATGTAAGACATGATTTGCTGCTCCTTGCCTTCTGCCGTGATTGTGAGGCTTCTCCAGTCATGTGGAACTGTGAGTCCATTAAACCCTGTTCCTTTATAAATTACCCAGTCTCAGGTATGTCTTTATTAGCAGTGTGAGGACAGATTAATGCAATTTGGTTACTTAAGAACATACTGACCCTTCCAGGAATGGAGTCATTACTATATGTTTTTGAGCATCTATTATGCACTAGTGTATACGGCACAGTTTCCTTTAATTCCCACAACAATCCTATGAGGTAGGCACTATCATCTCCATTCACAGATAAGAAGGTTAAGGTCTCATGAGGTTAAATAAATTAGACTCAGTTCTACACTACATTCTAAACTCTGAGGTTCCAGGGAACATAGCTTCCCCATGGCCCTTGGCCTTCTGCTTTACACACAATAGAGGTTTGATAAACATCTAGCTTTTTTTTTTTTTTTTAAGAAAGTTAAATATAAATTTGTTTTGGCTCCCTGATCAATATAGAATTAAATGTAAACCTGCCCTGAAAAGGGTGGGAGGTAGGGATGGGGAAAGGGTGGATAGGGAGTTAAAACTCCCTAAAGTCCATCTTGCCAACATGATTGATCTGACATCTAACGATCTTCCACCCAGGAAATAATTTTATCAGAGGCCAACATTTTCAGAAACTGAGTTTAGAGAACTGGTTGGTATCCAAGGGCTTCAATTCATTGTTTGATCAGTTCTCTAAAGATATGACATAATCACCCCCTCCCCACTTGATGTCTCCCTCCCTTCTTTCCAACACACATGAATTTAAGATTTGCTATGATCTACCTGTTATACTGTGAGCTGGGACTGTGAGAAAAGCCTTGAATTTAGCATGAGGAAGCCCAGATTTGGGTTCTAGGTTTGGGATCTTGGGCGAATGACTTAACTTCTCTGAGACTCCCTTGGAGAATGAAGATAGCAGTACCTTCTTTGCCACTGTGCTGGGACCTGGTGAGTGAACCAATATAAACATTCAGGTCAGGACAGTACACATATTTACCTCTGATGATTATGATCACCAGGATCCATTGATGGGGAAGACCTGGCCCTAAACCCTACTCTTGCATAAGCAGAACAAAATGGGTACAAACCATGAGACAGGCAGGGAGTCCTTTTGCATGTGGAGTGAGTACTATTGATTGCAGGGCTTTGCTCTGCAAAGCAATGATGTGCCCTAGCTCAGAGTCCACGCACACAAGGCCCCTGGCTCACGCTGCGGGCCTTTCTTCCAGAGTTCAGGGGGTATACAGTTGCACAACCTCGAGAGGGTCATGGCCACAGGCTAAGAGGCTACTGGGTATCCCTAGCTGTGTACAGTCATGGACTGTGTCCTCAGAGCCTTTTTGGAAGGCAGCTCAAGCAGCTTCCTCACAGAGGCCCGCCTGTCTTCCAAGCTGCAGGACTGGAGCAGCTATGGGGAGTTCTGCCAGCTGATCACCCACCTGTCTGGTCTAGTGGGGCTGAGTCCACACCTACATGTCTTCTATGTTTGGATCCTGGTCCTCGGTGTTGATGACGGTGGGCCATTTGGTGGCCTACTCAACGTGCTAGGTAAGCTCTGGGTAAGACAGTGATGACGGGAAAGGTTCTTTTCTTCAACAGATACTTATTCAGTGCCTATTACAGACTTCTTCCTCCACTGAAGAAGTTTTTTCCATTTTTCTCCTTTCTTTCTGCTGAGGCCAGGGTTCCCCACCACGCTGCCCATTTCAGCCTGCCCTAGGGGAAAATGCCCTGACAAACTCATTGGCACCATACAGCTGGTGAACTGATGTTATATGCCTGCAACTTCAAGGAATACCCAGAAAAATGTCATGTTTAAACAGATGAACTACTACCTCGCACAGGTGTCACGCTATTCATGTTTGTATCCTTCCGATTTTAGTATATGTGCGATGGAATTTCTCGAATGGGTGGTGGGTAGTGGGGAAGACATTTTAGGACAAGGTCTTTTTGAGTTTTGTTTTGTTTTGTTTTTTAATTTTTGAGACAGGGTCTTGCCTTATTGCCCAGGCTGGAGTGCAGTAGCATGATCTCAGCTCACTGCAGCCTCGACCTCCTAGGATCAAGTGATCCTCCCACCTCAGCCTCACAAGTAACTGGGACTTACAGGCATGTGCCACCACGCCTGGCTAAAGAAGATCTTCTTGATATGCTTCCAATTTCACCTTTTAGAAAGCCGTCATCATCTCCTGCTTAGACTATCCCACAGTCTCTCTGTCCCTCTTCATCCATTCTCCACACAGCTGCCAGAAAGATTCATTCAAGTTCAATCAGATCATTCCTCACCTTAAAATACTCTAATAGTTTTTCTTATCCCACTTAGAATGAAACTCCAATGCCTTCCTATGTGTAGAAAGCCTGGCACAATATGGATTCTGCCTCTGATCCCATGGTTTGCTCATTCCAGACCTCCCACATTGACCTTCTTGTTGTTTTGGGGATATATCAAGGTTATTCTCACCTCAGGGCCTTTGCGCTTGCCATTCCCTCTGCTGAGAACACTCTCCAGATACTCTCATGGCTCACTCTTCCACTCGTGGGTTTGTTTGTTTGTTTGTTTTGAGACAAGGTCTCGCTCTGTCACCTGGGCTGACGTGCGGTGATATGATCATGGCTCACGGCAACCTCAGCCTCCTAGGCTCAAGCAATCCTCCCGTGAGTAGCTGGGGCTATAGGTGCATGCCCCCATGTTCAGCTAATTTTTGTATTTTTTTGTAGAGACGGGGTTTCACCACATCAGTCAGGCTGGTTTTGAATTCCTGCACTCAAGGGATCCTCCTGCCTCGGCTTCCCAAAGTGTTGGAATTACAGGCATGAGCCACCAGTTTTGACATTTGCTTAAACATCTCCTCAGAGAGGCCTTCCCTGACCATCCTATTAAGACAGCCACCCATGTAGCCACTTCCTATCCTTTCACACCATCAGAGGACTTATCACCCCGTGGGATGACACTGCCTACTTATTTGTTGACCTGCTGTCTGTCTCCTCTGTTGAAACATAATCAGGACATTTCCTGTCACATTTACACTACATTCCTAGAATCTAGCACAGGGCCCCACATATAGGAAGAGCTCAATTAATTTTTGTTGAAATAATAAACCACTGACTTCACCTACATGTAAAACTGGTCTTGGATATAGATGGCTTTTGTTCCTCAACCCTACTAGAAATTGGAAATTCACAGCAGATTCTGAAGAGTATGTAGATTAGCAGATTTTGTGTCAACTTCAGGTGTGGTAGCGAATTCAAGTTTTTTTTTTTTTTTTTTTTAACATAATGTCAGAGCATAATTTCAAGTTTCTCAAACAAAAACAAGCTACGGCATTATATATGTATCTCTGTGTATCAAACATACACATAAGTGTAAATGTAATAGTTAAAAAGTTAACAGTAAGGATAGAAAGAATGACAATATTCAGGGATTATCTCTGCTTACATTTCAATTGTAAAAGCTAATTATTTGTTAATCTGAATTTTTAAAATTAAAATCATTGAAGTTGGTTAAACTTGGTTTCTTGCTTTACATATATTACACATTCAAATATGCTTTTGAAATAAAAGCTTTACTTATTAATGGACACTAATAACTTATCTAAGTGTAACCATCCCAAAATGATGTTTGTAGATTTAAATGTAAACTGAAGGGTAACTCCTACAACTTCCCCCATTATTCTTGTCTATTGTGTTTTGATGATACTAACATTAGTTTCCCATATTCATTTTCTTTGTGAGATTTACTTATTTTGCTATGCAAGGAGATTGCTACTGGGTGTGGTGTCTCACGCCTGTAATCTCAGCACTTTGGGAGGCAGAGGCAAGAGGATCACTTGAGCTCAGGAGTTCAGGACAAACCTTGGCAACAGAGCGAGACCCCGTCTCTACAATAAATTTAAGAAATTAGCCAGGCATGGTGGCATGTGCCTGTAGTCCCAGCCATTCAGGAGACTGAGGTGGGAGGAGCGCTTGAGGCCAGGAGTGTGAGGCTGCAGTGTGCCACGATGGTGCCATTGCACTCCAGCCTGGGTGACAGAGCGAGATCCTGTCTCAAAAAAAGAAAAAAAAAAAAAAAAAAGAAGAAGAAGATGATGATGATGATTGCTATATTTAAATTAGCTTATAAATCATACCTTGTAAAACTCTCTTAGTAGTCAATCAGAAACTACATTGTCACTGATATTTCTAAGTAGTGGGGATGCTTTGAGAGACACTTCAAATTTAGGTGGGTATATGCAGTGTCATTCTGCTGTTCATCAGGATTTCACATTTTTCGTAGTGCTATTAACTTGAGATGGTACCTTTTCCAGAAAGCAGTGTGATTTTGTGTGCTTCTCAGAAAAAAACCCCAATAACACTCCCCTCCCCACCCAAACCAACAAACCAAAAACCCCAGAAGCCTACACAGTTTGTCCACGTGCTAGGGATGCCCACACTCTTCTATGAAGGAATATTCGTGACCTCCCGTGTGAAGTGAAATGCTTGTTATTTGTCAAATATACCTTAATAAAGCTGACTTTAAGAGTTTGCTTTATTTAAGAATATTACATGGAGTTGAAGTGATCGTGAACACCAAAGTGAGGAGAAAACAGATTAGCAAATGATCTTCCTGCAGATTCATGCAGAAATCAGAAAAACAATGGGTAAGTGGAAAAGGCCTAGAATGGAATGGTGATTGTAGAAGCTGAGACTATTTCTGGGTAGTTCAGCAATGGAAACCTCTGCAGGGGGTTAGAGAGCTTTGAAAAATTCCATCATGCTTTAAGACAGCTTGTCTCGACCCCAGAGGACACAGGGGAATTACCAGGGGATAATTTTCAAGTGACATCTTTCCCTACTCCGAGGGCTTCTGATGTTCCTTGGGATTGCAGTGTGGGCTAGATATCTTCCGTTTGTTCCCCAGATCCATTCTTTGTCCTCCTCCACTCTGCTGTATGCCTAGGAGGGCCACCCCACATGGATGGCATCATCAGTCTCCCTTGCTCTCCCTTTTCTGGTTGGGTTTGGCCAATAGAAGGTTGTGGCAGGAACTGGAGGGCAAGGGAGAGTGAGGTTGGGCTATTTATTCTCCAGGTCCCCTCCTTGCTGGTTCAACACGGCTTGCTGGGTTTTGTGGTATACCAACCAGCTCCCACAAGATGGCTGCCCCAACAGCTATTCTTCCAGGTTCTGGTTACTGCTCTTTTCTTTGCTTCTTTCTAAGCTTAGGGCAGTGGGTAGGATGGTCAGCCGGTCTTCAGAATAGCAAGAAAGTCTAAGTCAGAAAGAAGCTGGATGGAGAAGGAAAGGGGAGATGGGGTAGAGGAGCAGTTATTAGAGCAGAGAATGCATGGGATGCCACCATTTTCCTTTTACTTCAGGGCCTATGGAAATCCCAATGAGCCTGGAAGTACTTGGACAGCAAAAGACCAAACTTGCCAATTTGTAAAACCAACTTGGATGTGGCCACTCATTAGACGACTGCGTATTAAACTTTAAAAAAGAAAACAGTACACAGGAAACATTACGCTCCTTTTCCCCTCACTAACTATTTCAACTAATGGGCCTGTAGATTAGTCACTTTGCTAATGAGTAGTTTTACCCTGGCCCTCAGTGAACTAGGCCAGAGAGGGGGCCTGCAAGCTCTTGGAAAACCTCATGAAAAGTCCTGTTCTTGTTGACCCATTAGCAGAGAGGTGAGATGTGCCAGGGACCAATGTTTATATATCATAACTATATTTGGAAATGTTATTGTTTTCCTAAAAATGCCAAATGAGAAAAGTAAAGGATTTTATAATAATAGAGTCAAAATGGGACATTCTGGGACTTAATGTGTTCTTATTTTTCATCAGACTCTAAGATTTTCATAGTCCAGAAAAGCAAGCAAGGCAAAGACTGTGTTGCCAGGTCTTATACATCAGTGTGTCTCAACCAGGGGGCTGCTGTGTCCCCAAGGGGATGCTTGGCAATGTCTGAAGACATTTTTGGTTGTCACAACTGGAATGAGAATTCTGCTGGCATCTAGTGGGTACGGATCAGGGGTGCTGCTAAACATCCCATAATGCATAGGACCCCAAATACTACTCCGTAACAACGAATTCTCCGGCCCAAATGTCAATGGTGCTGAGGGTGAGAAGCCCTTCTCTGCATGAAATTACAGCTCCATTAGTGAAGAAATTGTAAATAATATTTACAACTTTGCAATTTAAAAACTGAACTCCAATTAAGTTAGGTACCCCTGGTTTACCAATATCACTACAAATCACTATTATTGCGTTAGAGTTTGTGTTGTTTTGAAAATGGCAGGGCATAATCAATATTTTTAAAAATAGACACCAGGCTATTTGGTCAGATGGAATAAAATAATTTTGGAGCACATGAAGTCTTTTTAAAAAATTGACTCAGACTCTAATCAAACACATTTTTCCCTTCAAATTGTGGTACTAACTAAAGAAATGACCAGCCTAAAAGAAGAGGTCTTAGGTTCAGAGTACAGACCAAGGCAAGGGTGGTGTAATCAGCATTTGACCGACCCATTAGCAACTGCAAAGAAGAGATGAGAGTCTAATGCTATTTGGGGAGGATTTTACCAGACACAAAGGTTTCAAATGTCCTGTCTCCTTTTCGCCCAAAATAGCTCTGACTTGAACATGAGGTCCTCAAGGTGTCTTTGAGTAAAGAGGAAAAAATCTGTTCTGGGAATTGACTACTGTACCCCCTCCCTCCCCACACAACCCAACTATCGAGGCTTGCTGGTGAAGGAGAGGCCAAGAATATATTACTTAACATGTTGGTCACTAAGGGATGTGGCGTGCTTGTAAAAATCCCTTTTGTTGAACTGTACTCTGTGCTGGAGAAGCAGGTTCAGAAGGAATCAGGGAGCTATCATTAAAGAACCTAAAAACCTTTCATGGCAGAGAAAAATCAGCCTGGTATGAAAATTAATGAAGATGCTGGAAAGGAATACATGAAATCGCTGGAAGAATGAAGATAGAGAAACTATTTTAAGGTCAGTCTCCAAGAAGATGGGGAAAACAAATGTGGCCAGGTAGAAGGAATCACCAACGTTTCCAAATTAATTATCCAAAGGAAGGGCTACATTTCTTGGAAAAACTGATCCTATGCAAATGTGCAGCTCCAAATCCTGTTCTTCTGAGTCTATTAGAAGAATCTGCTCAAGGGTTCACCAGTTCAGGAGTTTGAAAGAATTCTGGAGTTTGGTGGAATTTCCACCCCTCTCTAAAGAAACTTTCCTAGAAGCAGAAATTGGTCGACTCAGGCTGACAATGCTGGAATGATGAAGAGCTCAGGCCCGAGCTGCAGGCATCTAACCAGGTTGTCCATGTAATGGATAAATAATGGATGAAACTTGCTGCCAAAATTGTGCAACGTGGCTTTTGTGGACCATCCAAGCCCAGCTCCCTGCCAGGTGAAGGCATCAGGGACTGTATGGCTGTCACTGCTGACCCCCATTATCCCGCCTGCCAGAAGTGGGTTTGCCCACTGACACTTTAACAGTGTCCTTATGTCTGAGCCAAGGAGGTCCCATGAAAACATGGTGGTGAGTTGGGGTCAGCACAGAGCAGTAAAGCCAATAATAATAATACTGGACAATAAGTAACTAAAGATGCTAAGAATCTTTGTCATGAAATCTACTTTCCAAAGATAAACCAATCAATGGTTTGTGTTTATTCTAATCAATGAGATAACAAAAGGTGATGATTAAAATAGCAGAAAGTATTAAAATAGCATTTGGTGATTTGGGTTTTTTTTTTTTCTTTTTTTGAGATGGAGTCTTGCTTTGTTGCCCAGGCTGGAGTGCAGTGGTGCGATTACAGCTCACTGCAACCTCAAACTCCTGGGCTCAAGGGATCCTCCCACCTCAGCCTCCCAAGTAGCTGGGACTATAAGCATCCACCACTATGCCCAGCTATTTTTTCCATTTTTTGTAGAGATGGGGGTCTCACTCTGTTGCCCAGACTGGTCTTGAACTCCTGGGGTCAAGCGATCCACCCACCTCTACCTCCTGAAGTGTTGGGATTACAGGCGTGAGCCACCACATCTGGCCTAAAATGGTACTTGAAAGCAAGAAAGAAAATCAAGAAGAAAAAAGAATTTAATACGGTAAGAAACACTTCCAATAAGAATTAGCAAGAAAATAAAGATGGTCATGTCCCAAGAGAATAAGGCTAATAACAATTATATCTAACATGTATTTGCTCCTATGTGCCAGAGACTGCTAGGTGCTTTTATTAACATTACTGTATTAACACTATTGTATTAACATTATTGTATTGAATTTTCCTCACAGCTCTGTGAAGTAGGTGCCATTACCTCCATTTTATAAACAAGAATCTGAAATGCAAAAATGTTAAGTAACACGCCTGAGTTCCCATTGCTACAAAGCAGCAGAGCTGGGATTTGAATCCACGTCTGTCTGATTCCAAAGTCCAAGCTATTAAATACTATATTCTACTGGCATGAACTTGCTGGCTCTGTGGTGGAACAGGATGCCCCAGGGGAACAGCGGAAGTTTTGTCACTTGGGTTTTTAGACTGAACAAAATATTAATACGTATGTCATAGGAAGTCGTCTCTAATGGCTCAGGGGTGGGTGAAAATAATATCTGGAACTTCCATTTGTGAATATTAGGGACTCCTAACCAATAGCACTAGCTACGTTAGTGTAGCCCAAAGCATTGTTCGCAGTTCTCTCACGTACTTTCTCATCTGATCCTCGCTGAAACCTCGGGAGGTAGACAGGCAGGCCACAGATTACCACGCCCCTTCTCAAAGATGGAATGGACAGTCTCATCAGAAATGAAGTGCTGCCAACTTACTTATCATCCAAAATATGTGGGAGGAGGGGGAAATGTGATTCCAAAAAAGTTGCTTATTTCAACGCTGGGCAGTTCGTAGGAGTTTATGATTTATTTCCATAACAGGGTGATTGCTTCCTTTTCAACAAGGCTTGACTCACACGGAGGAATGTATTCCATTACATGTCTGCTGGCTTCAGGCTTTATGTAGAACCCATGGGTTGCCATGACGACTGGGACTAACAAAACAGAAACCATAGACTCTTTCAACACTGGTCCCTAACTCGCTTCTAACAGTACACCTCAGAACTGTGGAAACTGATGGTGTTTCTGAGGTCGTTTATATTGATATTCTCACCCATTCGGGGTGTGCTTCCTTCTAGTTTGAAAATAACCTCAAGACATCTGCTTTGGGTTCGAGGGAAACTTGGACATAAGGCTTTTTGTCTCTGTGACTAAAGAATGTTTAGAGAGCAGTGTCTTCAGCCATGTTAATCTATTGTTTAAAAAGTTGCATTTCTCATACAAAATAAATTTTAGCTCTCTTGAGGCAAATAAAAAGGTAATATATCAAACTTTAGTAGTAGCCTGATATAGCACAGCACCCCTTCAGCATTTATTGTTTAAGTGCCTAACTCTTATCCAAAGGTATTTATTCATGATACCAAAGGGATATAGGATAATATACTTGACTTTTGAGAAACAAAATAACTTCTAAGATACCAGAAAGCCTCGGTGGTTGTAGCTTTATGGGAAGTTAGAGTAAAGAGAGTTGGGGAAATTTAATTTGAAATAATTTGTCTAAATCGTGGTGAACCTGTTTTTTCTTGGCTCAACATCTATTCCCCAAGTCTTCTGATGGCAATCTTCCTTTGGGTAACCACCCTCTACCCCACCCTCAATCATGTAAATCAGGTACAATTGACCCCACTCCAGTTCCAGGGGTAAGCATGTGACAAAATCCTGGGCAATCAGAATATGGTACCCCAGTGCATACGGAGATTGGTTCAAGGAGGGGCCCAAACCAGGCCAATCCGAGCCAGTAAGACTCAATTTTGTAATTTTTGTTGGCACCATTGAAATGGAGTGATGTTCTGCTGCGGCTGCTGAACAGCTGTAGAAAAGCCTAGAGCCACTGGCAGCCATCTTGCTACCATGAGGAGACAATCTGCCTAAGAATGGAGTCTACTTGCAGGGAAAACAGAAGAGAGATGGAAAGGACAAGACCGATATCTGATGACATTGTTTGAGACCCTAGATCCAGCCTTGCCTGAAATCTGTCTCTAGAATTCTTAGTCATTTGACCAATAAATTCCTTTTCTTCTTAACTTTAAATGAATTGGATTTATGTGCAACCGAAAGAGTCCTGATTAATAGAGAAATGTATCTATATTATTTTAAACACACTCAATAATTAAATCTAATTTGAAAAGTAGAAGAGATCTTCAAGGATCCTGTTTTGGTGAGTAGATAATTACTGCATCTATGAAGTCTATTAATTCCCTTGCAATCAAGCCCTTGGGAGAAGTTGATTCGGTTAAATATTTTAGAGATCTCCCCTTAAAATCTTATTTAATTTGTCTTCCCAAGGAACAGTTTGCTCAGAAAGGATAAATGTTGGCTCCCTCTTTAACTAAAACACATCAATAGGATTTTATTGTAGAAGACTCATGGGGTCTCTCCCTGCCTGATGAATAACTGCACATGCTGATGTCCCGATCGTGACAATCCTGAACTCCAAAAGAAAAACTGAATGCATGCTATTTTTTAGTATGCAGCTTCAAGCTATTATTATAATGGTTAAACTTTTGCTCCATAAGTCATTGCATAGGTTTTTTAAAAATCATAAAACTTTTGGAGGCCCAGCCAAAACAGACCTTCATGACATTGTGATTATCTTGTTTTTCTTTAAATATCTCCAGGAAATTTACCATTTTTCCTATTCATTACTGTCTTATGGGGCTAATATATTTACTTTAGTAGATTCTCTGGAGTATTAATAAAATGCTAAATGTTACATTATGACAGGGATTCTCAACCCTGGCTGCTGATGAAAATCACCTGGGGAGCTTTTCAAAAATACTAATAGCACAGCTCCACCCTAGCCCAATTCAATCACAATTTTTTGGAGTGGGGTCCTGGCATTGGTGCTTTTTAAAAGCTCCCCAGGTGATTTTAATGTTCAGCCAGGGCTGAGAATAACTTGTATTTTTGGAAACACTGACTAGAATCTACGATTTGATTCAGTGAGGAATCATTTAATAAGTAATCCTTTAAAAACACTCTTAATTTCTCAGTATAGAATTTTTTTCAAAAAATTATATATATGTTGCATGTATGTGTGTACATGTATGTGTGTGTGTGTGTGTTTGTGTATTGTATATATATACACACACATATATATAAAATTTGGCCAACATATATATAAAACAAATTACCTGTATTTGACCAGCTCACATGCTCTTGGGTACACTGAGGCACCTATCACTAAACCTCACCCTTCAAAGTAACATGTAAGAGGCTGGTCATCTACCATGTGTTGGAAAATCATTCTTGCTTTCTTCAAGGTAAATTGTCTCTATTATTATTGAATATTGTCTGTTTGAAATCTTTACATAGCTCTACAATTGTTTCTTTGTTAACTTTCCTCAATTTGAGTGCTTAACTTACTATTTTTCCAACTCTGGTTAGTGTTTATACTTAGCTAAGACTTATTATTTCTATTTTAGATGCTATTACTTTCTTCTCCATTCCAAACAGTACATAAAACCTAAAAAGACCGAGAGAAACTTGTAGAGTGAGAAAAAGAGTAAGATCTTGAAATAAAGATGGCAGGATGAAGCCAATCATAGAATTTCTTTCCCGTAATACAAATAAAAAGGAATGTTTAAAATAATAGCAAAAGTTTAACAACAGCAACCATAGAAGAAAAGGGGTACAACCTTGTGCCAAAAAATAAAAAATAAAAATAAAGAAATGGTGGCCAGAGGAAGAAATGGATAATTCATGCTCTTACTCTGGGCTCAATGCTGTGTTGGAGCAGTTTCATACTAGGGTTTGTCAGAGCCCAAAGTCCAATTTTCAGAGATCTTTATGCCAGTTCATAAACACAGCAATTATTACAAATTAAAGTATATAAATTTATAATTAATAAGTTATATTTAAAGCAAATGTAGTAAATTCTCAAAAATCATCACTTCCTATTTGTTGTATTTCATCCTGGTTTTATCTATGCTCCTGAGGCTGTTTACATTTAGTCTGCCTGTGTGGTAGGAATACTATATAATGATAATGTGTGTGCCAGTTCCGCATTTAGTAGTGTCATGTTGGCAGCTTGAACCTGGCTATGGTGGGAGTATTTAAACTATGAAAATTGGCATATCTTGTACATTACGGATTTGTATTTTTGAGAGCCAGTTGTTAAACATTTATCCCCACACCATTGCTCTTAAACCCATCCTTACCTCTACCTACAGTCACTTGAAGTCATACTGGAGGAGAAAAAGGTGAGTCAACAAAAACTCAAATTCTTACCAGTACCTCTCAATTTAGAGAAAAGAGAATTGACAAGGAAAGTAACAAACTCTTGCTGGGCACAGTGGCTCATGCCTGTAATCCCAGCACTTTGGGAGGCCGATACGGGAGGATCACTTGAGGTCAGGAGTTCAACATCAGCCTGGCCAACATGGTAAAACTCTGCCTCTACTAAAAATATAAAAATTAGCTGGGTGTGGTAATGCATGCCTGTAGTCCCAGCTACTTGGGAGGCTGAGGCAGGAGAATTGCTTGAACCCGGGAAGCAGAGGTTGCAGTGAGCCCAGATTGCACCACTGCACTTCAGCCTGGGCAATATAGTGAGACTCTGTCTCAAAAAATAAATAAATAAGTAAATAAATAAATAAAGTAACAATCTCTAGGAAAAAAACAAGGAAAAGCCCCGAGTATTTTATTAGAGACAGAAAAATAAAATCTCCTGATTGTGCCATTTACTATGAATTCATTTAAAATTTGAAGCATAAATTTCAAGCCTAAAGATGCAACATATTAGGAATAGGATATGTACCCAAGTATGAGGTCTGAATTCCTAGCATAGGACACAGAAGAAATTCTGTAAACAGTCCATGTCCACTGGGGACACACAATTCCAGTTGAACTCTCTGCCTCCACCCCCATGATCATACTGTCAGGGCAGAGAACAGTGTACAGACCACCTGATTTAGACCTCATATTGGAGCTATAAGATAAAAATACATAAAATTTAGGCAAATTGGAAGGGGGTCAGGAAAAACAGATCTGGACAGCTGCCAACACTGAGAATGAGAAAATAAAAGTAAGACAAAGAAACAAGATGAAATGCTGAAACAACAGGTGTGGCTGAAAAGGGAGATGTCAGAGATAAGGAAACATACTGAGGACCAGAACAATACTATTACAGGTTGAAAGAATTAATTAGAAACAGCAAGGAGAATGGATACAAAGTATAATATCAAATTATTGATAGAGAAAAAGTTTGAGATTATGCAGCTGGAACAGAGGAAAAAGCCAAATGTTAACATTTTAGAATGCTAGTAATGAAATAGAATTGGGTAACAACTCAATGAGGGAATTAGAATTAACATCACAAATGAGGGTCAGATAGACATCAGATGGCTGTGAGATCCCGAGAAAGACACAACATGTATATAGTATTCTGGGTATTCTGTCTGGGAATATAAAACTGGAATCTAAGGAACATTCTATTTTAAAAAAAGCCAATGATCTGTATTTTTAAAAAATGTCAGTGTCATCAGAAACAAACATCAATGAATGGATTCATATGAAAGGGGCTTAAAGAACATGACAACTTAATGCAATACGTAAACTTACAGAAGATCCTGCATTACAAGGGAATACGCTATAAAGAACATTGCTGAGTCAATTGACAAAATTGGAATGTGCATGATAAAGTATTGCCAATATCACATTTACTGAAATTGATACCTCTGCTGTGGATCTAAAGGACACCCCTCCATTCTAGGAAAAAGATACAGAACTATTAAATAAATGAGTTTCAATCAAGCATCCAAGCAGAAAGAAGGCAACCACAAAAGAGGGATACAGGCAGACTGGTTTAATTCTTCTCCATAGCCATGTCTAGCCCAAAAGGGAATGGGGCAGTAGCTTTAGAGTTCTCAGCAAAAGAAAGTGTGGCCTGTGCATTTTATAGTCAGCCAGGTTATCCTTTAAATATGACAATTTAATTGATTCATTTAAAATAAGACCTCCACATAAAGAGTAACATTGAACAGTAAGATATCAACCCAGATGTGATTAATTAGATGAAATAGAAGCAATAGGTTGGGCAAGGTGGCTCACACCTGTAATCCCAGCACTTTGGGCAGCCGAGGTGAGTGGATCACCTGAGGTCAGGAGTTCAAGACCAGCCTGGCCAACATGACAAAACGCCATCTCTACTAAAAATACAAAAATTAGCTGGGTGGGGTGGTACACACCTATAGTCCCAGCTACTCAGGAGGCCGAGGCACAAGAATCGCTTGAACCTGGGAGGTGGAGGTTGCAATGAGCTGAGATCATGCGACTGCACTCCAGCCTGGGTGACAGAGTGAGACTCCATCTCAAAAAAAAAAAAAGAGAACTGATAGTTCAGATTCCAGGTTGTGACACCTTTAACAACAAGGTTGTAGGGTACAAGATCAATATACAAAAATCAATTTTATTCCTATCTACTTGGAATGAACAATCCGAGGATAAAATTAAGAAAATACTTTCATTTATAAATAGTATAAAAAATAATAAAATATTTAGGAATAAATTTAACAAAAGGAGTATGAAACATGTACTCTGAAAACTACCAAACACTGAAAGAAATTAAAGAAGGACTAAATAAATGGAAAGACATCTCATGTTCATAAGCCAGAAGAATTAATATTGTTAAGATGAGTTCTCAAACTGATCTACAGGTTTCATGTAATCCCTATCCAAACCCCAGCTAGCTTCTTTGCAGAAATAGACAAACTGACCCTAAAATTGACATGGAAATGCAAGAGACCCAGAGTAGCTCAAACAATCTTGAAAAAGAAGAACAAAGTTGGAGCACTTATATATTCCAATTTCAAAACTTACTACAAAGCTACAACAATCAAGACAGTGTGGTACTTGTATAAGGTTGGACATATAGCTCAATGGAATAAAATTGTGAGTCCAGAAATAAATCACATTAACAGTTAATTGATTTTTGACAAAGGGAACAAAATAATTCAATTGGGGGAAGAGTTTTTTCAGTAAATAGTACTGGACAACTGGATACTCACATGCAAAAGAATGAAGTTGGAACTCTTCTTCCACATCACATACAAAAATTTGCTCAAATAGATCAAAAATAAAAACTCACAGAAGAAAAATAGGCCTAAGTCTTTATGACTTCAGATGAGGCAATGGTTTCATAGATATGACACCCAAGGTGTAGGCAACAAAAGAGAAAGTAGATAAATTTGATTCCATCAAAATCAAAGACTTTTGTGCCTGAAAGGACAGTATTAAAACAGTGAAAAGACAACCCACAGAGGGACAGAAAATTCTTGTAAATCAGATGTCTGATAAGGAATTCATATCTAGAACGTATAAAGAACTCAACAATGAAAACAACTAAATTAAAAAATAGGCAAGGGCTCTGAATAGACAGCTCTGCAAAGAAGGTATACAAATGACCAGTAAGCACATGAAAAGATACTCAACATCCTTCATTACCAAGGAAATGCAAATCAAAACCACAATGTGGGCTGGGTGCAGTAGCTCACTCCTGTAATCCCAGCACTTTGGGAGGCCGAGGTGGGTGGATTTCCTGAGGTCAGGAGTTTGAAACCAGCCTGGCCAACATGGTGAAACTCCGTCTCTACTAAAAATACAAAAATTAGCTGGGTGTGGTGGTGCACGCCTGTAGTCCCAGCTACTCAGGAGGCTGAGGCAGGAGAATTGCTTGAACCTGAAAGGCGAAAGTTGCAGTGAGCTGAGATCGTACCACTGCACTCCAGCCTGGGTGACAGAGCAAGACTCCATTTCAAAAACAACAACAACAACAATAACAACCCCACAAAAAACTACTTCATACCCCACTAGGATAGCTATAATTACAATGTCAGACCATAACAAGTGTTGGTGAAGATGTGGAGAAATTAGAACCCTTATATCCTTCTGGTAGGAATGTAAAACGATGCAGCTGCTTTGGAAATCAGTTTGGCAGTTCCTCAAAAGGTTATACATAGAATTACCATATGACCCAGAAATTCTACTCTTATGTGTATGTCATGAAAAACGAAAATACATGTCCATACAAAAATTTGCACATCAATGTATAAATAGCAGCAGCATTATTCATAATACCTAAAAGATAGAAACAATTCAAGTGACCATCAACTGAGAAAGTGTTTATTGAATGGAGTATTATTTGGCAATAAAATGAAATGAAGTGCTGATATATGCTACAATCTTGATACACTATGCTAAGTGAAGAAGCCAGTCACAAAATACCACATACTATATGATTCCATTTATATAAAATGTCCCAAATAGGCATATCTACAGAGACAGAAAGTAGACTGATTGCCTAGGACTGGGAGAAAATGGAGGAGTGCCTGTCTAATGGGTACAGGATTTCCTTTTGGGGTCATGAAAGGATTCTAAAATTGTATTAGTCTGTTTTCATGCTGCTATAAAGAACCGCCCGAGACTGGGTAATTTATAAAGAAACAAAGTTTACTTGACTCACAGTTCCGCCAGGCTGGGGAGGCCTCAGGAAACTTATAATCATGGCAGAAGGGAAAGCAAACATGTCCTTTTTCAAATGGCAGCAGGAAGGAGAAGTATGAGTGCCAGCAAGGGAAATGCCAGTCGCTTATGAAACCATCAAATCTCGTGAGAACTCAATCACTATCATGAGAATAGCATGGGGAGAAACTGCCCGCATGATTCCATTGCCTCCCACTGGGTCCCTTCCACGACACATGGGGATTACGGGATTACGATTCAAGATGAGATTTGGGTGGGGATAAAAAGTCAAACCATACCAAAAATTACTGGTGGTGATGGCTGCATAACTGTGAATATGCCAAAAATCATTGAACTGTCCACTTTAAGTGGGTGAATTATATGGCATGTGAATTATATGCCAATGAAACTGTTATTTAAAAAGTGTTTGAACAGGGGTCAGACGCGATGGCTCACACCTGTAATCCCAGCACTTTGGGAGGCCGAGGTGGGCAGATCACGAGGTCTGGAGATCGAGACCATCATGGCCAACATGGTGAAACCCCATCTCTACTAAAAATACAAAAATTAGCTGGGCGTGGTGGCACATGCCTATAGTCCCAGCTACTCGGGAGGCTGAGGCAGGAGAATCGCTTGAACGCGGGAGGTGGAGGTTGCAGTGAGCTGAGATCATGCCACTGCACTCCAGTCTGGTGACAGAGCAAGACTTCGTCTCAAAAAAAAAAAAAAAAGTGTTTGAACAAAGGGAGAAGAAAGCAGATGGAACTTAACTAACCAGCATAAGAAAAAACCTTTTGAGCTATTTCAATATTGAACAGACTGGAATTTAGAATCACCCACTTTAGCTCAAATGGAGATGAGGAATGGCAACTTATGCATGCAGTCATTTGGTAGGCAAGATACTTATTGAGTTACAATGTGCCAGGCACTGGGCTGGGTGCTGAGGAGAGTGAACAAGATACGCATGATCACCAAACTCATATTATACTTAGAGTGTTCACGAAAGACAGAAATTAAAGAACTAATTACACAATTGAATAAATGTCCTAGAAGAAAAAAAGTTCAGATAGTTAGGAAAAGGTATAATGGATGATCCTAATACAATCTAGGAAAGCTTCTTTGAGGAAGTAACTTTTGAGTTGAACTTTTTAGGATTATTAAGAACAAAGTAGGCGAAGACTGTGTGCGAGGTACAGCGGGTTCCAGATAGAGGAAACTGGACCTCCTCTGCCAGGGAACCAGAGGACAGTGAGAAGTAGAGGGCAGCATGGTGGATACTGGAGGGGCTGGCAGACCCTGCAAGGTCCTGTAAGCCATACTAGGAATTTGATCTTTATTGCAAAAGCCATGGGAAACTGCTGACAGATTTTAAGGTGAGTTTTTTTTTTAATTTTTTTAAAATTTATTATTATTATTATTATTATACTTTAAGTTCTAGGGTACATGTGCATAACGTGCAGGTTTGTTACATATGTATACTTGTGCCATGTTGGTGTGCTGCACCCATCAACTCGTCAGCACCCATCAACTCGTCATTTACATCAGGTATAACTCCCAATGCAATCCCTCCCCCTCCCCCCTCCCCGTGATAGGCCCTGGTGTGTGATGTTCCCCTTCCCGAGTCCAAGTGATCTCATTGTTCAGTTCCCACCTATGAGTGAGAACATGCGGTGTTTGGTTTTCTGTTCTTGTGATAGTTTGCTAAGAATGATGGTTTCCAGCTGCATCCATGTCCCTACAAAGGACACGAACTCATCCATTTTTATGGCTGCATAGTATTCCATGGTGTATATGTGCCACATTTTCTTAATCCAGTCTGAGTTTTCAATTGACATCTCCAGTGTGCTTTGCTGTTAAATTCCCCACTGAGTAATACAAAAATGAAACTATCAGACTACGCCAGTAGAGATGATGTGCCTCCCCTACTTCTTACCAAATCTCCCAGTGCATGGTTCTTATATTTTGGTCCCTGGGAAACAGTTTATGCAATTCCCAGATGGAAAAGGGAGGGGAGAATGCACATAAGAACCCTTAGGAAATGAAGCTGGGCCACATAAGCTTTAGTGAGCTCAGCACCCCCAGTAACACAATGATCCCTAACAACACACTGGTTGTCTTTAAGCTCAGATATACGTCTGAGAATGAGATCACTCCCCAGGACTCTGGGGTCTTGTTATTTACAGCTGCAATGCTAAAATTGGCATGATGGGTACTTTATAAAATATGGGTGGAGTAGCCCTTGGCCTCTGTCATATATTGCCTGGGCTATGGTCTGGTATCCTCAATTGAGTACAGGTGAAAACAGATGGAAAATAAATTATCTTACAATTCTCAGTGTGTTTTCATGGACTTATCATCTGTTGGAAAATTTGTTCTGAGAATAGCATCAAGGAACTGATCTACATAGTGGGTAATGGCCAACGGAGGCCTCTGAGAAATGGCTTCTCTGTCGGCCAAAAAATTGCTTTGCCAAAGTTTTTGAGGCCATGGGGCTGCCTTGACAACACTAAGTAAAACAAGACACTGAAGTTCTTTAAATTTACCATAAGTCACAAGTTACAGATGCTCTTAAATCTGGATCTTTGGAATATGTGTTCTCTGGTTGATTTAACATTTTTTTCTTGGCTGGATATGATGGTAAGATGTCTTCTGTGCTGTTAATGGCAACTTAAAAACTTCTTTTTTTCCTCCCTACTCTTGACTTTCCATTTTTTTTTCTTTTTGTTTTACTATGACCCTCTTTGTTTCTTGATCTCTGCCTTTGAGTGACCTGCTAGAATTCTGAGCTGTTATATATCATGGTTCCAGCTAGGTAAGGCCAATTTATCATGATCAACCACCAGAAAATATGTTTTATTAAAAATAATTCAATTCTACTATGTGCAAAGTATGCACCCTAACCTCAATGCAGCATTTGACTCTGCAGGTAATCTACTTTCTCCTTTGACTTCTCTGACACCCATCTCTTCTGCTTCCCTTCTGTCGTGTTCACTGTGATTGACACCTCAATATTCATTCAAACCGAAATATGATTAGTCTAAGTCAATCGTGATGGTTCTATCCCACATGACAATGAACAATTGCTTTAAGAACTTCTGCAGTCATTTCCCCTCCAGCCTGGGGAGAAAGCCGGCACTATTCTGGACAAGTTGCACAGAAGTGAAGTTGAAGCCCTCATGTACTATGCCTGGAGCCCATGCTAGTGAACTTCTTGTGTGTGAAGTTTCCTTATTGTTTAAGCTGATGTGAGCTAGGACGTTCTGTTACTTGCACCTAAATGCACATTTACTGATGTTCCTTTTTAGTTCTTTGACCTCCACTTCTCAGGATCCTATGTTAGTCTTGCCTCTTTCCATCTTAGGTTTTGTGCTTTATCCTCTCTTCTTGTTCTTCAATCTCCGTGAGTGAACTCATCCATTCCTCTTGCATAAGTACAGTTTACATGTTGATGATTTCTAAATCTAATGTCCAGCTTAACCTCTTTTTCAACTTCTATATTTATAGGGGTCAATGATGGAGTCAGAGTATACTTCACAATCACCCGTAGAACTTTAAAAATATATAGGTGTACATGCCCCATCCCTGGGATTTCTGGTCCAATTTATGTAGAGCAAGGCCTAAGCATTTGCATGTTTTTAAAACTCCACAGGTAATTTCTGACACAGAGCAGGGTTAAGAACCATATCCTAGAAATACCTCTTCCTGGATATCTCATAATCTTTTCAGCTTCAGTTCTCTCAGTTCCCTAAACTTGCTCTTCTTCTTGTAGACAAAGATGAGTAAGACATAGTGTCCATCTTCAAGGGCCTCACAATCCAGTTGGACAGGCTGGGAATAGGTTGTGGGGAAGTAGATAGTACATCATTTCTCTAGGATTCCCAGGGCTCATCTGTCTGTGGGTATAGGCAGAAGCCAGAACCGTCAGTGCCTATACTTCACTGACTCTTCCCCGCTCCTGCTGATATGGAACCTGTAGCCTAGAGCTGTCCAATAGAACTTTCTGGATGTTGGAAATGTTCTATATCTGTGCTATCCAATAAGGTATATGCGAAAAATGTACTAGCCCCTTTTGAGCATAGCCTCTTTTGTGCCAGAAGTCTCTTTTGAGCATTTGAAACATGGCCAGTACTACTAAGGAATGGAATTGTTATTTTTAGTTAATTAGTTTAAATAGCCACATGTGCTAGTGGCTGCTATAGTGGATCGTGCAGCTAGCTCTTGCAAACCCTACTTGGTTACATCTGGGAATATTTATGAACTTAAATACAGGATTTAAGTTAACTACCATTTCTATCAGATACTACTGTTCCACAGGCAATCCCTTTGTGATTTTGACCATGGTCCACAGGAAGGGATATATTTTACATAATGACCCAGTACATTTATACATGTATACTCACACATGCACACATACTTGCATATACATATATGCCTACTTCCATCAAACACTGCTTCTGAGGCTCTCTGATTTTTTAATCCAATTCTAGTCTATTAAAAACTGCTGGTCATGAGCCGCCAATTTATTTTCATGACCCACTAACTAATGCATCAAGCCCCACAATTTGGGAAGTACTACCCTAGGGGTCTATCTTGTCCCACTGGGTGCTTGTCTTTCTACTTACGGCATTGAAGTCTTGGCTGGGTGTCACTGCTGCTTGGCCAGGGGCGATTCCAGGCTCACTGGGGTCCCTGTAGTACCAGAGATGTGGTCTGCAGTGGATAAAGGGGGAGGATGCCCATCTCTCCTTTATGTCTCAGTCTGTTAGAGGGCTCCCAAAGCATACAGCCAATATCTGAATTTCTTAAAGGTTCTTAGTGAAACAGCTCTTTCGGCTTTCATTCACAGCCCTCCAGCTCACACTCCAGCTGTGAGTTTGCATTGGAGGTTTAGAGGTATGAAAAAGCTCAGTGGCAGACATCCTGCTGTCCTCAGAATCGCTTCTCATCCTTTAGCTTGTAGATTGCCTCTCCTGCCTGATGACTAAGGTTTCCCATTGGGCTCAATGTGTCTGGGATCAAGTTCTCTCTCTGGAGGCTCCTCAGCCCACATGTAGCAGCCATCTGGTGGGCCTGACTTCCACTTTTCCTGACTTACAGACATTTCCTAGACTTGAGGAACTTGATAGGTGTTATAAAATAAGTGTGCTATGGGACCACGGTTCAGTTTGTTCTACGTAGAACTGAGGGAGCCTCAAAAAGGGATAGAGAGGAGAAAAGGCAAGGATCGGGGAACAGGTTAAGTTAGTCTCAAAGGATCAGTAGAAGCTTGCAGGAAGACAAAAGGAACTGGTTGTGACCTTTCTACCTTTCCCAAATCAAGTCAGTAGCTTTTCTGTTTCCACCACATTTTGTTCATACCTCCATTACAACTTCTCACACTTTGTTTCTGTCTAGACTTTGAGATTCTCAGGTACAAAGATCATTCTTTTTTCATGTTTGTATCCTTAGAAACTAACACGAGGCCTTTCGTATTGTAGACAGAAGTAGCCACTGAGTGAATAGACAATGATGCTTGAGGCTTTTGCCCTGAGCCCCAGGACACCGGTATATTAAGGTGGAGCTCATCTGCCTACCTCTCAAGATGACATGTCAAAGGAAGTAATGTTGTAGACTCCGAAGTGGAAATATTAGGTAGTACTGTTATTTTTCGAGATCCATCAGGCCAAGGGTGATGGTGAGTTTCTGCTAAATCTGCTAAGCATGGCAATAAGAATACATTCAGGTGCCCGGACGGATTGATGGCAAACAAAACAGGTAAAGTTCCTGCATCCGTGGAGCTTTCCGTCTAGTCAGGGGTGACAGGCAACCAGCGAAGCAGTGACAAGGAGGTGTGACTGGAGACGTACAGGTGGCTATAAGAGAATAGAAACCAGCCTAGGGAAATTAGGGGGCTTCATAGTGGAGAAAGATGAGGAGTGAACTCATGTCAAAGATGACCTGTGCAAAGAAGGAAGGAAAGCCGGGCACGGTGGCTCATGCCTGTAATCCAGCACTTTGAGAGGCTGAGGCGGGCAGATCATGAGGTCAGGAGATTGAGACCATCCTGGCTAACACGGTGAAACCCCATCTCTACTAAAAATACAAAAAATTAGCCGGGCGTGGTGGTGCACGCCTGCAGTCCCAGCTACTCAGAGACTGAGGCAGGAGAATGGCGTGAACCTGGAAGGCGGAGCTTGCAGTGAGCCGAGATCGCGCCACTGCGCTCCAGCCTGGGCGACAGAGAGTGACTCCGTCTCAAAAAAAAAAAAAAAAAAAAAAAAGGAAGGAAAGAGTATTCCGGGAGAGGGAAAGGGAATAGCAGGTATGAAGGCCGGAAGGCATGGTGCAGTAAAGGAACTGAAGAAAATTCTGCAGAGGGCATTGCATGTGTGTAGGAAAGTAGCAAGGGATGAAGCTGGAGAGAGCAGCACAGGCCAGATGTTAAATGACAAGCCCACCATGGAAAGAAGCGTGCTGCCCAACCTAACGCTAATGGAAAGCCAAGGAAGGGTTTTAGGAAAGACTATAACCTGATAAGATTTGCGCTCTAGGATAGAAAACAGATTGTAGGAGGTTCAAGACTAGACACTGCTGCAGGATCCAAGTGAGGTATGACAGTGGCTGGGAGGCACCAGGGTTCATCTAGCTGGTGGAATACGCTGGACCATGCAGGGACCACATGAGTGCATTAAGTACCTGGGAAGAAGAAAGGGAAAGAACAATATGGGGCCTGTGTGCTCTAACAGGGGATACAGGGCACTGATGGCAAACCTGCTTTATCATCCTGCTAGCTCTAGATGAGTGTAAAAACTGAAGTGGATTCCCACGAGGGAATGGGCTTTGCTGGTAATTGCTTTCAGAGGCTCCAGGCCAACTCCAGGTCCTCTTCTAAGTGCCCCAGAGAGATGGATAGATTTGTCCTTCTGAAGACTTCCAGGGTAGGTTGGGGATCATCGACAGCAATCTCAGAATCATCCCAGGATTTCTTCTCAAACACTGGATCTTTGCCTCTAGCTGTAAAATAGACCAAATCCATGGAGGGATGTGGCAACCAACCACGTCTTTTGAACTCGGGAAGTTCAGCAGCCAGGCTCATGGCCTGCATTGGTATATTAAATCCTGTTCCCAATCCAGACCAAAATCCTAATGTGCAGGCAAAAAAAAAAAAAAGCAGCAGCATTTCAAGCCTAAATTGGCCTTTGAGGTTGTCTAGTATGGTCTCCTGATCGAACTTTCATGAAAATCAGACAACAAACCTAAAGCAGTTCTTTGATCAACTTCCTTTCTGTTTTATTTCCTGGATTTCCATGGAAATCTGTGATGAAAGAATGAATAATCGCTGTTCTACTTCCTGCAAGTGTTCACATTCTCACCTCTTAGTAATATTTACTGGGAATACTATAAGCAAGGAAACCCAGGAGGAAGAGGTACAGACAGAGCTGACAGTATTTAGAGGGACTGAATCTGAAGGTGCTTCTGGGGTCTGCTGGAGACCCTCATTTATACAGCTCACTCCATGCACAGAGCATCTGAAGAACGTCATGGCCATGGGAAACTGAGGTCCTGTGGGCTGTTGGAAGACCAAGCACAGGCTGAAGCAGTGTGGAAGAGAAGTTTTGGCCCCGAGACTGACTCTGGCAGAGCACACTGCGGAGACCATTTTTGTGCTTTTGCTTCACTTCACTTTTCAAAGATTGTTTGAGCTCATCTTGGACATTTGGAAGCAGCTAAATCTAGCAAGGAACAGGATCATTGGCTTCTTCGTCTAATAGCATTTGTCTCTGCAGCTGCACTGCCTTCTGAGCACAGGTGTGCAGAGCGTGATTAAGTGACCCCAGAAAACTGACCGCCTGGGTGTGGTGTTCATTTTTCCACCCTGATGCAATTATCTCAGGGTGTGGGGACGCTCTGTCTCACTCCCTTTTTTTCTCCCCCGCCACCAAACTCTGGATTTCAGTTAATTGTGAAAAATAACAAGGAAGTGTTATTTTTATGCTGTTTTGCTATTTATGCTGTTGTAGTTGATTTGCTTCTTGAACAACTTCCTGTGATCCCTTTTAAAAGTTGGCCGAAAAAGCAGGAAGCCAGGCAGGACAAACTTTTGAAAAAGTCTTTCAGCACCTTCGTGGATCCAAACTTTAGTGTGATTTGGCAGGCAATGTGGGGTAACATGTTCCAGTGTTTCAACTTGCACAGAATTGCCAGATTAGCTATTGTTTGACTTGTCCAATTAATGAAATGTGGAAAAAAAAAAAAAAGGGTAGTAACTGTTAAGCCTGCTGCAATGTCTAGACATGAGGGTGGGGGTGGGGAGGTGGAATACCAAGGGAGACAACACAGAATTTCCTTGCCTTTCGGTTTTCTTATACTGAGTATTTCTGCCGTGGCACAACAACACGGGGGCCAAGATATTGATAAGTGAGAGATAATGTTTTGGTTAAAGTGAAAAATAAAGTTTCAGGCTACACACAGGAGACATTTCTCATGTAAGTGTGTTAAAGGAAAAGATGCAATCATTTAGCCTGTAGGGTAAACACTCACGTGCGTAAATATACACTACAACCGTGCCAATCCAGCCAGAAGGGAGATGCTCTGGGGAACTTGGTTTTTGGAGAGAAGATTTGGGGTTCAGGAGAGCTTGTAAATGTTGTGCATGCACTTTGTGACCTTGTGTTTGGGTTATAGGCAGGGTGGGTATTGTGACATGCAGGGTTATAAGATAAATATGCCAACTGACTCATAGAATTGGGAAGACAGGCAATATAGGGGATTGTGAAGTAATTTTTTTTTTTAAAGACAAAGTCTTGCTCTGTTGCCAGGCTGGAATGCAGTGGCACGATCTGGGCTCACTGCAACCTCCGCTTCCCAGGTTCAAGCGATTCTCCTACCTCAGCCTCCCAAGTAACTGGGACTACAGGCACGTGCCACCACACCCAGCTAATTTTGGTGTTTTTTAGTAGAGACGGGGTTTCACCATGTTGGCCAGGATGGTCTTGATCTCGTGACCTCATGATCTGCCCGCCTTGGCCTCCCAAAGTGCTGGGATTACAGGCGTCAGCCACCGCGCCCAGCTGCTTAGTGCCTTGGTGTCTCCACTGCCCAGAAAACTTCCTTCAAAGCCCATGATGGGGAGAAAAAACCCGAGAGAGAATTAGACAAACATCTAAGGGTTTGGGGTGAGATTCCCATAGGCAAAAATCAAAACAAAACCACTTATGTTTAAGTATAGATATAAATTATTACAATACTGTACATAATGGTTATTATGTACACAGATGCAATTACATGTACTCTACCTCATTTGCATAAGTTTAAATTAAAATTTAAATGACTGAATAGACTGTTTTTTTTGAGACAGGGTCTCGCACTGTTACCTAGGCTGGAGTGCAGTGGCGCCATGTTGGCTCACTGCAACTTCTGCAATCTCCGCCTCCCAGGTTCAAGTGATTCTCATGCCTCAGCCTCCCGAGTGGCTAGGATCACAGGTGCGTGCCAACCTGCCTGGCTAATTTTCATATTTTTAGTAGAGACAGGGTTTCACCATGTTGTCCAGGCTGCTCTCAAACTCCTGACCTCAAGTGATCTGCCTGTTTCAGCCCCCCAAAGTGCTGGGATTACAGGCATGAGCCACTATGCCCAACCTGAATAGGCTGATGTTTATGCATGTTGGGCAAAGGCTTTCCCCTTTACTTTTATTCAAAACCAGGCAAGCATCTCCCTCCCTCAGTCTCTCAACCCCCCGGACCCTCCTTACAGACCCACATTAGAGGCAAGCACGCAAGGCTTGATTATCACGGAACAGGCCCCAGCAGCATGGAACAGACAGCAGAACTTGACCTTTCCCCAACCCTGGCCTAGCCACAGTAGCTCCTATCCTCAGCGGCACTTCACTCTCTTAGGTGAAGGAACTGTTATTCAGAGAAGGAAATCCATGTGTAGAATGGCTCTGAGGAAATGGGACACGTGAGAGGAAGTTTTCATTGGCGTCCAGGAGGAAGAAGCCCAGGATAGGTGCTACTGCCTAGGATGGCAGATGTCACAAAGAATAACCTTGGGCAGTGGGGGAAGTAGAGGCAAGAGTAACCTAGAAGCCTGGAATAGAGGAAGGAGGTGTGGGAATCAAAGAGCCCTGGGGGGAAAAAAGAAATGGAGCCACCATATTTCAGAAGTAGGAAGAAAACCTTGGAGAATATTTTAGTCCAATCCTTTCATATTCCAGATGAGGAAACCAAAGCTCAGAGAGGTTAACTGCTTTATTCAAAGTCATAAGGCATGTAGTAATAGACCTAGAATTAGAATTCAGATGTCCTGTCTCAAGTCTAGTAGACTTCCCACTGTGATGAAATATTAAATGCATTAAAACCACAGCACTAATATTGAGTTAATTTGTAATTCAAAGGAACCGTTGTTTCTCAACCAACTAAATGCCCTATTGTTCTTCATTACGAAATCAGACAATTCTGAATCTGGACCATTCCATATTTCTCTAATGGACTTTTATTGTAATCATGCCAGATACTATGAGCAGATAATGAATGTAGTAAATTTTAAATCATTTCATTACACACTAATTTGTTTTACAGAATCAGATTCATGTTCTTTTTTTTTTTTAAGCACAAAATCACAAAGTGATTTTGCTAGACAAACTTCAAAAGACTGGGAAAGATTCTGTTTCTAGTATTTCCAGCTAAGACCTGAAAAGCCTAGAGGCTGGAAACTGTATAGAAGAGTCAGCTGGTTCTGTCAAGGCTTCCAGTGTAGTTTTGGCACCTGTCACAGCTTAAGCCTTGTTTGGACCGCATGGAATAGCATGGATTTTTTTTATTGCTAGCAAATCACTCAGACACTATGTATTATAATGTCCATTGTCATGCTGCTATAAAGAATACCCGAGACTGGGTAATTTATAAAGAAAAATTGTGAGTCTTTAATTGACTCACAGTTCCAAATGACTGAGGAGGCCTCAGGAAACTTATAATCATGGCAGAAGGCAAAGAGGAAGCAAGGCACATCTTACAGGGCAGCAGAAGAGTGAGAGGATGCAGGAAAAAATTGCCACTTTTAAAACCATGAGATCAATTCCCTCACTATCCCAGGAACATCATGGGGGAATCTGCCCCATAATCCAATCACCTCCCACCAGGTCCCTCCCTTGACACATGGGAATTACAATTCGAGATGAGATTTAGGTGGGGACACAGAACCAAACCATATCACACTACAGAAGCAACATCGTCTTTCACGCTGGGCTAGCAAATTGGTTAGACTTGCCTCATTTTTTTCAGAATGGCCAAAGTCCTTTCCAAATCCAAATCTTTGGTAGTGATTCTACCCTAATATGATTTATCTTCATCTTTAAAGAGTTGTACTCTAAGATTTTTAAACTACTAATTTGGAAGGTGCTAATTGCTTAGAAAACAGGGCTTAAGACACTTTATTTCCTCACTTAAAGCTTGTTTTTGTTTTGTTTTGGGGTTTTATTTTTTTGAGACAGAGTCTTATTCTGTCACCCAGGCTGGAGTGCAGTGGTATAATCTTGGCTCACTGCAACCTCTGCCTCCCCGGTTCAAGCAATTCTCCTGCCTCAGCCATCCAAGTAGCTGGAATTACAGGCATGCATCACCATGCCCGGCCAATTTTTGTGTTTCTAGTAGAGACAGGCTTTCACCATGTTGGCCAGGCTGGGGTCTCGAACTCCTGACCTCAGGTGATCCACCCACCTCGGCCTCCCAAAGTGCTGGGATTACAGGTGTGAGCCACCGTGCCCGGCCCCTCTCTTAAAACTTCTTATAAATAACTAGGAGTTGCAGAGCAGAAAATGTCAACAATCAAAACTTTAATTTCTAAAATCCCTAATTTATTCTTGCTTTCTATTCAATCCCATTTTCCCTCTTTCAGAGATTCCTATTTTCTAGCACTGACATGCATTAATTATTTTCAAAACTGTGTGTGTATATCTTTTCTGTCATTTCAACAGCTTTGAGGGCAGAAGGAAAGGCTGGCATGTGGGTTCAGTCTGCTTTCTTCATCTAATCATTATAAATCACATATAAAATCATTTTTTTTGAATGATAATTTTGAGGAGTCCAGAAAACTGAACTCAGTTGATCTGATACAGGCCATGCTAAAGTCTGTGTTGTTTAGTTACAGGACCAAAAGACCCATTCTGCATCCTTGATTCTCTACAAGGTAGACCCAATGACAGCTATTTCCAGTCAAGACTCTCTTCCAAGGACGATTGTTCATGGGCTCCACTAGAGACCTTTATAGAAATAGTCTTGCGGGGCAGCGAATGACCAGCTCTGTCTTGCCATCCATTTCTGTGGTGAACATGAGAAGACAATGTGACTGGAAACAAGAATAGCCATGTGGAGCGAGGTCTAGTTCGTGGTGATCCTGAACAATCACATGTGGTCCAGGGTTACAACAGGATCTGGATTACATAACCTGAATCTTCTTTAATAACCACACAGGAGCTAATTTTGTTTCTAAAAACAGTGGGATTTTTGGATGAAATATATTGTTGCATGAATATGCTCTTTTTCATTTTTCTCCTCAGCACTCCCATGTCTGAATCGTGGGGCATTTAACTGACAGTAAGGAGACAAGTCCTTAACTTGTCTTAACCTCTTGGTGACGGGGAAGATACTACTAGACACCTATACTCAATGCCCATTTTCTCTTTGATGACACAGACTTCTGTTCTGGAAGGCAGAGTGCCTAGCTAAAAATACCCTTCCAGATTCCCCTGCAGCGAAGTAAGGCCAGGTGACACATTGTAGCTGATGGGACCTGAACAGACGTCAACAAAGGGTTTCTGGGAACGCGTTTGATATTCTGATATGGATGCTACCCCCACCTCCCTGTCTTGTTGATGTTTTCTGGCTGGAATGCAGACATAAGGCTGGTAATGGAGTCGCCATCACATACCCATTGGGTAACAAGCACAGTATGGAAAACCATACTCTAAGGATGGTGGAGTTCAAAGTGGAAGGATCCTGGGACATTGCTTGCAGATCAGATTGCTAACCTCTGAATTCCACCGATGTGAGAAATATAAACCCCTATTTGGATATGTCACCACAGTTAGGCCATATGCAGCTAAACACAATCTTAAAAGATGTTATTCAGTCAATTCACCTACAAGCTTTGAAATTTACTACCTATTCCCTAAACTATATCCTAAAGGTACTGATGAAAATTATGTAAATTCACTTTAACAAGTCTTGAACATATCTTGTCAATAATATGAGGCAATAAAATATTTTAACAATTCCCAAATGGCAATACATGTTTAAGAAAATTTGTCAGCCTTTAGGCAAAGCAGCAAGTTGTGATGTGGTTGTGATTGTCTATGCCATGTACAGAAATGATCTGACCATTTAAACGTTATGTTGGTGGTATTTGCATTTGTAATATCAGACATGGTTGAATTTTAACTTAAATTTGGTTTCATGATTGTCACTGAAAATTTTTAAAAGATGACATGATGCAGTTTTAAAATGAAAAATGTTTACACAAGAAAATTGCCTGACATGTTACATATAATAGAATTAAAAGAGGTAGAAATTGAGAAATTTCTTGGACCAAATCATAGAATTTTTCCAAGCAAGAAAATGTTAGTGGTATTGACTCATGAATCATAAATGTTACTAAGGTGCTAATATCTATCAGTAAATAAGCTTTCTACTGATATCTAAGATAAATTACTTAACCTCTGGTGATGTATTATTCAATTAAAGAATAATGAAACTTCAAGTTTAACTAAACAGGAAATACAGACACAACTCTGTACCCTTTGATATCCTTCACAATTGCAAAGGTTGGTGAGCAGTCTCAACTTTAATGGGGTATAAAAAGGAAATAATTTTCCTAGTAACTTTCATCAACCAATGACTGTTGATTTCCCATTTGCCACAAGGTATCAAGGGCTCTTAATGGTATTTCAGTGTTATCCAAGAACCTTCCAGTGACTTTTTGGTTATTAGAGTTGTGTCATTTTATTTTCACAGACTTGGTCCTGTTCACCCGAGTGTGAAGTCATTTGTCTCTTCTCCATCCCCAAACACCAACAGACTTATGGTTCCATTGGTAAACATTTTTTGTGTATATATATTTTTTCCTTTGAGAATTTAAGTTTTTTATTAGCTGGGCGTAGTAGCACATGCCTGTAATCCCAGCTACTCAGGAGGCTGAGGCACAAGAATCAGTTGAACCCAGGAGGCAGAGGTGGCAGTGAGCTGAGATAGTGCCACTGCACTCTAGCCTGGGAGACAGAGTAAGACTCTGTCTCAAAAAAAAAAATTTAACTTTTTGAATTGATATTATATCTACTTGTTTCAAACTTTTTTTTAATTATACTTTAAGTTCTAGGGTACATGTGCACAACGTGCAGGTTTGTTACATACGTATACATGTGCCATGTTGGTGTGCTGCACCCATTAACTCGTCATTTACATTAGGTATATCTCCTAACGCTATCCCTCCCCCCAGCCCCTCCCCACAATAGGACCCGTGTTTCAAACATTTAATTATATAAAATATGTAATTTAATATATTATAAATATATAATCTATCATATAATTTTATATAGAATATACATAATTATATATAGTTTTACATTTATATATAAAATTACATAATTTATATATTTTGTATGTATGTATTATATATATGTATTATATAGAAAGGTTATATAGCTGAAGTCTCCTTCCCACTTCCATCTCTCACTTATTTTCCACTTCCCACCCTCCTATAGGTATCATCTTTTAGTATCATGTATATCCTTCCAGAGTCGTTACACGCGTGCAAACAAATGTAACCTCTATATACAATGTTCTGAATCTTTTCCTTTGTTTGATAATGCATCCTAGAGAGTTTTACATGTCAGTACACACAGATCCTCCTCATTGACTTGGTCTAGCTGTATGGGTTCCCTCGTACAGCTGTATCATAATTTATGTAACCAGTTCCCGATTGATGGGCATTTGAGTGGTTTTCATTTACTTGCTGTTACAAATAATGTTTGAATAATACTGTACATAAATCATTTTAGACATAAGGAGGTATACTTTATGTGAAATTCCCCAAAATTGGATTACTGGATGAAATGGTAATATACATCTGTAATTTTATAGATATTGCCAAATTACCTTCCACAGGGATCATGCAGATTTAATATATGAGGATGTCTGTTTCCTACAGCCTCACTAACAAGGCGTGCTATGGATTTTTGCCAATCTAATAAGCAAAAAGTGGTATCTGAATATAATTTTAATTTGCATCTTTTTTTTTCCACAAGTGAGGTTGAGCATCTTGTCTCATATTTAAGAACCATCTGCCATTCCTTTTTTCTTGGTATCTTTTTATATACTTAGTACATCTTACTATTGTAGTGGGGTTTTTTCCTTTGAAATTCTGAAATAACTTGGCAAAAAGTACACAAAAAATAGGAAGCATAATGAAACATTATAAAGTGGACACCTGTCTAAATATCATTTGGGTTAAAAAAAGGGACAAAAGGACATTTTAAGCATCCAAATCCTCCTTACTATTTCCTTTCCTTTGCCCTAAAAGGAATCTGGCTTTTATTATAATCACTTTCTCACTTTCATATAATTTCATCATCTATGTGGTAATTTAGTTTGACCTGTTTTAGAACATTCTCTAAAAGGAAACATATTGTACATATTCTTTTGTGAGAATGCAAAGTATTGCTTTGTGCTATTCATCGGGTTGTTCATGTAGCTCTAGTTCATTCATTTCTATTGCTGTGCAGTACTCTACTGTAAGAATATACACCATTTTAATGTATCATTTTATTGTTGATGGAAATTTGGGTTGTTTCCAATGTGGGGCTATCAGAAACAATGCTGCTATTCTTTTACTTGTGTCCTGGTACATAAGTGGGCAAGTTTCTGAATGGTTTGTTTGTAATCTGGAGAAAATATAAATTTTCAGCTTTAGAAGACAATGACGAACTATACTTTTCTAAGTGCCACAGTTGTGGCAATTTAGACTCCTACCCTTGGTTATGAGGAGTCTCCTTGTTCTTTATCTTTGTGAACATCATATTGTCAGATGGTCATTTTTGCCAATCTTGCAGGTGCATAGTATTTCATTTTGGCTTTAATTTGTATTTCTCTGATAAGTAATGAAATTGAGGATCTTTTCATACTTTTATTGGGTGTTTGTATTTTATGTTGTGCAATGCTATGGGTCTTTCACCCATTTTTGAAGAATTGTCTTTTTCTTATTAAAAAATCTTTATGAAGGCAATTCTTCATGAAGAACATGATATATATATACACACACATATACATATACACACACATATATGGATATACACACACATATATATATATATATAGTCCTTCAAAGTTTTGCTTTCATAGCTATTGTATATTAATATTTCTTGAGAATTTTATTCCTAGGTAATGGAGAATTTTTGTTACTTTTGAAAGTGTGGTCTTTTCATTTTTCTTTGGACATATGACTGTTTATTAAATTTTTACCCTGCTGCTTTACTAAATTCCGTATTTGTAATCATTTTTCCGTTGATTCTTTTGATAGTTTACCTCTTCCCAATTTTCATACTTCTGTTTTCTTTCCCCATCTAATCGTGCTCAGTAGTACCGCAAATACAGTGACAAATAATGGTTTTCTTTGTCTTGATTTCGACTTTAATGAGAAAGGCTCTAGTGTTTTTCCATTTAAGTAATATGCTGGCTTTTGGCCAAAGATAGCTATGTGTGTGTGCACATCTTAAAAGAGTCTATATCTTCCTATTTTTTATGTGTCTTTTTTTTCTATCAAAAATACTGGCAAAAAAAATAGTGGCTAATTTCTACCAAATACCTTTTCAGTGTCTAGAGAGAGGATCACTTCATCTCCCACCAGATCTATTACTATGACAAATAATATTTTAAAAATTTACTAATATTGAATTTTTCTTAATCCTGAGTAAACTGTACTTAGTCATTAACTTGATCAATATACTACTATACTGTTTGCTCATATTTTATTCAGAATTTTTGCCTCAAAATACATAATTGAGATTAGACTGTGATACTGTATGTGTGCATTTGCAATATTTATCAGATTTTAGTCCAACTTTATATATAAACATTTTTAAAAATTTTTCTATAGTCTACAGCAATTAGAATAGCGTTAGAATTATCAGATTTTTTTTTTTAAAAAGAGTTGGTATAATCACCTCCCTTTATTTTCAGCTTAATTGAAGTATAATTGATATAAACATAAATTGCACATATTTCAAAAGTATAATTTGATGCATTTTAACATATTGTGTATGTGTATATATATATTTATATATACACACATGCTGATGGTTTCATATATATATATATGTTATAAATATATATGTGAACCCATCAGCACAGTTGAAATAATAAATATGTCCTCATGATCCTTTGTAATTTCTCCCTTCCCCTATCCCTCTGTCCATTCACAATAACTGATCTGCTCCTTTTTACTACTTAATAGTTTATGTTTTCTAGAGTTTTATATAAATGAAATCTTTTGTGTCTGGATTCTTTCATTGCACTGACCAATTATTTTGGGATTTATCCAAGTTACTCTGTGTATCAATAGTTTATTCTTTGTTGTTCCTGAATAATATTCCATAACTTGCCTATCCATTGACTTGTTGTAGGATATTTGAGTGGTTTCTAGTTCAGGGCTGTTACAGATAAAGCTATTATGAATATTACTGTACAAGTCTTTGTATAGACATATGCTTTCATTTCTCTTGGGCAAATACCTAGGAGTGGAATTTCTGTGTGGTTTTCTTGGTATGTGTTTAACTTTATAAGAAACCACCAAACTTTTCCAAAGTCATTGCACCATTTTCCATTCCCACCAGCAGCAGTATGAGAGTTTCCGGTGTGCCGCATCCTTGCCAACACATCTTTTAAAATTTAACTATTCTAATATGTATGCAGTGATGTTATAGGCTGAATTGTGTCCCCTCCCCACAAATCCATATGTTGAAGGCCTAACCTCTAGCATGTTAGAATTTGACCTTACTTGGAGATAAAGTCAAATGTAATCAAGTTAAAATGAGATCACTAGGGTGTGCCCTGATCCAACATGACTGGTGTCCTTAAAAAAGGGAGGGAAATGGTGGCGCATACCCGTAATCCCAGCTACTTGGGGAGCTGAGGCAGGAGGATCGCTTGAGCCTGGGAGGTCAAGGCTGCAGTGAGCCCTGATCGTGCTACTGCACTCCAGCATGGGTGACAGAGTAAGACCCTGTCTTAAAAAAAAAAAAAAAAAAGTGTGGGGAATGCGGATGCAGAAATAAATACGCATAGAGGGAAGATGATCTGAAGAGATGTAAGTAGAAGATGGTCATCTACAAGCCAAGGAAAGAGGCATCGAACAGACCCTTTCTTCACAGCCCTTAGAAGGAACCAACTTGGACTTGGAAGTCCAAGTCCAACCTTGATCTTGGACTTCCAGCCTCCAGAACTATGAGAAAATAAATTTCTGTTGTTTAAGCCACCCAGTCTGTGGTATTTTGTTATGGCAGCCTTAGCAAATTAATACAGTATCTCATTGAGTTTTAATTTACATTTCCATAATAAATGATATTGAGGATATTTTCATTGTTTATTTGCTACCTTTATGTTTTCTCTGGTAAAGTATCTGTTCAAATTTTTTGCCAGTTTTTAAATTATATTGCTTGTCTTCTTATTGAGGTAGGAGAGTTTCTTCAAGTTCTTTGTCAGATATATCTGTTGCAAATATCTTCTCCCAGACTTTGGCTTGCCTTTTTATCTTTGTAGCTGACCTTTTTTTTTTTTTTTTTTGAGACAGAGTCTCAGTCTGTCACCCAGGCTGGAGTGCAGTGGTGCAATCCCGGCCCACTCCAACCTCTGCCTCCCAGGTTCAAGCAATTCTCCTGCCTCAGCCTCTTGAGTAGCTGGGATTACAGGCATGCGCCACCATGCCTGGCTAATTTTTTGTATTTTTAGTAGTGGCAGGGTTTTACCATGTTAGCCAGGCTGGTCTCGAACTCCTAACCACAGGTGATCCTCTCGCCTCAGCCTCCCAGAATGCTGGGACTACAGGTGTGAGCCACCACGCCCGGCCATAGCTGACTTCTTTTTTTTCTTTTTTTTTTTGAGATTGAGTTTCACTCTCATTCCCCAGGCTGGAGGGCAATGACGCGATCTCGTCTCACTGCAACCTCCGCCTCCCGGGTTCAAGCGATTCTCCTGCCTCAGCCTCCCGAGTAGCTGGGATTACAGACATGTGCCACCA
>NW_012115021.1:1831261-1836028 GCF_000951035.1 Colobus angolensis palliatus
TTTTTGTATTTTTAGTAGAGACAGGGTTTCACCATGTTGCCCACCAGGCTGGTCTCGAACTCCTGAGCTCAAGCAACCTGCTTGCGGCAGCCTCCCACAGTGCTGGGATTATAGGCGTGAGCCACCACGCCCAGCCTATTCTGTATTTTCCAATGCATTGACATTTTAGGGCCTTGTTGACCCTAGAGGAGCTGCCAATCCCAGGGCCAGGTAGTTCCTAGAGATAGCAAACAACTCACCTGGGACTGTGCTTTTCATATGCAAACCAACCAATCCAGAGCCCATACCCAACCACCTCCGTTATGGAGCTCTTACAATCCAGGCCACTCTGCCCATCTGCCCTAACCATCCCAGGGCCAGGTACCAGACCACTAGGGACAGACAACTCTTTTGGCCAGAGCAGGCTGAAACTATTTAAATTAGCCACTTTTAAGCCTGCTTGCCCTGTCTCACCATTCCTGCTCAAGGAAACCCACAATAAAGGCTCTTGTACACAGTTCCTACCTCTCCCTGGGCCTTCTGACTGACCCTGGTACTTCCCTGTGTAGTCCCCTGTGGCATGAATTGCCCCCTCCTCTTGGGATCTGTGAGTAGAACAAACTATATTTTCAATGGCAATTGTCTCCTGTTCTGTTGGCCTCACCATATTTGAATAATAATTAAAGCTACATTTTAAAACAGGCCCAGAATAGGGTCCATCTTGCTAAAAGGTTCCATGTGTACTTGAAAATAATGTGTATTCTGCTGTTGTTGGGTAGAATGTTTTATAATGTCAATTAGGTCAAGTGGGTTGATAGTGTTGTTGAATTCTATAACCTTATTGATTTTATATGTCTACTAGTTCTATCAACTACTGAGATAGGTATGTTGAAATCTCTGATCATAATTGTAGAATTTCCTATTTTTCCAGTTCTATAAGTTTTACCTCAAGTATTTTGCAACTCTGTTATTAGGTATATAAACATCTAGGATTTTTATGTCCTCATGATAACGCTAAATAAATATTGAGGATTAGTCATCTTTAATCATTATGAAAAAACTATCTCTGGGAATGGTCTTTACTTTGAAATCAACTTTGATATTAATAAAGAAACTTTGGTGATTATTCTACCTTTTCCCTCCCAGTGATTTTTTTTTTGTTTTGTTTTGTTTTTTGAGATGGAGTCTTGCTCTGTCGCCAGGCTGGAGTGCAGTGGTGCCATCTCGGCTCACTGCAACCTCCGCCTCCTGGGTTCACACCATTCTCCTGCCTCAGCCTCCCGAGTAGCTGGGACTACAGGCATGCACCACCACATCCAGCTAATTTTTGTATTTTTAGTAGAGACGGGGTTTCACCATGTTGGCCAGGATGGTCTTGATCTCTTGACCTCGTGATCTGCCTGCCTCAGCCTCCCAAAGTGTTGGGATTATAGGCATCAGCCACCGCACCCGGCCCAGTGATTCTTTCTCTAGACTTGGGTAGTCCCTTTATACATATGCACACCTGAGTACTTAGCTGAAGATTTGAGAGGAACTCTCTGCAAATCTCTGGAGCCCTCTCTCTGTGTAGCTTTCTCTTTTATGCTACTTCTATTCTATCTACCTCGGCCACTCTACATTCTGAATTCTGTCTCCTCAAATTGGGGAGACTGTCACGCAGGACTGGCTACATAATTACAAAGCCTAATGTGAAATAAAATATAAGGCCTTTGTTCATAAATTACTAAGAATTCCAAGACAGTAACAGCCAAGCATTAAACCAAGCTTGGGGCCCTTCTGAACACAGGAACCTGTGTGTCGGAACAGGTTGGATACTGTATTAGTCCATTCTCACACTGCTATGAAGAAATACCTGAGACTGGGTAATTTATAATGGAAAGAGGTTTAATTGATTCACAGTTCCACGTTGCTAAGGAAGCCTCAGAAAACTTATAATCACGGTGGAAGGCAAAGGAGAAGCAGGCACTTTTTTCACGAGGTGGCAGATGGAGTGAGTGCAAGCAGAGGAAATGCCAGATGCTTATAAAACCATCAAATCTCGTGAGAACTCACGCACTATCACGAGAACAGCATGGGGGAAACTGCCCCCATGATCAAAGTACCTCTACCTGGTCCCACCCTTGACATATGGGGATTATGGGGATTCCAATTCCAGGTGAGATTTGGGTGGGGACAGAGTCAAACCATATCACATACCTATGTAGCTGACCTTGCCATTGAGTTTTGTTGGGTTCCCCCATCCTAATGAAGAAGCACAGTATTAAAATCTACTATGAATTTGCACTGTGGTTGATGTATAATAAACACAAGAATAGTTCCTCCCCTTGAGGAATTTACAAGACCTCTGAGGAGACAAGATATTCTAGTAAAAAGTTAAATTACAACATCAGGCAGTATGATATTAATGGCCAATTCAGTGGTGAAGTGGGTGGTTTAACAAGGTTTCAAGATGTAGGACTTGAGTGGGACTCTGAAGGAAGAATAGGATTTAGGAAGGCTTTCAGATGGTGGGAGATTCAAGGCAGAAGTGAAGATAAAACCTCATAGGAAAGTAATATTTATCCTGGATGATGTGTCAGACATATCAGCCATCTCATTTAGTACTTAAAATAGAGCACCAAACTATCAAAATAGAGGTAGGTACTAATATTCTCATTTTAAAGATAGGAAAATCAATATTAAGAAAGATTGAGAGACCTGCTCAAGCTCACATGGTTAATAAATGGATCACATAGCTAATAAGTGGCCAAACAGGGAGTGAGATTGAACTTAATTTATGCTTTTTCCACTTTGCCACTCTACTAGGAATCATAACATGAACAAAATTTGGAGGTGAGATTTGGAAAGTCATTCGAAGTCATTAAGTAGACAGGATTAGCTGGACCAAAGAGCAAGTGTAGAAAAGTCATAGAAGATAAAGGTTATAAGACTTTGAATCAGATTATACAAAGCTTCAAATAATAGGCTTAAAGTTTAGACTTTCTTTTATGGATAAGGGCATGTCGAGTGATATAATGGACTTGTAAAGACATGTAGAGTGATATAATGGACTTTAGAGACTCAGAAGAGGGAGGATGGGGGTGAGGGATAAAAAACTGCATATTGGATACAATGTACACTATTCAGATGATGGAAACAAAATCTCAGACTTCACCCTACACAATTTATCCATGTAACCAAAAACCACTTGTACTCCCAAAAGCTATTGAAATAAAAAGATATCTTTTTTCTTTTTCTTTTTCTTTTTTTCTTTGAGACAGAATCTCGCTCCATCACCCAGACTGGAGTGCAGTGGTACCATCTTGGCTTACTGCAACCTCTGCTTCCCAGGTTCAAATGATTCTCATGCCTCAGCCTCCCGAGTAGCTGGAATTACAGGCACCCACCACCATGCCTGGCTAATTTTTGTGTTTTTAGTAGAGATGGGGTTTCATCATGTTGGCCAATCTGCTCTCAAACTCCTGACCTCCAGTGATCTGTCTACCTTGGGCTCCCAAAGTGCTGGGATTACAGGTGTGAGCCACTGTGCCCAGCCAGAAACAAAAAGATATCTTTTTTTAAAAAAAAGCAAAGGACTTTGGAAAGGTCAATTTCAGACTGGGCCCTCTAAAAGGGCACTTGTGAAGAAGGTGGCTCATGTGGTCTCCTGGGCATTAATTTTATTGGAGAGGATTCTCTTGGTTAGGGAAACCAGTTATACTGAGCTTTTGTCATTTGAAGAGGTCAAAATGGGCACAAGTGCATGTAAGGGCAGTTTCCCCTCAAATGTTATTGGCTAAATAGGTACCCTGCTCAGGATCTTAATATTAATAAAATTGATCTGAATCAGTCATGAGAGTGTGATAAGATATCTTTCCATTCTAGAATAGAAGTATTTCTGGGTGGTTTCTCATGGCTACAGGTGACGCTATAATAATTTATTGGTAATAATTGGTCTTTAAACAATTAGAAAATATTCAGTGTTGTTATCACATTGATTTTAAATATTTTTATTGCCTTATTAAATTATGCTTTTTATTTAAGAAAGAAAAAATGCTAAATGGAGTTCATTAAGCTGAAAGATAAGAATGTTAGTGAGTAACATAAAAACATTTAAAAAGAGGCCGGGCGGGGTGGCTCAAGCCTGTAATCCCAGCACTTTGGGAGGCCGAGGTGGGCGGATCACGAGGTCAGGAGATTGAGACCATCCTGGCCAACACGGTGAAACCCCATCTCTACTAAAAATACAAAAAATTAGCCAGGCGTGGTGGCAGGCACCTGTGGTTCCAGCTACTCAGGAGGCTGAGGCAGGAGAATGGCGAGATCACGCCACTGCACTCCAGCCTGGGTGACAGTGAGACTCCATTTCAAAAACAAAAAACAAAAAAAAACACATTTAAAGAGATAAAACTCACTGGTAAATGTAAGCACACAGTCAAATTCAGAATACTCTAATAATGTAATGGTGTATAAATTACTTACAGCTTAAGTATCAGTGTCAAAGGGGAAAACTATTAAAAATAATAACTATAATAATTTGTTAAGTGATATGCAATATAGAAAGATATAAATAGTGGGCCGGGCGCGGTGGCTCAAGCCTGTAATCCCAGCACTTTGGGAGGCCGAGACGGGTGGATCAAGAGGTCAGGAGATCGAGACCATCCTGAGCTACACGGTGAAACCCCGTCTCTACTAAAAAAAATACAAAAACCTAGCCGGGCGAGGTGGCGGGCGCCTGTAGTCCCAGCTACTCGGGAGGCTGAGGCAGGAGAATGGCGTAAACCCGGGAGGCGGAGCTTGCAGTGAGCG
>NW_012115021.1:1836078-1867424 GCF_000951035.1 Colobus angolensis palliatus
GGAGGCGGAGCTTGCAGTGAGCGGAGATTGCGCCACTGCACTCCAGCCTGGGCGACAGAGCTAGACTCCGTCTCCAAAAAAAAAAAAAAAAAAAAGATATAAATAGTGGTATCAAAAATTCAAAATGTGGGTGAAGGGAGTGGGAGTGGAATAAAAGTATAAAGTTGGTGTTTTTTTTTTGCAATCAAAGTTAAGTTGTTATCAGCTTAAAATAACCTGTTATAACTACATTTTTTGTAAGTCTTATGGCAACCACAAACCAAAAACCTATAGTAGATACACGAAAAACAGAAAGCAAGGAATCCAAACATATCACTAGAGAAAAATCACAGTCACAAACGAAGACAGTAAGAAAGGAAGAAAGAAACAAAGAATCCACAAAAGAACTAGAAAAAAAAAATAAACAAAATGGCAATATTAAGTCCTTACCTAGCGCTAATAACCTTGAATGTAAATGGGTTAAATAGCTGAATGGATTAAAAAAATAAAAAGGCCCAATTATATGCTGTCTAAAAGAAACTCATTTCACCTGTAAGGATACACATAGACAAAAAAAGATACTTCATGCAAATGGAAACCAAAAAAGAATGGGAGTAGCTATACTTAGATAAAATAGATCTTAAGTAAAAAACTAAAAAGAGACAAAGGAGGTCATTATATAATGATAAAGGGGTTAACTCAGCAACAGAATATAACAGTTGTAAATATACATGCATGGAACATCAGAGCACCTAAATATATAAAGCAAATAGATCTGGAGAAGTAGAGTACAAAACAATAATAGAAAACCTACATTTATTTTTTCTTTTTCTGCATACTTCATTTTTCTCCTCCAAAGAGCAAGTTCTGTTTTATAGATTATTCTTGTTCTATTCTTCATTTTGGCTTTATAACATGAACATCTGGGATTTTCCTGGATTGTTATATTCTTGAAATAAAAATGTATTAAAGAGATTCATTGTGGCTCCAAGGAGAATTTATGATTTTGTTTGGTGTGCTTTCAAGTTGGTGGGACACTTATCATTGTCACATGTAAATTTAGGATTTCAATCCTGATTTAAGCCCTTCCACTGGCAAATATAATCTTGTTGACATGAAATTCATCAAGTATTTATCTAGAAATGCTTTATCATGTTAAACTGGATGCACATTACTGTCATTTTCAAGGTGAACTATTAGTCCACCTAGAAATGAAAATTCCTTAAAAGTTCCATCTGCCATTAAAATGCCCGAAGTGGTTGTTCTTGAAAGCGCCTGATAAGAAATGTCACAGAATTACATTTGGTTCCTAGGATTACCTAGTATTTTATGGAAAAGTCTAATTCTTCCATGTTAAGTCTCACACAGAGCCTGTTATACAGCAGGATCCAAATATTAATTCCCACCTTTTCCCCTACAGGTGTAAAAGACTCACTTTAAGGTCCAAATGTGTCATAGCAGGTCATATTTGGGGTAATCATTTTCTGATTGAAAAAATGAGATATAACTTACATATAATAAAATGCATAGTTTGTAAGTATGCAGTTAGATGATTTTTTTTTACAATTGTATTCACCACTCAGCACAAGATACAGAAAATTTTGGCCGGGTGAGGTGGCTCATGCCTATAATCTTAGCGCTTTGGGAGGCTGAGGCGAGGTCAGGAGTTCTAGACGAGCCTGGCCAACATGGCGAAACCCCATCTCTACTAAAAATACAAAAATTAGCTGGGCATGGTGGCGGGCACCTGTAATCCCAGCTACTCAGGAGGCTGAGACAGGAGAATCACTCGAACCCAGGAGGCGGAGGTTGCAGTGAGCCAAGATCACACTACTGCACTCCAGTCTGGGCAACAAGAGTGAAACTCCATCTCAAAAAAAAAAAAAAAAAAAAAGATATAGAAAATTTCTCTCATCTTTCTTACTTCTATCAGCACAGAATGGTTTTGTCTGTTCTAGGATTTCACATAAATAGTATTGTACAATATGTATTCTTGTGTCCAGGTTTTTTGTTTTTTGTTTTTACTCAGCATAATGTAAGATTCATCCATGCTATGGATGAGAGTAGTATTTAATTGTATGGATTGTCAATTTGTTTATCCATTCTCCTGTTGACAGTTGATGTTTCCAGTTTTGGGCTAGTATGAATAAAGCTGCTATGATCATGCTTGCACAAATCTTTCTGGGGACATATTTTTGTTTCTCTTGAGTAAACACCTTGTAGTGGAATTGATGGGTCAGAAGATAGATACGTTTTAAACTTTATTGAAAGTGCAAAACCGTTTTCCAAAGTGGTCTTATCTTTCTACACCCCCACTAGCGGCTATGAGAATTCCACTTTCTATATGGGCTTGCCAACACTCAGCATTGTCACTTGTTTTGATTTTAGCCATTCTAGTGGGTTCCTAGAATGGTTTCCTAGTGGGTTCCTAGATATCCTTGACGCCAAGGATATCTAAGTCAAAGTGCAGTAGAGTAAGCAAAAATATGTTTTCCAGCTGGCACCTGAGTTTCTCTAAAAGAGGGAACTGTCTTTGAGAAAGGCCTTTGATAAGCTGCTTTATGCTGCTTTGTTTGGTGGAACACCTATTGTCACAAGTAAATTTAGAATTTCAATCCCAATTTAAGCCCTTCAACTAATATGCAAATATAGATAGGGAAGCCTGGAAGCCTGTCTATATTCCCTGAATAGACAGGGAAGCCCTTATGCCACAGGTTGGAATGAAGCACTAAAGAGATGGTAAAGCAGGCCAGGGGCGGTGGCTCACGCCTGTAATCCCAGCGCTTTGGGAGGTTGAGGTGGGTGGATCACATGGTCAGGAGAGAGAAACCATCCTGGCCAACGTGGTGAAACCCTGTTTCTACTAAAATACAAAAAATTAGCCGAGTGTGGTGGCACACGCCTGTAGTCCCAGCTACTTGGGAGGCTGAGGCAGGGGAATTGCTTGAACCCAGGAGGTGGAAGTTACAGTGAACTGAGATCACGCCACTGCACTCCAGCCTGGCGACAGAGCAAGACTTCACCTCAGGAAAAAAAAAAAAAGAGGTGGTAAATCACCTTGCGTAAGAAAGGGACAAGCAGGAATGTAATGAGGACATGGAAAAGAAAAAAAGAGAAAGAGTTAGGAAATATGATAGAGACTGGAGTCCTGGGCAGTAGAAATGGCTGAGGGAACTTTTTAGGCACAAGGAAATTTATTACATTTAAAATGATCTCCTATATGGTGATTCAATATGAACACCTCTAGCTAGATCTAGCCAGGTGCCTCAGGATATTTGTTCTGGGGCGTGGGATGGAGAACCAGGAGAAGGGCCTGAGTCCCCTGTTTAGGCCATTCTCAAAGTAAAGATGAGGAAAAAAAAGCTCTAAGAGACTAAGCAGAGAATTCAGCCAAAGGTGGAAATTAGAATGAAAGGAAATTAAAAGGATTTTCAAGAGATTCCAGAAACACTGGGATTTCCCAAGGGGTGCAGAGCTTTCATATGAGCTTTTGTAAATTTTAAGGGACAAGAGTGACATTAGCTGATGGCCAAAACTAGAGTGACCATATACCCTGGCATAGCTAGGACTTAACTGACTTACGCTACTGCCCCAAAGTAATCAGTAATAGTGTCACCTTTCACTCTTAAAGGTGTCCTGGTTTGGATAATAAATTAATATGATCACTCTCATCCAGTGATCTCCACTTTGACTACATATTTAAATTATCTGGAGACCTTCACAAAATCCTGATGCCTGGGTTTTACCTCCAGAGATTCATTTGTCTGCTGCGTGGGCTCTGGGAATCATAAAAGCTCCCAAGCAACTCTAATAGGATGCTAAAATTGAGAATTGCTGCTTTAGCTATAAGCCACAGAAATAAGGGTCTATAGAGTAGAAATTGTACTTTCGGGAAAGCCAATCAAATGTGGGCTAACATCAAGAGACATTTGTTTCCAGTAAAGGTTATAGTAATACCTTCAACTTTTGGATCTGAAGGAAAGAAATACTGCAAAATTCAACCTTATATTCCAGCCAAATATTTAAATACCAAATACTCTTTATAAAAACAACAGAGGAGCTAAAATATTTTGTATGGTATGGCATTTTCATTGAATCTACGGAGTTAGAAATTCTGCTTGAGTTTTTAGTGGAGGCACTGGTGTAGCAATTCTAAAATGTCCATCCTATACAAATTTCTCCTTTATTTGGCAAAACAAAGCTACGATGCAGGTAGACCAACCTTTTATTTTTGACACATTCTTGACATTACCAATCTGAATTGATGTGTGCCTGTATCTTTATTACAGACATCATAAAGGGGTTTGAGCAAGAATGGCTAAGGTTCACATTGTCAAGGGCCTCCCTGTTTTTACTACGTAGAGGATGTCTATTCACTTGTCTTGTTGATTGTAAACTAAATTGCATCAGGGAGATTCTGACAGAATTCTCTGACTCCACTTCAATGCTCACATGCTATGTCCTGCCTATTTTTCCCACAAGTAGGGTCAATTAATTGCCCCTCCTTTCTTCCTTCCTTTTTTTTTTTTTTTCCCATAAGAGATCTTACTCTGTCACCCAGGCTGGAGCACAGTGGCACAATCACAGCTCAATGCAGCCTTGACCTCCTGGGCTCAAGCAATCCTCCCACCTCAGCCTACCGAGTGGCTGTGACTACAGGCACATGCCACCACATCTGGCTAATTTTTGTGATTGTATTTATTTTTATTTTTTTTAAGACAGCGTTTTGCTCTGTCACCCAGGCTGGAGTGCAGTGGCATGATTTCGGCTCACTGCAACCTCCATCTCCCGTGTTCAAGCAATTCTCCTGCCTCAGCCTCCCAAGTAGCTGGGATTACAGGTGCCCACCACCATGCCCAGCTAATTTGTGTATTTTTAGTAAAGACAGGGTTTCACCATGTTGGCCAGGCTGGTCTCCAACTCCTGACCTCAAGTGATCTGCCTGCCTCGGCCTCCCAAAGTGCTGGGATTACAGGCGTGAGCCACCGGGTCTGGCCTAATTTTTGTATTTTTAGTAGAGACGGGGTTTTTCCATGTTGCCCAGGCTGGTCTTGTAAGTGCTGGGATTACAGCTGTGTGCCACTGCATCCGACAGACCCTTGTTTAATAGACAAGCTTCTTGTCCCTGCCAATTCTCATACTGGCAGGAGAGATTCCAGCAAGTATAGCCCAGCTCTCTGAGACTTAACATAAGTAACACTTGCTGCTAGTTTAGCCTCAACTTTGTGTCCTGGTTCTGGTTCTGGTTCTGGTAATTGGGCTTTTGCCTGCATCCAAACGTGCCTCGGCCCCACGTATTCCTGGTAGTTGTGGGGGCTGGATCCTCAGCCTCCACATCCTCATCTTGTATAATATCTCAATCATTCTAAGATGCGAGCCTACCTCCAGGCCCATGGCTGACTCCAGCCCAGTGAGTGGGTCCCCTCCCAGCTAGATACCTGTCACTTAGGTTCCTCTGTTACTCTAGGCTAAGCCTCCTGACCACATTACCAGAAGGCCATCCCTGAAGCTGGGGTTGACCTGGCAATGCCCGACACAACACAGTAGCCAGGCCTGGCCTGATATCCTGGACCAGCTCCCATATCCTGCCTTCAGGCATCCCCTGAGCCATGCCTGACTGTGCCCAGAGTAAAGACACCATCATCCATCTTTGCATCAAAACTGCTGCTTCTCTTTTACTCCTCACTCCTGTCTCCCCTGCCCCTTTATTCCCTCCCTTGGCTGCTGCTGACCCCGTCTCTTGATACAACAGTATACTCAAACGCCATTAGGGACCTGGCACCTGGCCAGTCCAACTACTTAGAATCAGACACTCTGTAAATACTTAAGGTGATAAATGGCTAACAAAAGAAACAAGACTGGAAACAGATTGTTTCTTGCAAAAGCCCATTTCTGAAATACAAAACACCAACATATATTATGATCTTAAGAAGTAAAACATCTCTCAAGCCTGTAATCCCAGCACTTTGGGAGGCCGAGACGGGCAGATCACGAGGTCAGGAGATCGAGACCATCCTGGCTAACACGGTGAAACCCCGTCTCTACTAAAAATACAAAAACTAGCCGGGCGAGGTGGCGGGCGCCTGTAGTCCCAGCTACTCGGGAGGCTGAGGCAGGAGAATGGCGTAAACTCGGGAGGCGGAGCTTGCAGTGAGCTGAGATCCGGCCACTGCACTCCAGCCTGGGCGACAGAGCGAGACTCCATCTCAAAAAAAAAAAAAAAAGAAGTAAAACATCTTCATTGTAGAGAGGACAGAAAGTACAGAAACACCAGAGATAATCACTATCACTGTATTTGGCATATCAGGGACACACCCTTGAATTCTTTTTTCTCTTTTATACACCTACATGTTACACATAAAGTTACATATATACTGTAATCACACTGTACAAAATGCATATAATTTATTTTTAACTCAATACTATATCTTAAATCTTTTCACCAAATTCTTTTAAAACATAATTTTAACAGCTAGATATATCCAATATTATGGACATATTTTACAGTTTGTTTAATTGATTCTCTATTTTTAGAGGGGTTTTTAGTTTTTGATATCATAGAGAATGCTACGATGATATCATAGAGAACTCTGCACAAAAGTGTGTATCTTCCTGTGCCTTGCTGATGATTTTACCATAATACATTTCAAGAAGTGGGATTTCTGGGTGAAAGGTGATGCATATTTTTAAGGCTTTTGATACATTATTGCCAAATAGCAGAAAGGCCATTCCACTTCTCACCAGAAGTATCTGGGGCTCATTTTGTGTTCTTACTACCACCGGATATTATTATTTTTAAAATATGAGTTCTTTTCTGAGATGCATACTTCTAAACACATGTGTCAGCTAAAAGAAACATATTGTTATGAAACAACAGTGATAAGTATGAAAAAAAACCACCAAATTCTTGAGTATTCACGGCATTGCAATTGCATTCTTTTATGCCTGTGGCCAGTTCTTCCGAGGACTTAAATTGGGAATATGATTAAATTAGATACGTTTCTCGGATGCAAAATAACTTCTGATTATATTTATAGGTCTATTTCGATAAACAAATAATCAAATTCCGTCAATACAAACCTAAATCGGTTGGGGAAGTCGTTGACAATGACTTCACGCATTTTTGTGCCTTTTCCTGATCTTATGGCTCTCAGAATTTGATTTTTAAAAACACAATTAGATGGTAGCCTGTCTCCAAGTTCAATGGAGACCTGGAATCCACTTTCAAAGACCTCTCACTTACTAAAAAATGTGGTCATCTTGCGCTCCGTTTTGACTGGCAGAAGAATCTTGGCTAGCCACCGCAGGAAATATTCACATTGTGGAAAGGATCTGGAAGAGGAAAGGAAAAGAAGTTACGGTTAATCATGGGGCACATGAGTCAGCTTCACTTTAAGGATTTACTCTGAAGTAGAGAATTCAAAAAACATGGGAAGCCCTAGGGATGAGGAAGGAGAAAGCTATTAGTCGTCGGAATAATTTTCTTCAAAGAAAATAATTCCTTTCTACGTGAACTGCCCTGAAAAACCATCTGAATGTTGAAATTAGCATGTATTTGAGAATGCTCTTTTCACCCCAGATGTTCTGGCTAGATAGATACAAAATAGGTGTGCATTTGGAACAGCTTGGAGAGCTTCAGAATTTAATATTCAGACAGACCACAGAAAAATGACTCAGATGCAATATGTCAATATTTCTCCTGAGATTATGGAAGTTCTCTAGGAGGGAATGCTTTGTTTTCATTTAACACTAAATATGGGTATGTTAGTGGTTGGGGCATTAAGATGGGAATTAGGATTTCTTTTTCTAGTTTGTCATGAGCTTCTTTGGTGGCCTTGGGCAGCTAATTTTTGCTTTTCCCCAATTTCTATAAAATGCTAACATAAAAATAATTAAGAATGCCAAGAAGATATTCAAGAATACTTTGGCGGGGTGTGGTGGTTGACGCCTGTAATCCCAGCACTTTGGGAGGCCGAGGTGGGCGAATTACAAGGTCAGGAGTTCAAGACCAGCCTGGCCAATACGGTGAAACCCCATCTCTAACAAAAATACAAAAATTAGCCAGGCGTGGTGGCATGCACCTGCAGTCCCAGCTACTTGGGAGGCTGAGGCAGAAGAATAGCTTGAACTCGGGAGGTGGAGGTTGCAGTGAGCCAATATCACACCACTGCACTCCAGCCTAGGCAACAGAGTGAGACCCCATCTCAAAAAAAAAAAAGAATACTTTACTGGCAGAAGGACATGTACAATGCCCCCAAATAGTTTAAAATTCATGTATTGAAAACATCTGATGATTGACTCTCAAAATGAGAAACATAATTCTGCTTTTATATTTGAACAAGCTTTATTCCATACCCTGGATAAAGCAGTCTAATACCATTTCTTAAGACTATAAAAGCTACTGCATTTATTGAATGGTTTTCTGACATCTATTTTTAACATATGACAAGTACTGTTCTTGGCAAGCCCTCAGCAGTGTCCTCGGTGAATGGTCTGCCAGAGTAATTTGAGAGTAAATATTTTGAGGTATTATCATCGCCAGAAGGGTTTTATTAACTAGGTGCTCATATACAGTGCTATTTTAAGGCCATATAAATGTTGCTTTAGACTTGATAATTGGGACCCAATTATAATGCTACAGTAGGGGTAGAACCAAAATTTGCCTCACAGGAAAATGAAGCCATAGCATGCTTTCTCCATGTGGTTATTGTGTAAAAAGGGACATGATTTGACTCTAAGTAGAATCCAACAGTTCTGCAGAAACAGCATTAACGATAGCTAGGCATTGGGTTAGTTGCTTCCCATTATCTCATTTAATATGTACAATACCCTGCAAGGTAGGTGCTGTTATTCCCATTTGATACATGAAGAAACTGATACCACAAAGAAAGTAATTGATTCAAAGTCCCCTAAGTACATGCTCTTGTGTCCCATGTCGCCTCCCCAGTGTATTATGATATATGCTGATGCATACACAGTCTTCTGTATCACAGTGCACTAACTGTTCTGCTTTTAAAGCTGGAAGTGTTATTCTTCCGCTGTCGATGTACACTCATCATTGCCAATGACATGAGCCAACTCCTGAGAGTGAGCAAAACTACCAGTGTAATTAGTGAGTGGGTTATTTCCTAGTAGGCCCTGTGATCGACAGAATAATACCCCTCCAAAGATGCCCATGTTCCCATCCCTGGAATCTGTGAATATGTTATGTTACACGGCCAAGGGGAATTAAGGTTGCTAATTGGCTGACTTTAAAATGGGAAGATTATTCTGGATTATCCAGGTGGGTCCAATGGTATCACAAGGGTCCTAAAATGTGGAGAGAGTCAGTAGAGGAGGTCAGAGTGATGCAATGTGAGAAGGACGCAGATGGCTGTAGCCAGCTTTGAGGATGGAGGGAGGAGCCATGAGCCAAGGAATGCTGGCAGCCCATACCAGTTGTAAAATCAAGGAAAGGGATTTTTCCCTGGATCCTCCAGAAGAAACACAGCCTTCCCAACATCTTAATTTTAACCCAGAGAGACTCACTTCAAATCTCTGACCTTCAGAACTGTAAGATAATTAAATTTGTGTGTTTTAAGCCACTAAAATGGTAATTTGTTGTAATCTGTTAACAAAAGTGATAGGAAACTAATACAAAGCATTTAATTGATAATTGATAGTTTACTATCAGGGGTCAGCAAACAATAGTCTGCAAATCTGGCCTGCCACCTGTTTTTGTAAATAAAGTTTTACTGGAACACAGTCGTGCCCATTTGTTCATATATATTGTGCATGGCTGCTACAATGGCAGAGTTGAATAGCAATAGTTGAGACCATTGGGTCTGCAAAGCCTGAAATATTTTGGTCTAGTTTTTATAGAAACAGTTTGCTGACCATGATCTAGAGTTCAGCTACAAATACAGTTCTACAGATGCAGATTCAATGTAAAAATGTACAGAATTTGAGAAAAACAAATTCTCCTAATTTTTGTTGTTGTTGTTGTTAGCCTAAATTTTCTCTTGAACAGAGAGTGTAGCAAAATCCTGGTTAATAAAAGGTTCTGATCAGTTTCATGCCAGTTAGTTGAAATTCCAGTGTGTATCATACTATGGATAGGCCAAACTGCATGAGTGTGAAGGAATAAGAAATTATGTGATGGAGGATATTTATGTTGTTGGGGTAGGTAGCAAGTTAGTTATAATTCTTATCTCTCCCCTCAAAAAAAAAAAAATAACCAACCAACGACAAATAACCACATAACCAATTAAATTTTTTAATTTCCAGCTTAAAAAAAAAAAGGTTGTTTTTGCATTCTTCTCTCAAGTCCCTCCTTCCTGCTCTCAGCTGGGGAACTCCTCAGATTGGCAGTGTGTGCAGACCAAGAGGCCCTGCATCAGCCAGCTACTCCCAATTAGGCTCAGCCGGGCCACTTCCTATTTGGGTCAACTCCCTTCTGAAATGGGCGACAGGAGTAGACACTGCTGGAATAGTGTCATCCACTTCAACATGATTATAGAGTGGCATTTCCATCCACACTTGGCAGTTCTTTAGTCCTTACTAATATTGTAGAATATTACTTCGGAGTGTTTCATTTCTACTAAGCCTCTTTTTAGCATCTTTGGCCATGGGCCCCAACTTTTGTTCTAAATGCTTTTAAAACTGTTTTCTTAAAATGTTTAAGCTTTTAATTACAAAAAAAAGTCAAACGTTTATCAAAGTAGACAGAATAGTATAACAAACCCCCTTGGATCTTTCATACGATTCAACAATTAACGACTCACAGCCAATCTTGTTTCACCCTCTACACCCACCTACTTTGTCTTTGCCTATATATTTTTTGAAGCAAATTTCAACTGTAACGTGGTTTCATCCATAGTTATTCCAATGTGTATCTCAAAAAGATAAGGACTCTTTTCTAAGTAGATAATCATAGTATCAGTATTACTTCTTTAAAATGTTTAACACTAATTCCTTATCAAATGTCAGTCAGTGTGCAAGGGAATCGGTTTGTTTGGTCTTTTGTTTTGTTTTGTTTGTTTTTTTCAGACAGGGTCTCACTGTCATCCAGGCTGGAGCACAGTGGCGTGATCTCAGCTCACTGCAACCTCCACCTCCTGGGTTCAAGCAATTCTCCTGCCTCAGCCTCCCAAGTATCTGGGATTAGAAGCGCACACCACCATACCCAGCTAATTTTTTGTATTTTTAGTAGAGATGGGGTTTTACCATGTTGGCCAGGCTGGTCTTGAACTCCTGATCTCAAGTGATCCACCCGCCTCAGCCTCCCAAAGTGCTGGGATTACAGGCATGAGCCACCGCGCCTCGCCATCATTTTTTAAGTTAACTTGCCCTCAAATATTTTGAGTCGTTTATGATGTTCATTCTCTCCCCAAGGTGTCTCACAAGGAAAGTGGTAAATATCGAAGTCACACACATTCCCACCATCCTCCACGCCAGTCTCCCCTTCACACACCTTCCTTTGCTTCTTGCAAATCCTCCTGTATCCCAAACACCCACCTCACCTTCCTCACTACCCATCCGAATTAGGAGCCTCACAGGGGTAAAGAAGGTGGGAGTCGGGGGGCGTGGCAATTGTACCTTCTTGTATGCAGGTCAAATATTGAGGATCCCTTTTGCTTCCTTCTTGACTTTCCTCACCTCATATCCTCCTGGGTTTTATGGCATCTTGGTAGAATTACTCCCACTCACACATTCGCTTCTTATAAAACTTAAAAACATATTTCCAACATTTTGGGTAGTTCCTTCCTAAAGATCAATGACACACTGTCACTTGCTCAAGCAAAGGTGTGAACAAGGGTGTATGAGGTGAAACTTGGTCTATCGCTCGGGTTTCTGAGGGGAATAACAGACTTGCTTTCAGCGTTTGAAAAATGTGTGTGGTGACTCTGGAAAACAATGATTTTCTCACAAATGGAAGCAATAATGACTCAATTTTCCTTTTCTGGTGTGTTCAGTCTCCCTTGCTGAAGAGAGCCTGTTCTTTCCATTCAGGCCAGCCTATGTCTGTCCTGCTTTTACAGGGCTGGGGATGGAGTTGATATGGTAGGGGGTGGGGAGCAGGAAAGGCGTGTGTGTGTGTGTGTGTGTGTGTGTGTGTGTGAGTGTGAGTGCGTGTGTGTGTGTATGAGAGAGAGCTAGCACAGGGGAGTGTTTCTGACACTTGTTTGAAGCTTTGCTTTAGGCTAGTTCACATTCATCCTTTTTTTAAAAAACAGTTTTGACATACAATTCACTTAAAATTCACCCGTTTAAAGTATATATGATTCAATGGTGTTTTTGTTTGTTTTGAGACAGGGTCTCACTCTGTCAGGTAGGCTGGAGTGCAGCAAAACAATCATGGCTCATTGTAGCCTCAAACTCCTGGGTTCAATTGGTCCTCCCATGTCAGCCTCCTGAGTGTCTGGGACCACATGCCACCGCACCTGGCTAATTTTTGTATTTGTTGTAGAGACAGGGTCTCACGTTGTTGCCCAGGCTGGTCTCAAACTCCTAGGCTCAAGCGATCACCCTGCCTCAGCCTCCCAAAGTGCTGTGATTATAGCCATGAGCCACTGTCCCCAGCCACAATTCAATGTTTTTTAGGATAGTCACAGAGTTGTGCAACCATCATCACAATCTAGTAACATTTTCATCCTTCCAAAAGAAACCCTGTACCCTTTAGCAGTCACTCCCCACCCTTCTCCCCCAGCTCTAGGCAACCACGAATCTACTTTTATTTCTATAGATTTGCCCATTCTAGACATTTCATGATTGGTGATTTTTCCCTCCATGGTTCAACTTTCAGGTGCTCTTTGGAAATCGGGGACTAAAATTTTCCATTCATGGCTAACTTCAGCCTTTACCACCCAAAATTTAAACTGCAGTGTGAAAAGAAACTCAGAAATGGTAATTGTGTTTTGGAGGAAGGAAGAGAAATATAACAGAAATTCAATAGAATTGGCTAAATTTTTTTCTTTAGAATAATCTTAAACTTATTAACTTATTAAACCTATTAATTAAACAAAGAACCAATGTAAAGTGTTTTTACATAGATCTGGGTCTACATAGTAGGCTCTGCCTTCAGCTCTTTCAATTTGGGGAGTGTTATCCAGGAGATTTAAGGAAATTCGAATATAAGAAGGCTAATGTGTCTTCTCAAAAACCTAAGAAATGGATTAAAAATGTTATTAGATAACCAAGTTGAACGTAAAAACAGGCCAAAAGATAATCCTTTGGAAGTGGATAGAAGCCAGCATTACTCACAGGTAAAGGGTGTGCTGCGGAGGATGTGCGTAATTTCCCTTTTCTTTTAAAAACCCCGTCTTGACTCTCTTTCCATTTATCCATTGCTGCTTTCCTAATGTTTTTGTTCAGTACCCCGAGAATATCCAACAAGGAAAGCATACAAATTAAAATGTCAAAATCTTTAAAGAGTTTTGAGGCATTTACCATTTTCCGAAAGACTTAAAAGAAAAAAAAAAGGTTCAGAAGCATAGATAAGTATCTCGGCATAATTTCCAAAAACAAATGTGGCTTTGCCACAATTGGTCTTCTAACTAAAATGGATTCTGCACTAAAGCCTCATGAACATACTCTGACTTAGCAATATATTCTCTGGAAAGGAAATGGGATAATACCTCTGTCGTGGCTACATTTATAAAACTCACTTGGAGGGTTTAGAGTTTCAATCTTTGCACTTTAAGGTGTGAAGAGCCAAACAAAAATAAAAATCCCAAACACCTCACTATTATTTGTTTCAAGTGACCTTAGCCAGCTTTGGAGCTTAAATCTTTGGGTTTTGAATTAATCATGAAACCATCACCCATTGAGAATGTTAATACGAACTTTAGATAAATAAAGACTGTCAAGACACAAAATTCACACAAAATGGAACGTTGTGTTCCATTGCTTAGTTTAAGTTGAAAATGGTGTTGGGATATTTTTTTTCTCCTGAAGGAAGGAAACTTTTTTTTTTTTTTCTGTTCCTGGGCTTCATGGTGATTTTCTTTCTTCCACTGTTGGAGCCCGGCAGAGCCAACCCTTACATCAGAGGCGCCTGTTTGCACTAGGAAACTTTTGGTAAAATACGACTGGCCCTATAAGCTTGTTACGGGGAGTTTTGGATTACTCAGTAAGTTTTAAAAAGCTATATTTTGAACATTTGGAGGAAAACTGTGGTGGGAGTATATTCTATCTGGGAAGAGAGTGAAGGGTTCTGTCTGCCGGGGGAAGGGAGGGAGAGAGACAGGAACTCAAGTTCACAGACCATTCAAGTCTTTCTCAGGCCACTGTCCAGGCTCTTTGGATGCTTTTAATTTTGGCTAATTAGCAGAGCAAATAACCAGGGGCAGGGAGCTGAAGTCCTAACAAAAACTTATTAGGGAACATGAAACAGATAAAGATTGCAACCAACAGTGCTTTATTGATTAAATAAACTACTTCTGACTCCTGTCATCCTGATTCACTGTAGGACATAGTTCTAGGACCCCTACTGAACCAGGGTACTCCCCACTTCCAGGAAGAATGTTCTTCTTCCTGTGGCCAACATGATCTTTCCGTATATAGGGGACCCTTGGTGAGGCTGTTTTTGTGTTGCATTAGCAGAGGCAGAATGTGCAACTGGTTCATTACTGAGATGCAGTAAAAGAGAAGATTCAGTCTGCATTTCCCCAGATGAAGGATTCTAATGAGCTCTCAGGTAATCTGGTCAAAAAAGTCAATGCCAGGGTGTCCTGGGAGAGATATGTCTGCTAATGTCAACCCCCTGAGGGGTTAACTTCACAGCCTCAATTCCTTCCTTTAGTCAACAAATATTTATTGAGCTCTTTTTTTTTTTTGAGACTGAGTCTTGCTCTGTCGCCCGGCCTGGAGTGCCGTGGCTGGATCTCAGCTCACTGCAGGCTCCGCCTCCCGGGTTTTCGTCATTCTCCCGTCTCGGCCTCCCGAGGTGCTGGGATTACAGGCTTGAGCCACCGCGCCCGGCCTATTGAGCTCTTTTAATGTGCCAGGTACTATCCTGGGTGCTCAAAATACAGAAATGAGTACGACTGACAAAAATCCCTGCCCTCGTGGAGCACCTATTCTAATGGGGAGAAGGGATGTACATAATAAATGTTGATAGATGTCCACTACATTTTCCATCTTTTCCTTGGAAAATAGATGTTCGGCTAAACTATATTTCCCATCACCCTTAGTTAGGTGTGATCATGTGATTAAGCTCTTGTTACTGAAATGCGAGAAGTGACCTGCATTACTTCCTAGACTGGGCTTTCAGACACTGGTTGTGCTTCTTCCATATTCATATCCCCTTTTCTGCCAGCAGGAATCCAGAGCTGGTGGTCCCCCAACTTCAACTGTGCAGATGGGAACAATGTCCTAGGTTGCAGCAGAGGAACACCATGGGAAAACCCCAGATCTCTGAATGACTGGAGCAGAGATACCACACTGGCCTAGACTATTAGCGTGTAATTTCTTCAAGTCACGGTATTCCAGGGTTTTTAATAGTCATTTGGCAATACCCCGCATAATATGATAAGCAAGTGTGCAAAACACGTCAGATGGGATAAATATGATTGAGAAAAATAAAAGTGTAAGAGAATAGAGAGTGCCAAGATGGCGGAGGAGTGCTTACAGTTTTAAATATGGAAGTCAAAGAAGGTCTCATTGAGATGACACCTTTTGAGAAAACGTGTGAAGGAGATAAGGGAATGCAGCAGAACAGCTATCTGGGGGGAGGGTGTGCCCAGCAGAAGGAATAACAAGTACAAAGGCCCTGAGGTAGAAGAATGCCTGGCATATTTCAGGAACAGCAAGGAGGGCAGTGTGTTGGAGTAGAGTGAGCAAAGAGAGACTAGCAGGAGATGAAGTCAGAGGTGGTGACGGGAGGAGGGTGAAGGCAAGGAAGCAGATGGTATATGGCCTTTAGTGGGCCCTTGTGGGCTTTTAATCTAAGTGGGAAGAAAAGCCACTGGAGGGCTCTGAGCCACACGTGGGATATTTATTTCTTGAGACAGGGTCTTGCTCTGGTGCCCAGGCTGGAGTGCAGTGGCACACGGCTCACTGCAGCCCCCACCTCCCCAGGCTCAGGTGATCCTCCCACCTCAGCCTCCCGAGTAGCTGGGAACACAGGCATGTGCCACCACACTCGGCTAATTTTTGCATTTTTTGTAGAGATGGGGTCTTGCTATGCTGCCCAGGTTGGTCTTGAATTCCTGGGCTTGAGTGACCCACGCAGCTCAGCCTCCCAAAGTGTTGGGATTACAGGCGTGAGCCACTGTACCTGGCCTAGAGGAAGGATATAATGTGGCTTCTGTTTGAATAGGACCGTTCCATCTTCTGTGTTAAGGATATGCTCTAGGGGATCAAGGTAGAAGTGGGAGACCACTTCCAAAGCTGTTGCAATGATCTAGTTGAGAATTGATGGTAGCTTGGTCCAGGATAGTAACAGTGGCAGTGGTGAGAAGTGGTCTGTATTTTGTGGCTGTATTTTGAGGGTAGAGCCATTAGAAGTTGCTGATGCAATGGATGTGGGGTGTAAGAGAATAGAATGAGTCAAGCTTCCGGGCTTGAAAAATTAGAATAATGGAGTTGCCATTTATTGAACTGGAGAAGATTCTGGGCAGAGCAGGTTTGATAGGGAAAAACAAAAGTTAGTCTGGGGGCATGTTAAGTTTCTGGTGCCATCCAAAAGAGATGTTGAGTAGGCAGATGGATCTGTAGCCCTGGAATGAAGAGGGAGGAAGATGGATGAGAGTTCAAGCTATGAATTGGATGAGATGAGATCACCAGTGGAGGGAGACTAAATGGAGAGGTGGTCTGATGACGGAGACTTGGGGCCCGCCAGCATTTACTGTTTGAGGAATTGAAAAAGAACCAGCAGGGATGGTGGAGAAAGTGCTGGGTCAGGGAGGACGAAAGCCAAGTGACTTTGGCATCCTGGAAGCTTCATGAGAACAGAATTTTAAGATTATTCACCGAGAGGCACTGAGGAACAAAAAGGGGGTGCTGCTCTAAAACCCAAAAAGCCCAAGATGCTATTTCCATCATTTATCATCTGCGAGACCTTGAATAAGCCTTTCAATAAAATTGAGTCCCGAAGAGTTTATCTGTAGAAGGGGACAAGTAAACTTAACAATCCAAAAGCTTTCTCCAAGCTATAAAATTTGAGAGTAAAAGGAAAAGAAGCAAGAACTTCAGTGTGACTTAGTTTTCATTACCCAATTAGATTGTAAGATTGCTATAGAATAAGATGCCAGTGAAATTTGGGAGTCTGAGGCCTTATTTTTAATAAAAAAGGATAGTCATTAAACAATACATTGGTTTAAACTCCCAGCATTTTTCCTCAGCTGTTTACTTCTCATGTATAATGAATGGGATTTCAGAAATACAGGCTGGCTAGAAAGTAATTTTAATAACTGTGTTTTTATAATAAGCACCAATCTAAATGATTTCTCAATAGCTTGTCAAAGACAATCAAAACAGAACAGTGATGATTCCTCAAAGAAAAAAAAAAGCTGCAGAAGTTTTTGTTTGTTGAAATTGGGTTTGGTTAAAAGTCCACCAATAGACCATTAAGTAATCATAGTGGCCTCTTCTATTGTAACCTTTGCCTCAACTCAGTGTAAACACAGAATGACTTATGAAATTGTCTCATTTGGGCAACCTCAAGAAACTCGAGTAGTCTTTTTAGGAATAACAGTACCATATCTTGTTTTTTTTTCTTACAAGGCTGAATTGTTGCTGTTTTTGTGTTATTCACATGTTTGCAATCTGGATGAAGAACCACAATTACTTTTGAGTAACTAAATTTATGAGGAAATCTGAGATAAGGAAATCTGATCTCAACCAAGTAAACAGTTTAGAGCTTTTTTCCTATTGGTGCCTTGTTCTCTTTCCATTTCTTGCCACTTTCAGTCTTTGAGGAGATGACTCAAGAGGTATATGTTCAGCCTGAATTTTTAGTGAGCTTAAGAACTGTTAAGAGCTGTTTCTACCTTTGAAACCAAAAAAGTACATTCACTATATGATCACGAGTTGCTTCCCCTTGATTTCAGAAATAAAGCAGTTTTAAAGAGCCAGGGAACTTCTCTAATAGGTCCTGAATAATTGCATGAGTAGCAACACTATTGTCTTTTCCTTGCAAGCTCTTTTTGGTGGTGATATAAAAACAAGATCTTTGCCATCAGTTTCTAAGGCAGGGTATCAGTTTGCTTTCCAGCTCCCAACACCAGAAAACCTAATTAAAACAGCTTCAACCAGCACTTCTCAAACTTTAATGTGGTTAGGAATCACCTGGGGCTCTGCAGCTTCTGATTCATGCAGGCTGAGATTCTGCATTTTTAACAAGCTCCCAAGCATGCTGGCAACACAGGTAATCATGCTGCACCTTGAGTAGCAGGAGCTTAAACAGTAAGACGCTGTATTAGTCCGTTTTCATGCTGCTGATAAAGACATACCCAAGACTGGGCAATTTACAAAAGAAAGAGGTTTAATGGACTCATGGTTCTACGTGGCTGGGGAGGCATCATAATCATGGCAGAAGGTGAAAGGCACGTCTCACATGGTGGCAGACAAGAGAAGAGCGAGCTTGTGCAGGGAAGTTTCCCTTTATAAAACCACCGGATCTCATGAGACTTATTCACTACCATGAGGAAAGCATGGGAAAGACACACTCCCATGATTCAATTACCTCCCACTGGGTCTCTCCCATGACACGTGAGAATTGTGGGACTACAATTCAAGATGAGATTTGGGTGGGGAAAGAGCCAAACCATATCAGACCCTTTATCACCTCATGTAACAAGTCCAAAGGAAGCAAGATCTGGAGTTAATTCCTTCAACAGTTTAATGATATCAAGAACCCAGTTTATCTTTCTTTCTGCTCTGCCATCCTCAGCATGTAGGCGTTGGTCCTCATGCTTGTTCCCTCATGGCTGCAAATGACTGCAGCAGGTCCTACTATCATTTCTTCCCTTAGCCATAGAGGCATAAGGGCCAGCTTTTCCCTATGTCTCTCTTTGAGTAAAGAAAACCCTTTCCCAGAAGATGTCCCCCTCATGTTCCACTGGCCAGAATTGCATGTCACAAGCTCTTTCTCAAACCAATCACCACCAAGAAGAATTACTCTGATTGCCTTTGACTACTCAAGAATTAATCTGTGGGGCTGGGGAGTGTCCTGGACTTCTTTGAAACACGTAGCTATCTGACACTTGAATAAAAACCAAGGTTCTATTTGTTAGGGAGAGAGGGGATGACAAGGCTGTTAGATAGGTAGCCAACAGTGTCTGCCACAGGCAATGTCCAGCACTGGACTTCTAATTTATATGGGCAGTGCTTGGTTTTTAAAAAAGGATTCAAATTTCATTACCTGTCACTGCAATGAAAAATTCTCTATAACTTCGTGTCTAATTTATAGCCAACAGATAAAACATTCTAAACAACATTCGATGCAACAGTAAGGGCCAATTCTAGCAAAACTAATGAAGTCAATTGTTTATGTTTAGTACATTTGTCCGTTTGGGTGGCCTCTCATCAACCCATTCCCCAGGCCCAGGTATCTAGTACCTACATATGGCCTATCTTGCCACGTGTCTCTTCTCAACCATGTACACTTCTCCAGGCTGAGCTTCAACCTCTGGACAGTGTGACAGAGGAATGCCCACCCCTCAGGACACTAAGTTGTGCCAACCTGATAATAGCTTCCAATGGATTTATTTTCTACCTTTCCAAAGCAAAGTCCACATTTTAATACAGCCCTTTCACCACATAATCCAGTCTTGGGGACTGGCCTGGTTTATGGGAGAGGGTAACCTCATAGAACTTGCAAGAGATTGGTCGTTTTAATATTTCAAAAGGAAACTACCAAAGTAAGAAACTATTGATCTCACTCTCTCTCTATCTCAGATTTAAAAGAACCAAATGAGAAAATGCATCCCAAGCAGCTACTAAGAGACTGAAATGTGTGAGTAGAAAGAAAAGAATGTACAATTTATGTATTCTCGCCATAGGGATTTACGCCAGCCCTCTTTCTCCATCCTGAAACTCCCTCCTCCAGTGACTTTCATCAATACAGGCAATCCTATTCATTCAAACATGTACTGAATTCCTACCACATGGCCAAAATATCCCATACTTCCTTTTGTTCTAAAAGCCCTGCTAAGTGAAAAGTAATTTTTTAAAACATGTTTCCATTAATTTCAATGGAGAGAATCATGATGTATCCCATCCCAACCCAATATGGAAACAATTTTTGCATCTAGAAAAATATATCAATTGAACAGTGAAAACATGTTTCTCTATGTAATAGACAATCTTAAAGTAAATATGCTTGAATCCTTAATATAAGGGAGGTTTACTGAACTCGCGAAAGGAATAGAGTTAGTGGTGGGTGTTGGAGGGGTGTGGCGGTACGTACAAGGGAGTCATTCTTTGGAAGGTAAGGAGAGTTATGATTGACCTTCAGGCAGACATTCAATATCAGAATTGGATGTGCATATTGACAATTTTCATTTACTTGAGACTTGGACACAAGAGCCCTTCTGATGTGGATGGCTTTGGCATAACATAGAAGAAGTGGAATCTCTGGGTTGGAAAAAAAGGCCAAGTGGAAGTTCACTTGTCCTCTCATAGTTCAATAACGGTAGTCCAAGATTGGGTTGATTCTCCACCCACCATAAAGATGCTTCAAGTTTCTCAAATATCTCATAACTTACTGGGACATGATATAATTTCTTAGAACATACAACTGATTGAGAATCTTTATCTTTTCATGATTTGCAAAACTCACACACAGCAGGGTGAGCGCTGCCTCTTCCTCCAATACCCACTACTTGCAATTGGTTACTAAGTTAGCTTGTTCAATTATACCTCTGCATTGATGCTTTCATTAGTTTCCTCCTTTGCATGCCATTGGCTGCTAGATTAATCTAGGTCTGCCTCTTGGCTCATATGAACTCCCCATCCACCCTTCTAAAAGGCCTGCCTGCTTAGAGGCAGTACACATGGAGATTAAGAGCAAGGGCTCTGGAGCCAGACTGCCTGTGTTCAAATTCTTGATTTACAGCTTACTAGCTGTGTGACCTCAAACAAGTTGCTGAATCTTTCTGTGCTTCAGTTTCCTCACCTATATAATGAGGATATTAGTACCTACCTTGCATGGTTGTTGTGAGATTTGTTAATAAATGTAAAATCAGGCCAGGCACGGTGGCTCACACCTGTAATCCCACCATTTTGGGAGGCTGAGGAGGGTGGATCACCTAAAGTCAGGAGTTCAAAACCAGCCTGGCCAACATGGTGAAACCCCGTCTCTACTAAAAATACAAAAAAATTAGCTGGGCGTGGTGGTGGGTGCCTGTAACCCCAGCTACTCAGGAAGCTCACCTGAACCCGGGAGGTGGAGGTTGCAGTGAGCTGAGATCACACCACTGCACTCCAGCCTTGGCAACAAGAGTGAAACTTTATGTTTTTTTTTTTTTTTTGAGACGGAGTCTCGCTCTGTCGCCCAGGCTGGAGTGCAGTGGCCAGATCTCAGCTCACTGCAAGCTCCGCCTCCCGGGTTTACGCCATTCTCCTGCCTCAGCCTCCGGAGTAGCTGGGACTACAGGCGCCCACCACCTCGCCCGGCTAGCTTGTATTTTTTTAGTAGAGACGGGGTTTCACCGTGTTAGCCAGGATGGTCTCGATCTCTTGACCTCGTGATCCGCCCGCCTCAGCCTCCCAAAGTGCCGGGATTACAGGCTTGAGCCACCGCGCCCGGCCGCAACTTTATCTTAATCAATCAATAAATGTAAAGTCCTCCAAATAGTGCCTAGCACACAGTAAGCTCTCCATAAATGTGTAATTTTGGCCTTTCCCCTATGGTACCATAGAATTATCTTCCTAAATTATCTGCATAACCACTACTATGTATTAAGAATCTCCCATAAGCCAGACACTATTGTACTAGGTACTTTATACACAATACTCATTCAATCCTTGCATGTTATCTCTAGTTTACACCTGAAACAAACTCAGGGGCAATTAGTAGCCTTCCCCAAGTCACCCAACTGGTAAATGACAGATGTCAGGCAGGTATCCAGGTCCCTCTGACTCCAAAGCCCATTTTCTGAATTCTTCTGCCAAGTACCTCAGCCACATGTCACCACTCCATCATATTCCCTTGTTATATTCAAACCCCTTCAAAGTTTTCCCAATCTTATGACAAATTAAATATAAAATTTTTATTTTGCACAAGCAAAAGGCCTTACTGGTTGCATTCAGCATGACTTCTACTGATTTCACGTGTATTTTAGCCTTAGTGTTGAATGAACTTTGGTAAGGTGATTTCCCCTCCATAGGATAGAGAGAGATGCTCCTGGTGGTCAGCAAACACTGAGGCCTGAAAGAATTGGCCATCTATTGGTGGTATTGACTGCCAGAGCTCTTCCAGTCAGCTGTAACTCTCTAACTTAAAAGTGGAACAGGAAGGAGGACCCTGGGTTTGGGACACCCACACCAAAAAGTTTAGAATTTTTGTAGTTAAAAAGGAAAAAAAAACAGCATGGGGGTATATGAAAGGGTTTTGTTTGGTCAGTCTAGTCCTTATCTGGGCGTATCAGTCAGCTATTGCCAAAAAAAATGCTACATAACAAGCAATTCCTGATTCTCAATATTTTACTATGAAAACATCGATTTTTCTTGGTCAGAGGTCTACTGGTTGGCTATGGTTTTGTTGGGCTTGGCTTGAATCAGCAGAACCTGCCTTTGGATTGTAGACTGAGTCACCCCTACTCCCACATCTTCTCATTCTGGGAGCAGCAGCTACCAGGGGTATGTTCTCATGAAGGGCAACAGAAGGACAAGGGCACAAGCCAAATATCTAGAACATTGGAAGACTTTGCTTATGTCACATATGCTAACATTTCATTGGCCAAAGCAAGTCACATGGCCAAGCCAAAGTCAATGGTGACAGGAAAGTGTACTTTTTCTGTTCTACTGGGAGGCACTGTAAGGTCACTGGCAGAAAAAAAGAGTGAAGAGTTGATAACAATCATCCACTCTAACACATTGGGGTAGAATCAGAATTGTTCCTGGTGGTGAGGGGCACAGAAAAATATTGACCATTTAACTTTTAGCACCATAGATGTTCAATAAATTTATGTTGTAAGGATGGGTGGGTAGGTAAGGGAAGGAAGGAAGGAAGGAAGGGTTCATAGCCAATTAACCCTTGCTGTTACAACTCAAGCAGGGGAACCATAAGAGAAAGAAGCTAGAGATGGTACAGAGAAGATTGTACTAGCCCTTTGGTCTAGAGTGGGCTATTATCCAAGCATAAAGAGACTTTGTGGGCCGTATAGCTCTTTGTATTGGGCTATAGAGTCAGAAACCCAGTATTTGGAAATTTGACTATCGCCATCCTCACATAATATTATTTAAATACACCACTTTCCTTTGAGTCTGCCTTAAGATTTATCAAAGTTCTTCGAAGTGACAGCATGCCCCAACTTGCCAAAAGCAGCCAAGAAAGAGGCATTTCTCCATGTTTGGCTGGAGTTTTGGAGGATGAGGAAGGGAGGGGCACAGATGGGGCAGCAACAGGTATCAATGGGACAAAACTGCAAAGGAGAGGCAAAATTCAGGGCTGGGAGACCAGGTTCACTGACTTTCACCTGGAAATTCTCCCTTCAGAGCACTCAACTCGGCTCGCCATGTGTGCAAGATCATGCTGGGTTCTACTATAGTGAAGGGAGGGGGGCCCCACCTGGTGACTCAACTGCCCCTAAAACAAAGCCCCAGCCTCCTTCCACCTCTCTTCCCATTACTTTCATAACTCTCACCTGTGCTATAGCCAGAAGGACTTATTCTCGAACACCGCCTCCTCCGGGGAGTTTTTACTGATTAAAAAAGCAATCTCTCGCCCGGTGCGGTGGCTCACGCCTATAATCCCAGCACTTTGGAAGGCCTGAGGCAGGCAGATCACCTGAGGTCAGGAAGTTCGAGACCAGCCTGACCAACATGGTGAAACACTGTCTTTACTAAAAATACAAAAAATTAGCTGGGTGTGGTGGCGGGCGCCTATAATCCCAGCTACTGGGGAGGCTGAGGCAGGAGAATCACTTGAACCCAGGAGGAAGAGGTTGTAGTGAGCCAAGATCACACCATTGCACTCCAGCCTGGGCAACAAGAGTGAAACTCCACCTCAAAAAAAAAAGCAAAGCAACCTGTCTTCCTTTGAGCCCTCATTCACATTCATTTGTACACTTCTCTTGCTCTACTTTTTGGTGGTGTCTTTTGTCTTTGCCCTGGCCTTTCTTACAAGCTGGTGAGCTCTGGAGGCAGATGTCTGGCTCCTCCCTGCATCACCCACCATGCCCATACGGTGCCTGCTGGAACCCCCAAGATGCACGTGTGGCATTCTCTCCCCCCATCCCCATTCTCATTTGGGGTTCTCCTGTGAAAGTAGCGGCTACATGGTGTGGGGGTTAAAAGTGTAAGCTCCTGGGTCCTGGGTTCAAATCTCAACTCTTCTACTTCTTGGCTGTGACCTGGGGCAACTTATTGACCCTCTCTGTGCCTCCATGCCCTATCTGTGACGTGGGGTTGTGTGTGTATAATGGGGAGATTAAATGAATTAGCAAATGTTAAGCATTTAGAATAGTGCCAAACACTTCTCCATATGTGCTAGTGACAATTATATGGAATCTTACTTTTTGAAATTGAGTTCAATTTCAGCTCTACCAAGAGAAATGGACAAACAGCTAAACTTACATGCACTTGGTGAACTTTTTGTATTTTTTATTTTTGAGACAGACTCTTGCTCTGTCACCCAGGCTGGAGTGCAGTGGTATCATCTTGGCTCACTGCAAGCTCTGCCTCCTGGGTTCACACCATTCTCATGCCTCAGCCTCCCAAGTAGCTGGGACTACAGGTGCCCGCCACCACACCAGGCAAATTTTTTGTATTTTTAGTAGAGATGAAGTTTCACCTTGTTGCCAGGATGGTCTCGATCTCCTGACCTTGTGATCCGCCCGCCTCGGCCTCCCAAAGTGCTGGGATTACAGGCGTGAGCCACCGTGCCGGGCCGTGAACATTTTTTAACGTGGACTTCAGGGTTCATGATGGCCATTAGTGGCCCAGCTGTCTGATTGGCTAGTGGGCTCGGCATAGCTGTGAATATCTGAGCAAATTAGGGGAGGTTTCCTTTTTCTTGCTTTTGCCTTAACTCAAATATTTTCAGATCTTGCATATTCAGTTACGGACTTTCTATATGGACATTAAAACTTTCTACTGTGGAAAAGTTTGTTTCAGTGTCAGCCATATGGCTTGAATGCATGGCTTCTCACCCCTGGCTGCATGTTAAAATCACCTGAGGAGACTTTTTAAAATTCCTAATGCCCAGGTTATACCCTAGACCAATAACAGTAGACTTTCTGGGGATGACACCCAGGCATCAGACCTTTTAAGAGTGTGCCAAAGTGATTCCAACGTGTATCCAGGGTGAGGCCCACTTTAAAAGAATCCGTTCCCAGGCAGATTGGCTCTTCAGACACCTCACTGAAGGTTATCAAATGTAGAAAGCACTGATAAGGATGCAAAGAAGTTGATGTAGACTTCCTACATCCCATAACACTGCAATGATAATGAGGGAAGCCCCCTTTCTTTTTCACCGCGGTTTGTAGTGAACTTTAAAGTGGCTCCCACCAATGACAGCACTTTCAGGCGCTGGTAATTGTGCCTTTTCTTCAGTCTTCGCTTTCTGGATGTGGATTTTCATTTCTTTTCTTTTCTCAAGTGGCCTGGGTGGTGAACAGATGTCTCAAGAGCATGAGGCAATTCTGTTCATGGTGTTCCTTGCCGGTCTTTTTCTAGGAAATCTACTTGTGTTCTAAGAAGATGATTACATTCACCTCTGCCCTGACAAGTCATTGGAAAGCTGAGCTAAGGCCAAAGCTTTTCCCAAACAGTTTTGTAGAGATTCAGATGCATGAAATAAGCAACTTCTGAGTCCCAAAGACTCTTAGAAACTTGATGGACAAGCTGCCTGATGAATGTAGTTCACTTCACGGGAAGGCATATTTGCGTCACAGCAATTCCTGACTTAGGGAATGAGGAAATTTGCATTCATAATTTTCTGGAAAATTGAAACTAGTTCCTTTGAGTACCCAAATCTTTCATTTTAACCCTTATATTTTAAAAGGTGAAATCATTCTGAAGTGTGATGTATACAATCTGTTTGCTTTAATGGAGAATATGGAAGATGATCTTATCCAATAGGATAATATTTCAAACCTCCAACCCACCATGGCCCAGCTTGAGCACATCTTCCTCCCTGAGGAACAAACTCCATCTGCCTCGAGTGGAGGCGAGACCAGTGACACAGCCCTTTGACAAGCCAGTCTCCAGGGCTCTGCCTCTGTCATGCCCACCCCAGACAGTCCCCAAGTCCTGCTGATTTTGCCTTCTGAGTATTTCCTAAATCCTCTCCTGTGCCCCACTGCCCCATGCACGGAGCTCACCACCACCTCTGCCTGGACTACTGGAAAAGCCACATCTCCCTCTTCACACTCACCAATGGGCTGTTTATACCTGCTCACATCATACTGGGGTTTGAAAATGGTTCAACGGCTTCCCATTATTTGTAGGATAAAGTCCAATCTTGGGAAGAGAGAATAGGGCACCTTCTGTGACACAGCCTCCAACTCTCTGGCTTTCCCTCTAGTCTTCTCTACCCCTCTGGTGGTGCTCTGATGGAAGTACGGCTCTACTTAGGTGCCTGTGCAGGAAGGCTCTGGGCCTCTGCTAATGCCGTCCCCTGGACCCGGAATGCCTTCTCCCCTACTCTTTGCCTGCTCAACTCCAAGTTTCCCTTTGGGAAGCAGCTAAGGCTAAGGTCCTCGTTTTTCTCTGCCATTCTCATTCGCTGAGACAGATGCCCCTCCTTAGAGGTGCCATCATGCCCTGTGTATATGACGGGGTCAAGGTGAAGAACAGGCTCAGTTCTGTCACATGGTGAAGCAGTTTGGCATCCGCTCACATTTTCCTCTCCTTGCTTTCACTCTCAGCTGCCACTTAGCAAGGCCATCTTTGGGGACATTTTTAGTTGCCCTCCTAACTCCCATGACATTCTGGATAGCAGCTTTTTTTTTTTTTTTTTGGAGACAGAGTCTCGCTCTGTTGCCCAGGTGTCACGCAGGCTGGAGTGCAGTGGCACAATCTTGGCTCACTGCAGCCTCGGCCTCCCAGGTTCAAGCAATTCTCCTGACTCAACCTCCTGAGTAGCTGGGACTGCAGGTGTGTGCCTTCATGCCTGGCTAATTTTTTTGTTGTTTTAGTAGAGACGGAGTTTCACCATGTTGGCCAGGATGATCTTGATCTCCTGACCTTGTGAGCCACTGTGCCTGACCCTGGATATCAGCTTTTAATCTGCAACGGCCTGGGGACTTGGATAAACAGGCTTATTCAGAAGTATAGAGCCAGTAAAATGTCAAGTGTGGTTGGGTCCAGACTGGGCATGGAGACCCACATCTGTAATCCCAGCACTTTGGGAGGCCAATGTGGGCAGGTCCCTTGAGTCTAAAAGTTTGAGACCAGCCTGGGCAACATAGTATAACCCCATCTCTACAAGAAGTAAAAAAAAAAAAAAAAAAAAAATTGCCGAAAGTGGTTGGTGCGAGCCTATGGTCCCAGCTACTCAGAAGGCAGGAGGATAGGAGGATTGCTTGAGCCTGGAAGGTCAAGGCTGCAGTGAGCTGTGATCACACCTCTGCACTCCAGCCTGAGCAACAGAGTGATATCCTATCTCAACCCACAGAGTGGGAGAAAATATTTGCAAACTATGCATACAACAAAGGACTAATATCTAGAATCTACAAGGAACTCAAACAGATTGGCAAGAAAAAAAAAATACTAATCCCAAGGAAAACTGGGCAAATGACATGAATAGGCAATTCTCAAAAGAGTATATACAAACAGCCATCAAACATATGAAAAAATGCTCAACATCACTAATCAGGAAAATGCAAATTAAAACCACAATGAGATACCACCTTACTTCTGCAAGAATGACCAAAATTAAAACGTAAAAAAAATCATAACTGTTGGCATGGATGTGGTGAAAAGGGAACACTTTCACATGGCTGGTGGGAATGCAAACTAGTAGAACCACTATGGAAAACAGTGGTTTTTTCCACTTAAAGAACTAAAAGTAGAACTACCATTCAATCCAGCAATCCCACTACTGGGTATCTACCCAAAGGAAAAGAAGTCATTATATGAAAAAGATACATGATCATGCATATTTATAGCAGCACAATTTGCAATTGCAAAGATATGGAACCAACCTAAGTGCCCATCAACCAACGAGTGGGGAAAGAAAACGTGGTATATATGCCCCATGGAATACTACTCAGCCATAAAAAGGAACGAAATGTCTTTTGCAGCAACTTGGATGGAGCTGGAGGCCATTATTCAAAGTAACTCAGAAATGGAAAACCAAATATTGTATGTTCTTAGAAGTGGGAGCTAAGCTATGGGTATGCAAAGGCATAAGAATGATATCATGGACTTTGGGGACTTGTGGGAGAGGGGTAAGGGATAAAAGACTACATATTGGGTAGAGTGTACACTGCTCAGGTGATGGGTGCACCGATCCCAGAAATCACCACTAAAGAACTTATCCATGGAACAAAAAAACACCTGTACCCAAAAAACTGCTGAAATAAAAAATTTAAAAACAAATTTTTAAAGCATGATTGGGTCTAGATACTGGCATTATGGCTGATGCATTTTTCTACTTTTCATTTTTAAACAAAATTTCCTTCAATGAATATGCACAGTTTTTGTAATAAAAATGTTAAGAATGTATACTTTTAAAAGAGTTAGTCAAGCTTTTAGTGACAGTCACTGCCTTAGGGTAATTCTTTAGAAGTCCTGGATTCTAAGTGTGGTCCCCGGAACAGGACCACCAGCCTCGCTTGAGAACCTGGTAGAAATAAAAATTCTTGGGCCCTGCTCCAGACCTACTGAATCAGAAACTCTAGGGGTGGGACCCAGTAATCTGTGACTTAAGTCCTCCCAGGGATTCTGATGCATGCTCGTTTGAGGACCACTGGTTTAGGAAACAAAGTCCAGAGCATTAACATAGGGCTTGCTGATATTACCGGTGGAGGGTGTCCAGGTTCTTGTTGCTTTGAACGAATAATTGGACAAAAGGCACAAACAAAATGAGGGAAGAAGAAGCAACAAAAGCGGAGATTTATTGAAAACAAAATCACACTCTACAGGGTGGCAGCATGCCAATAAAATGGCTCAAAGGTTGGGTTACAGAATTTTCTGGGGTTTAAATACCCTCTAGAGGTTTCCCATTGGTTACTTGGTGTACACCCTATCTAAATGAAGTAGTGGCTTGTGATCAGTCTGAGGCTGAAGTGAAGTTAGTTACCCTCTGTGCAAGCATCTGATTGGTTTCAGAAAGTGACCAATCAGAGACTGAAGTTACAATGTTATGCTCCTATACTTGGCCCATGACCAACCTGATTGGTTTCCGGAGGGGATCAATCAGGAGTACTTTCAATTTTTCATCTGCCACACAGAAAAGAGGGAAGTTGGGGGAGTTGCAAAGGGAGTAGCCTCTGGTCCTTTTGTTACTTGGGCATGTGAATTTGGGGTTTTCCTTTTAATTTAGTTCTAGGAAGTCAGTGTGAATCGGCCTTAGGTTCCCTGCCTCCAGACCCTATTCTCCTGACTCAGTGGCAACCACTATTTTAGGGATTTAAAGGGTTTTTTTGGTTGTTGCTTATTTCCAAGTTTAGGGCTCTGTGTTATGGAGGGTTGTGGCTGCTGAGGGTCTGCCCTCTGAAGCCTCATGGGGACTTTTGACATCTCTTTGGAAAAGGAAATGCTTAAACATGCTGATTTCATGGAGAGGGAAAACAAAATAAAATAGTTTCTCAGGTTGGGGATGAAAGGACTATTGGGTGAAGGATTAGTTTTAGATTTCTTTTTAATGATTCCAATCATGGGGCCCCAATTTCTATGGACATTAAAAAATATATTGGCCAAAGGTTGACTGAATGGAAAGGAGAAAATTGCTGCTGCAGTGGCCCGGTGCCATTGTAGCACCAATTATGACTGTGGGGTTTGAGTGACATAGGTGCCACAGAGAATAAGCTGGGAGATAAGAAAAAAAATGGTTTTGTTCCAGTGAGAGCTAGAGAGGTGGGCACTGTGTTTTGCTTCAAGCTCTGGACTAACAAGTTTTTGCTTATTTTCACATAAGCAAATTTTAGATTAAAAATGTAATACATATACATAGTAACATGTGCAAGCAGATCACAGGAGTATATGATGAAAAGTAAGTCTTCCTTCTTAGATCCCTAAAACTCTCCTGAGAGGTTACCACTCTTATCTTTCCAGAAATATTCTATACATATACAAGCATATGTAAATTCACATAGCCCCCTTTATACACAAAAATCACCTTGCCAACCCTAGCAATACAGTGAAACCCCATCTCTACAAAACAAACAAACAAACAAAAAAAAAAGCATTTAGCTGGGCATGATGGCACACTCCTGTAGTCCCAGCTACTTGGGAAGCTGAGGTGGGAAGATCGCTTGGGTCTAGGAGGTTGAGGTTACAGTGAGATGAGATCGCACCACTGCACTCCAGCTTGGGTGACAGAGCAAGCCCCTGTCTCAAAACAAAAACAAAAACAAAAAAACCACCTTGCTTTTTCCCCTCCTATGTCTAGTAAGTTGTTGCATCTAAGAAATAGAGTGGCCGCATTCTTTTTCACAGCTGTGTAGTATTCTGTTCTTTGAATGGGACATAATTTCTTTAACAAGTGTTACACTTGGGTTGGGGGTGGGGTTCCCTTCCTTTTACAGCCTTTCACCAAGAGAACATTTAAGCTGGGTGGGCTTCAGCTGTACGTAAATAGTCTTAATTTGCTTCCATGTACTGTGATGTTTTCCGTGTATTTCCAGATAATCTGGCATCTGGTGAGCATGTAGTTCTAATTCCTCCCTTTCTCCCTGGGAGGCATTAACCCCACCTATAAGAAAAATTTTTTGGGAATGCAGCGTCTTCTCTGAGATTAAAGGGAACACCAGTCACATGGCAAAACGTGCTACAGAGGTTAGGAAAAAGAAAAAGTACTGGAAATGTTATGTAGTTTTTCCAGAATTCTTAGAGGCCTTACTTGGAAAAGGAATATGCCTTGGCATTTCACACCATTTTTAAAAAAGGATGAGCAGAACACCCTATAACTGCCCCCTCTCAAAGACGTAGTCTATGAACGTGCCCCTGGATTAATGATACCAGATAAGTGGGGATCAACATTTTTTTTTTTTTTTTGAGACAGAGTCTCGCTCTGTCGCCCCAGGCTGGAGTGCAGTGGCATGATCTCCACT
>NW_012115021.1:1870394-1875106 GCF_000951035.1 Colobus angolensis palliatus
TGGGGGGCTAGGGGAGGGATAGCATTAGGAGAAATACCTAACGTAGATGACGGGTTGATGGGTGCAGCAAACCACCATGGCACGTGTATACCTATGTAACAAACCTGCACATTCTGCACATGGATCCCAGAACTTAAAGTATAATAAAAAAAATGCAGATGTTGATTCATAGATCAAGGATGGAGCCTGAGATTCTGCATTTCTAGCAAGCCGGGTAATGCTGACGCTGCCCATTCACAGACCACAGTCTGAGCAGCAAGGCAAAGCCTTCCCCTGCAATAGTAAGACTTTTTTTTTTTTTTCTTTTTTGGAAACCTTTCCTAAGTGGCCTGTCAACAGCTTTACGAGAATAAGGAGAAATCTCTCCTACTACTTCATCATTTGGGATGATAACATACCAAGGGCTTTCCAGAAGGTCATCTCTGCAAGCTCAATGGATCACATCAACTCCTTGGGGATGTCAGTTTTCAGCGGTCAGCCCTTTTATTCCCGGATGCTGAGTAGGGGGTTGTCTCGCACTCCACCCGTTACAGGCACTAGTCCCCAGTCACAAGCACTAGCCAGGGGCTTAGGAGGAAGCTTTAGAGTCACCACCAGCTGGTGCTCCCAAGCCTGCTAAAGCTGGAAGGTCGTTGACAACAACTGACTTCCCAGTACCTTTTGAGAGAGAAAAGAGCTGGAGGCAGACCTGTGAAGGCTCTGAGGTCACTCCTCCGGTGAGGGTAGGGCTGGGCCCAGGATCCGGGACCCCATTCCCTAAAGCAGTGGTTCTCAACTTTGGCTGCACATTAGAACACCTGGGGAGCTTTTCCAATGTACACGTGTCCGGGCTCTGCTCTAGACCAATCAAATCAGAATGTCTCCAAGATGGGCCCTGGTAGGCTTTTTTTTTCCCAAAAGAAGCCCCCACAGTGCGACAATGCGAACCTAATATGCCACTCGGTGAGAACTACTGTATCCTCCAAAAGCAACGGGTCTCGCACCTAAGCACGCATCACAATCACCTGGAAGTTCTGTTTAAACCACATATTGCGAGACCGCAACCTAAGTTTCTGAATTGCTAGGTCTGGGGTGCAGTTCAAGAATCTGCATGTCTAACAAGTGGAGTGATGCTGCTCCCACTGGTCTGTCCTTGAAGCTATCCCTGTGGCCCCCTCACAGGGTCCCAAAGGCAAAGGCCTTTGGTTGCTCCCACTTTTGGTACCCACCTCTCTGCCGGCTGTTCTTACTTCCTTTCTCCTGTAAGGCTAACTTCAATGATCGCTGGTTGCAGATTTTCACCTGGCTTGATTCAATTAGAAAACACTGGGGTCTGAGTAGACCAGAGAAAACTTGCCTTTGCTCTAAGCTCCCCGCCCTTCTTTGGAGTGAAAGAAGAACTTTGCTTATTCTGAACACAGTGTGTCAATTTTAAGACTTTCACCAACCACCCCACCCCAATACACACACATTTCTTTATGTTCTGTGTAGATGGTGTAAGCTTGATTCCAAACTGATGGACTAGGTTCTAAAATATACCAATCCCAAACACTTGTCTCCTAGCTGTTTGCCAAACCAAGTACAAAGGCATGGCTACCTCACCATTTTTCCCCAGCTGTGGCACTTTCTAGAACCAATTAATGGCAGATTTGTGTGTGTGAGGAAGAGTCCGCCACTGCGATTTGAACTGAGAGCCTGGGAATTCCACTGCCAGAGCTTCAGGTCCCAGAGCTAAGGATGGAGATGTGGTTAGGGTAGAGGAATTTTTCCATGCTTGCTATGATGGCTCGAAGAACTGAAAGGGCATGCCCATAGCAGAGAGTTGAAGGGGACCAGCAACCCTTCCAAAGAGGTGAGCTGTGCTGGAGAAATGCTCCCAAGCCTTGGGAAGGGCCGTGGCAGTGGTGACTAGGCCACATGCCAGGGGATGAGCTTTATACCACCTTTGGTGCCATCTCAGAATCTCCAGCCCGTGCCTTAGCAGCATGCATAGGCAGAAGGATGTGGCCTAGACACCAGACCCTGGCTCAAACGCTCCCTGCCACTGACCCATTTGCAAACTTGAACATGTTCTTACTCTTCTTATCCTCAAAATGGGCATAATATTTACAGGTTCATTGTGAAAGTTTGCATATAGTATGTAAGTAGCACACAGTACAGTGCCTGGAACACAGCAGGCACCCAGTCAGTAGCAGTTTTTAGTTTTCAGTGTTTTATTGCCTCAAAATCAAGTGCAGATTGAGACGGGGGTAGGTTCACCAGATTGGGAAAATGTCACTCTGATAGCTTTTTCCCATGATTCAGACAGTCTGAAGAACACATACAAATGCAGTGGAGAGAATAAAAAATGAAACATCTGTCGACTTGGATTCTAGTTCCAGCAGACATGTAACCTTGGCAAATCAGTTCCTTCTGTTTTCTCATCTGTAAAAGGGAGGAACTGTGACCTGTCAGGCCCCTTTCACTCCAATGTTACATACGTATCCATGAGGCCATCAAAATGGCACAAAAGCTCATTGTTTAGAGTCCATTCCGTAAAGCACTTGCCAGACTTACTTGATAAGAATCACCTGGGATGCTTTTACACTTACAGGTTTCTATGGTCTTTCCCTAGAGTGGTATGATCCAAAAAGCAACCGCAGCCATACGTGCCGGGTAAGTACTGCAAGTGTGGCTAGTTCAAACTGAGATATGCCATAAGTATAAATACACAAATAATTTAAAGACATCTCATTAATGCAAGTTTTGTATTGCTCACGTGTTGGAATGATAATGTTTTGGACATACAAAAAAATAGATTATTTTAATTGTAAATATTCAATATATCATTAAGATTAACACAATCAATTAAAATCAAATCTATTGAAATCTATTTAAATAAAATCTATTATTAAGACTGAGCACAGTGGCTCATGCCTGTAGTCTTGGCACTTTGGAAGCCAGGGCAGGAAGACTGCTTGAGCTCAGGAGTTTGAGACCAGCCTGGGCAACAAAGTGAGACCTCGTCTTTACAAGAAATAAAAAAAATTAGCCTGATGTGGTGGCGCTCGCCTGTAGTCCCAGCTACTTGGGAGGCTGAGCTGGGAGGATCACTTGAGCCCAGGAGATCAAGGCTGCAGTGAGCCGTGATCATGCTACTGCCCTTCAGCTTGGGTGACAGAGCAAGCCCCTGTCTCAAAAAATATATATATATTTATTTATATATAAATATATATATTATATTTATATTATTATATATAAATATATAAAATATATATATACATATATGTATATATAATTAAAATTAAATAAATATGTTATTTAAACAATATCAAATATTAAAATGAATATCACCTATTTCTCTTTTTTATAAGCGTGATGACTAGAACATTTAAAATCACGCATGTGGCTTGTATGTTATTTCTGTTGGCTAACACTGCCCCAGACGTAAGAGTTCAGTATTTATGCTAAAGTTGACAGAATCTATAATTTGACACTTGTCCCAGGTGATACTTGAGCTCACCTCCACTTGGAAAACAATCTTTTAATGAAGCAAAACAAATCTCATAGCTTTTGGCAAACCTCACAGCCTTCATTGAGAACTCATAGGCCTCAGATGGATGAAGACATTCTTTTGGAATAGGTTCAATCTGCTTAGACCTCCCTTTTCTCCACTTTGCTATTAAGAACCCTGCCAGTGACTTGGTCCTGGCATGGGAATGATTATACGTATTTCTTTAAAATGGAGGGAGTCAGGCTGAAAGGGTCTGAGAAAGGAGGCTTCGTACCGTCGTCTGTGGTCTTGGTGGTCCTGCCACCTCTCGCCACTGCAACAGCTTTCTTCAAGCCAACAGGATGTTGTCTTTGGGTGATATCTGGTTAAAGCTAGGTGGCAGCAACAGCATAAGATGACAAGGCAAGAAGCCAGTTTCAGGAGATAGAAAAGAATGCCTCAGATCCCCAGACTTCACCCACTTTGCTCTTGTCTGCACTGAGTAAGCGCCTGGAAGTCGGGCCCCTGAGCAGGTGAATTCGAGACACAGAAGTCATGCAATGCCGGAGCCTTACACGGAGGGCTTGGTAGGAAACTCCATTTCCCTTCCAGGTGAAGGACGGTGGGGTCTGCCCACACCCACGGTATCCCCAGTTTTTGGCCACTTCCAGATGAGTTGGTCCCCTGACTCAGTGCAGTGCAATCTTGCTCTCAGCTACATTAGGCCCCTGGCTTGTTGTGTAGGGATCTGAGGGGTAATGTCATGTCCCCTCCCCACCTGATGGCTGTCTTGTGCAGAGGCAAAGGAAAATAACTCTCTGATAAGCCTCCACTTCACTCTTTGCTTGTAGGAACTTTGTTCCAGGATGATGTATTCATCAAGCTCTCACTTTATCCTGATTTTGTTGCATTTGATTTCCTGTGAATTTTTAAAACTGTGGCCACTTGAACTCTCCCTCACCCCCCAAAACAGGACTGCAGGCAAAATAAAGATATTTCCAAATACAGCAAGTCCTCACTTCATACTCTCAATAAGTTCTTAGAAACTCCAACTTTAGGCCGGTCACGGTGGCTCACACCTGTAATCCCAGCACTTTGGGGGGCCGAGATGGGTGGATCATGAGGTCAGGAGTTTGAGACCAGCCTGGTCACTATGATGAAACCCCGTCTCTACTAAAAATACAAAAATTAGCCAGGTGTGGTGACACACACCTGTAGTCCCAGCTACTCGGGAGGCTGAGGCAGAAGAATCGCTTGAACC
>NW_012115021.1:1876831-1881856 GCF_000951035.1 Colobus angolensis palliatus
AAAAAAAAAAAATTAGTGGGGCGTGATGGCACATGCCTGTAGTCCCAGCTACTTGGGAGGCTGAGGCAGGAGAATTGCCTGAACCCAGGAGGCGAAGGTTGCAGTGGGCCAAGATCACACCACTGCACTCCAGCCTGGGTGACAGAGTGAGATTCCACCTCAATAAATCAATGAATAAATAAATAAATGCAATTACTTTTTGTAGGTTGATTTTTTTTCTACAGCAAAACTACTAAATTATCTTACTAGTTCTAGTTTTTCTTTTTTTAGTTCTCTATGCATACCATAATGTCATCTGTGAACAATATATTTTTGTTTCTTTTTAATCCTTATACCTTTTGTTCCTCTCTCTTTTCTTACTGCACTGGTTAGAATATGCAGTCCTATGTTGAAAAGAAGTGACTCAGCCTGGACAATATAGCAAGACCCCATCTCTACACAAAATTTAAAAATTAGTCAAGTGTGGCGGTGCACACCAGTAGTCCCAGCTACTTGGGAGGCTGAGGTGAGAGGATCACTTGAGCCAGGAGACTATGGCTGCAGTGAACTATGATTGCACCACTACACTAGAGCCTGGGCCACAGAGTGAGACCCAGTCTCAAAACAAAAAAGAAAAGAAGTGGTTATAGCTGCCACTTTTTGTTGTTTCTGATTTTAAGGGGGGAATATTTTTAATGTTTCAATATTAATTATGATATTTGCTGTATAGTTTTGTAGATATTCTATAGCCAACAAAGGAAAGTTCTTTCTTAACTTGCTAAGAATTTTTATAATTAATGGTTAATGTCCTCAAAAAATGTTTTTCTCCATCTATAGAAATTACCATATGCCCTTTCTTATTAATTTTGGTACTGTGAAGAATCGTATTAATTGATTTTCTAATCAATTAAACCCTGAATTGCTGAGGAAAAGTCATTGTGGTCATTTTTGTCATTTTTATATACTGCTAGATTTTGTCTAGGATTTTTGCTTCTACATATTTGTGAGAAAACTAGGCTTGTAATTTTCCTTTGTCATGTTCTCTCATATCCTCTCTGTCAAGTTTTAGTATCAAGGTTATGCTAACCTCATAAAATGAGTTGGCAAGTGTTCCCTCTATTTCTATAACCTAGAATAGTTTGCATGTGATTAGAATTGTTAGTTCCTTTATTATTTAGTAGAATTCATTTGTAAAATAAGGAGCTAAGTATCCACCTTCAGTAGTGAGAAGAGAACAGGATAACCCAAAGAAGGTAAAAGGAAGAAATTATAAATATCATAACAAAAATAATGAAATGAAAAACAGAAAATAGGGAATGTTGACAAAGCCAAAATTTGGTTCTTAAAAAATCCAAAATAGGTAAACATATAACAAGATTAATTCAAAGAAAGAAAAGTGATAAGAATGAACCATATTAAGAATGTAGACATAGATCAGTAGTTAAAAATATAAACAACTGATTCAGCGGATCATGGTGGATGGGAGGCAGGACTAGATTGCAGCTCCAGACAGAGCAGTGTGTGGAGGCTTGCATTGTGAATTTTAGCTCCAGATTGACTGCAAGAACGAACCAACAATCCCAAGAGGACCCACAGACCCTTTGAAGGAAGCGAACTGCTCCTGCAGGACCCGGGAGACCCCCCAAAACTGTGAGTGCCCCAACTGTGGGAGTGGAAAAGCGAGACCCTCCTCTGCCGAACACACCCCCGCAGTGGAGAAGCTGAAGGTCTGTTTGTGGGAGAAGTTTCCTACTTTACCTGGGGCTGAGTCAAGTTAGAGAGCGGAGCGAAATACAGGGGTAGAGGAAGTAGCAGAAAAGCCCTGGGAGCTTGCTGGGTCCCCAAGCAGCCCATTCCTGCCTGGCACCACAGGAATCCATCAGGAGGGTGGCCAGAGGAGCAGGTGGTTAAACTCCACAGGGAGAAGGAATTATCTAGCTGAACTTTGTAACAATTTAAATGGGGTGAGAAGCCTCCTGGCCAGAACTGGGGAAGGACACAAATCCCGAGTGCAGACTTCACAGGTAGGGGAAGAACTAAAGCCCTTTTCTCTCAAAGCTGGGAGGCAGATAGCCTTGGGCAAATTTTCAAGGCCGGCTCGTCTGGCCCGCCCATGCTTATGGATGGGTAGAATCAATATTGTGAAAATGACCATACTGCCAAAAGCAATCTACGAATTCAACACAATTCCCATCAGAATATCACCATCATTCTTCACAGAATTAGAAAAAACAATTCTATAATTCATATGGAACCAAAAAAGAGCCCGCATAGCCAAAGCAAGACTAAGCAAAAAGAACAAATCTGGAGGCATCACACTACCTGATATCAAACTATACTATAAGGCCGTTGTCACCAAAACAGCATGGTGCTGGTATAGAAATAGATACATAGACCAATGAAACAGAATAGAGAACCCAGAAATAAACCCAAGTACTTACAGCCAACTGATCTTTGACAAAGCAAACAAAACATAAAGTGGGGAAAGGACGCCCTTTTCAACAGATGGTGCTGGGATAATTGGCTAGCCACACGTAGGAGAATGAAACTGGATCCTCATCTCTCATACAAAAATCAACTCAAGATGGATTAAGGACTTAAACTTAAGACCTGAAACCATAAAAATTCTAGAAGATAACATTGGAAAAACCCTTCTAGACATTGGCTTAGCCAAGGATTTCATGACCAAGAATCCAAAAGCAAATGCAATAAAAACAAAGATAAATAGCTGGGACCTGATTAAACTAAAGAGCCTTTGCATGGCAAAAGGAACAGTCAGCAGAGTAAACAGACAACCCACAGAGTGGGAGAAAATCTTTACAATCTATACATCTGACAAAGGACTAATATTCAGAATCTACAATGAACTCAAACAAATCAGTAAGAAAAAAAACAAACAATCCCATCAGAAAGTGGACTAAGGACATGAATAGACAATTCTCAAAAGAAGATATACAAATGGGCCACAGACATATGAAAAAATGCTCAACACCACTAATGATCAGGGAAATGCAAATCAAAACCACAGTGCAATACTACCTTACTCCTGCAAGAATGGCCATAATCAAAAAATCAAAAAATAGTAGATGTTGGCATGGATGCAGTGAACAGGGAACACTTCTACACTGCTGGTGGAAATGTAAACTAGTATAGCCACTATGGAAAACAGTGTGAAGTTTCCTTAAAGAGCTAAAAGTAGATCTACCATTTGATACAGCAATCCCACTACTGAGTATCTACCCAGAGGAAAAGAAGTCATTATTCAAAAAAAGATACTTGCACACGCATATTTATAGCAGCACAATTCACAATTGCAAAATCATGGAACCAACCCAAATGCCCATCAATGAGTGGATAAAGAAACTGTGGTATATATATATATATACAATGGAGTACTATGCAGCCATAAAAAGGAATGAATTAGCAGCATTTGCAGTGACCTGGATGAGATTGGAGACTATTATTCTAAATGATGTAACTCAGGAATGGAAAACCAAACATCATATGTTCTCACTGATATGTGGGAGCTAAGCTATGAGGACACAAAGGCATAAGAATGATGCAATGGACTTTGGGGACTTGAGGGGAAGAGGGGGAGGTGGGCAGGGGATAAAAGACTACAAATATGGTGCAGTGTATACATGGGTGATGGGTGCACCAAATCTTACAAATCACCACTAAAGAACTTATGTAATCAAATACCACCTGTACCCCAATAACTTATGTTAAAATAAAAAATATATATATAAAAATTTTAAAAAGAATGTAACCATAGATGCTATGGGGTTTTAAAAGGTAACACAAGGACCAGCCTGGCCAACATGATGGAACCCCGTCTCTACTAAAAGTACAAAAATTAGCCAGGCGTTGTGGCAGGCACCTGTAATCCCAGCTGCTCAGGAGACTGAGGCAGGAGAATCACTTGAACCCAGGAGGTGGGGGTTGCAGTGAGCCGAGATTGCATCACTGCACTCCAGCCTGGGTGATGGAGCAAGACTCTATCTCAAAAAAAAAAAAAGTAATATAAGGATATTATATATTACTTCAAGGTAGTATATTTTGAAATATAGATGAAAAGAACAAAATCCTAGAAATATGTAATTTACCAAACCCGATTCAAGAAGAAATGGAAAAGCTGATAGCCTTCTAACCATTAAATCAGTTTAATTAGATCAATTTAAATCAATAAATTTTCCCACAAAAAAACCACACCAGGTCTAGATGGTTTTCTATATGGGAAAATTTGAATAAATTCTGGATAGATTAAAGAACTGGAATGCAAACGGCAATACCCAAAAACATTTAGGAGATAATATGGAAGATATCTAAATATCTGTATGACTTCAGAATAGAGTGAGATTTCTCTGTTTTTGTTTGTTTTGTTTTTGTTTTTGTTTTTGTTTTTTTGAGACAGGATCTAACCCTATCACCCAGGCTAGAATGCAGTGGGGTGATCATGGCTCACTGCAACCTCAAACTCCTGGGCTCAAATGATCCTCCTGCCTCAGCCTCCGTAGTAGCTGTGACTACAGGTGCATACCTACCATGCCCAGCTAATTTTTTATTATTTATTTATTTTTATTTTTTTACAGACGGGATCTCACTATGTTATGCAGGCTGATTTCGAACTCCTGGCCTCAAGCGATCCTCCCACCTTGGCTTCCCAAAGTGCTGGGATTACAGGTGTGAGCCACCACGCCCAGCCTACAGTGGTGATTCCTTAAATAAGACCCAAACTACATTAATATTAAGATCCTCTTCAGCCAGGCATGGTGGCTCACGCCTGTAATCCCAGCACTTTGGGGACTGAGGCGGGAGGATCATGGGTTAGGAGTTCGAGACCAGCCTGGCCAAAGTGGTGAAACTCTGTCTCTACTAAAAATGCAAAAATTAACCAGGCGTGGTGGCAGGCCCCTGTAATCCCAGCTACTCAGGAGGCCGAGGCAGGAGAATCACTTGAACCTGGGAATTGGAGGTTGCAGTGAGCCGAGATCATACCACTATACTCCAGCCTGGGCAACAGAGCGAGACACTGTCTCAAAAAAA
>NW_012115021.1:1881906-1948780 GCF_000951035.1 Colobus angolensis palliatus
GAGGTTGCAGTGAGCCAAGATTGTGCCACTGCACTCCAGCCTGGGCAACAGAGCGAGACACTGTCTCAAAAAAAAAAAAAAAGAAAAAAAGAAAAAAATTAAGATCAATACAAGATACCTTAAAATAACACAAAAAAAGCCTCAAACTGGGAGAAGATATTTGCAACACAAGTAACAGAAAGGAGATTAGTATTCAGAATATATGAGGAACTCCTGGCTGTAGATTAAAAAAAAAAAAAAAAAAAGACAAGCAACATAATTTTTTAAAAGTGGACAAAAAAAACTTGAACAGAAAAAGAAATATGAATTTTATAAATTTTCAATAAACATAAAAAGATTGCTTGACCTTATAATCAGAGAAATGCATTTTAAAACCATAGCGTGGTATCACTTCACATACCTCTAATTAACAATAACTCAAGTGATAATGAAATTACGTGTTGGCAAAGATGGGAAACAATTGGAACTCTTCTACAATGGCAGTAGAAGTATAAGTTGGCATAACCAGTTTGAGAAACAATTTGGTATTTTCCAGTAAAGTTGAAGATGCACTCATTCCGTTACCTAGCAATCCCATTCCTAGGTAAATATTCTAGAACTAGGAGATTTGCTGGTGAATGATCATAGGAGCAATGTTTTTAATAGTAAGAAATTGGAAAAAGTCCAAATGCCCATTAACATAAGAATGCATAAATAAATTATGGCTTATGCATAAATACAGTGAAAATTAACAAACTGCTGCTTCATATGACAACATGGGTGAGTGTCAGGCATTCAACGTAAAGTGATAAAGCAAATCTCAGAAATCATACAGTCTGATTCCATTAGTATAAAATTGAAACACCTTAAAAACGAAGCAGCATGTTCTTTAGAGATACAGAAGTATGTGATAAAACTACAAAGAAAAGTGCACTGTAAACACAATTCAGGGTAGTGGTTACCTCTACGGTGGGAAAGAAGGCAATTGGATCTGGGAAGGTCACATGGAAGCTTGAAGTTCATTGGTGTCACTCTTGTTAAAGTTGATGGTGGCACTGTTTGCATCATTATTCTTTTAATTTACACGTATTTTATAAAGATAATTTTTAATTTATTCAATATTTAATAAAATTTGTTTTATAGGACAGAAAAGATAAGCTTGTAGGTTCAAATCAGAAGTCAAACACTCAAGTAATAAGAGTTACAGAAAAAGAGAACTGAGAAAATATTCTCTCAGAGGGAATCATCAAAGAAATAATAGAAGAACATCTCTCAGGAATAAAGAATGTCAACAGATTGAATGGGCATGCCGAGGCATACAAACATAAAATTTCAGAACACTAGGACACAGAGAATGTTCCAAAGGTACATATAAACTATCAGAAAACAGTATGACCTCAGATAGCAAAAATGAAAACCAGAAGACAGTGGGACATCATGTTCCAATTTCTGAGGGAAAGTGATATCCAAGCTACAGCCAGACAAATGATAAATTGAATGTGATGTTAGAATAAACACACTTCTAGATAGGCAATATCTCATAAAGTTTACCAGCTCAAGAAACCACTGCAGGATGTATCCCAGCAAAGGGAGGGGAGAACTCATCAGGAAAATGTAGGATCCAGAAATGGGGAATCCAACACAGGATCAAGATAGAGTGGAGCCCTGGAGGCAGCCCTGCTGCAGGCCCAGTGAGCAAATAACACAGATTGGAGTGATACCTCCAAGAGAAAATGGCACTGATGCACTATCTAATGGGTTAAACCACCTTGAAAGGAATTTTAAAATTTTCTTAGAGAATTTAGAAAAGAATTGGTGAGATATATTTTAAAAGCAAATAAAAAGCAGGTGATTAGTAACTCTGAGAAAACCCAAAGTTAGAATACAAAATGGAACAGCATTTACTGTCTACTATGAACAATATTTATATAATTAATATAAACATTGGATCTTGATTTAACAAGAGCTGTGTTATAAATATTGGGTGTAGAAAAAGGAAAAGGACATGCTTCGGGAATTATTTGAGATAGCTTAGTCCTGTTCTTCCATGGTAGCTAACCAATAGCTAATTCTAAAATTGAAAACTTAAGAAATGGCGAGAATGACATTCTAGACAGAAATATAAAAAAAGACTACCAAGAGAAACATGTAAAATATTTGTAAGACGTGGCTTTGGGGAAGCAAAAAACAGGATTGGGAGGAAGGGTTAGGCAGCTGCAGTCTTTTCTTTTATTTTTTAAAATAACATATTTATATAAAAAATTAAGAAATAAATGCAATGTTCACTACCTTGTTAGGAGCTTATATTACCCAGGCGTATGCATTTGTCAAAACTCAATGAATGTGCACTTTAAGATTTGTGTATTGCATTGTACATAAATTTTACCAAAGAAAAATCAATAAGCAAATGTTGAACTCTAGTTAATAATATGTATGCAATGTCTGTAATTTACTTTCAAATTCTTTAAAAAACAAGATGGACCAATGGATGAATAGAAGGATGGAGAGATACGTGATAAAGCAAGTATAGTAAAATGTTGATGGTAGAATCTAAAAGGTGGTATATAGGTGTTCACTGTAAAATTCTTTCAATTTTGCTATGTTTGAAATGTTTCATAATCAAATGTTGGAACAATTAAAAACAAATGCAATGCTCAAAAGAAATTCAACAAAGAATGTCCTGTCTGGTGTACCAGCTAGATACCCTTTCATCTTGAACTGCCCCCTGCTTTCCAGAGCATTCTATAGCCATTTGACCCACAGATGACTGGTCAAATCAAAGAGGGCAATGATACGTGAAGAGGTGAGGACGGGCTGATATTTCTTGTTGGCATTTATACCAGTTTCCCTACAGGGCGCGTGTGTGGTTCAATGTTGAATATTTAATCTCTCCTAACAAGATTTGTCTTCTGGCTATGAATATCCCTGTTGTCACATGCTCATCTATCTCTTAGCCAACTGAATTGTAAACTCATCCAAGCTACAGTTTGTAACCTCAAGGGTCACACACTCACTGGTTCATCAATATCAATTTTGCTTTCATTAACCACAGGAAGAAAGTAGCTCTTTGGAGTAACAGATTTCAGAAAAGTGTAAGATGAATTGTCTGGGGAATCATATCATACCATTTTCATTACAATGACTCTTAGGGCTTGAAGCCAGTCTGGTCGTTCTGTAGATAAAGAAACTGAGACAAGAGAGATTAAGTGATGTATCCAGGCTGATACAGCTATTTAGTGTGGTTATCTTTGGGTATTTTCTTCTTTCTGCCCATTTTAAACTATTAAATAAGCTTATAGGATGTGAACTTGAATAAACAACTACCCTTTGCCCAAAGAAATGCTAGATTAAAAAGGAACTGTGAAATTTAAGAGATTACAACCCTCTCCAGCCTGTTTGTGGGGTGAAGTGGGAGCAGGGGAACATAAGTAACAGAATTCTCCCCCAGCCTCAGTTTACAACCTCAATTAAAAGGGTCTTTAATGAAACTACTGAAACATGCTGAATTGTGAATGAACCTTGCTAAGAAGTCAGGTGCAAAAGGCCACATGTTGGATGATTTTATTTATATGAAATGTCCAGAATAACTAAATTCATAGACACAGAAAGCAGATTGGTGGTTTCCAGGGGCTGGGAGAGGGCAAATGTGGAGTGACTGCTTCAATCGATACAGGCTTCATTTTGGGGTCCTGAAAATGTTTTGGAACTAGATAGAGTTGGTGATTACACAACATTATGAAATGTATTAAATACCACTAAATTGTTCACTTTAAAATGGTTCATTTTATGTCATGTAAATTTCACTTCATTTTAAAAAAAAATGTATCTCTAGTGAGAGAGAAAAAGCAAATGTGGCAAACTGTTAGCAATTTGGTAGATCAAGGTATGGGCCATTCAGGAGTTCATGGTGCTAGCCTAGCAACTTTTCTGTTAGGTTGAACATTTTTCAAAATAAAAAGTTGACAAAACGTAAAGTATCTCTAGAAAGCAAGGAAATAATTTCACAAGATTGCTAAATTGACGTCAACACCTGCAGTCTAAAATTCATACAGTTCAATATGTGTCATTTGATCACTGGCATGTCAAATATAGAACAGCTATGACTTTGCTGGCCAGTAAATTATCTAGCAGTGAAAATCACTTTTTAGGAGAGCTGCGATCAAACATTGTTTAACATGGGAGCCTATTAAGATGCAAATTTCTGAACAACAGTGTCTAAGAAAAGTACATTGGGTCACTCTGAACAGGTGGTATGAACTTTTGATTTAACTGAAAGATCTGAGCTTTTTACAGTCTTTGTCACCATCGAATGAATCTTACATCTGTTGATGACTAAAAGCAAGCAGGGACGAGCTGCCCATGTCACAAGAGAAACATTAGGAGCCCAGGTGACCATCCTGACCCTTGCATAGAATGTGCTGCACGTCCTGGAACCTCATAATGACGAAGACAGGACAGCTTGTCTGCTTTCATCACACAAGGTGTCAGACAGAGTTCACTGTCAGACAGAGCCTCCCTGGTTCTTTATGGGCCCATCACCTAGTTGTAAATTCCTCATCCAACAGTCTCTGAGGCTTGAGACAACAAATGAACCTGTCTACGCAGGGCGAGAGGTTACTTGTTTCTTTAAGATGCATTTTTAAAAAGTATACAATGACAGGTAACATTGCACAACAATTTGAATGTAATTAAAACTACTGAACCGAACACTTAAAAATGGTTAAGATGGTAAATTTAATGTTACGTGTTTTTGTTACCACATTAAAAAAGACGTTAGGCTCAAGTTTTATTCTTAATGCAGCAAACCTGAGAATTATCTTCCTTTAGTCTAAAAATGAGGTACATTGCCAACCTTTCAATCTCGGTGTGACTTAACACACTCCTGATGAAATACAATCTGCTCCTACAAAGGGGGAAAAACCCCTAGAAAAACAGTCAGAGCCCTGCATAAATCTTAGCTGGGCAAGAAAAATGAACATAAGAACAGATTAGTAGCAGAAGGACATTAAAAATAGAAAAGAACTATTGATTTGAAGGTGTTACCTCAAGAGATAAGTACCAAGAAATATTGGAGTGCAGTGGTCTCCATAATGTGAACTAATCTATTCTCCGTTAGGGTTGACTCATGCTTTTGAGATGCAATTTATCGCTTATCTCGACACTGCTTTGGGATTTAACAAATCATTAAAGGGAATGGGAGTTTCCGTTTATAAATATAGCTTTTGTAGGGTGACAAATACAAGAATGCTCTACTCAAAAAACTGAGGTCTTTTTTTCGTGCAATGTTGCGTTTTCCCAGAATTTTGATCAAGCACATAAGAAGAAATCCGTGTTCAACCAACAAAGGCTAATAAGAAGAACTCTAATATTCATCTCTTACAAGGAAATCATCATTGAGGCTCTTGAGCACTTGAAAGGTGGCTAGATTTCAAAATTTAGTATGAAAAATGTAAAATATTTCATTAGTAATTTTAATATTGATCATATGTTAAAATGGTAATACTTTGGATCATCAGATTCAATGAAATATATTATTGAAATTAAGTTTGTTTCTTTTTACTTTTCTTTTTTTTCTTTTGATGGAGTCTCACTCTGTCACCCAGCACCCAGGCTAGAGTGCAGTAGTATGATCTCGGCACACTGCAACCTCCACCTCCCGGGTTCAAGTGATTCTCCTGTCTCAGCCTCCCGAGTAGCTGGGACTACAGGCATGCGCCATCATGCCCAGCTCTAATTTTGGATGTTTAGTAGAGACGGGGTTTCACCATGTTGGTCAGGCTGGTCTCAAACTCCTGACCTCAAGTGATCCACCCCCCTTGGCCTCCCAAAGTGCTGGGATTACAGGCATGAGGCACCACGTCCTGCCTCTTTTTACTTTTTTAATGTGGCTACTAGAAAACTTAAAATTACAAATGTATTAGCATCATATTTCTAATAGATAGCATTGTAAAGGCCATTTGAGTTTTCTAGCCCACTTTCTTTCTTCACATGAAAACATACACACATGTAGATAATCTGATTATCAAAATAATATATGTTCTCTTTTTAAAAGTAGATTATGTAAAAACCACCAGGAAAGAAAAATACCCAGATATGCACATTCTTTTCTCTAGAATTAAAACATCTCTTTAAGCACGACTTTTATGAACACACCGCAATTTATATTAAACATTCCACTGGTAAATGAATCTCTACAAAATAGTTTTGGGCATTGGAGGTCATTGAGACATTTCACTTGAAAATTGCTTTTGTTCCTCAGAAACTTGTTTCCTAATAGATTTATTTTCCATTTAGATTAAGAAATGCAAAAATGTAAGTCATTGTACTTAGTTCTGCAAATCTCAAGGATGGCTTGGAAATGACTGTGTCAGTTACACCGTGAAAAGTGATCTCTAGCTTAAAAATTGCCAAGGATTGGAGAAAAATTACACTGGCCATCAGCATATTGATAGGACTGAGCTGAAGAAGCAGAAATTTTGAATAACATTGGACTCGATAAAATGGTGGCTGAGATATTTTTTAAATGTAGGAAATATGATTTTAAAAAATCAATTTTTGCCAGTTTTAATACAATAGTGTAATCTATGTAACAGATGGTTAGAACAGAAGTTTCTCTGCCTCAGTTTCAGCTGAAGTGTTAATACCACAGATACCAGACACCAAAGTGAACAGGAAGCAAACAAACTTCAATGGGTAGAAATTACAGGAGAAACGTTCAACTCTGGGCCTCTCAACCAGGCATCAAAGCATCAAAAGAGGTCAGGGCATGGAGAAGCGAGGGGACTGTGAAGAGTTTCTTTGGAAAGAACTATTGCTGTGCTTCAAGGATGGAAGGACCACAACCTCCTTCACTTTCAGCCCTGTGAGGGAGATTTCTGGAAGGCTGCTTGGGAGTTCTGGAAAGTGTTTCCTGCAGAGATGCGGAAAAGCAGTGCCTAACTCACACCTAAGGAAGCTGAGGTGGAGGGCGGGGGCTCCGGGCATCTAGAACACTATGGAAGGGTTGATCAATTGCTCTGGGGGCTGGGTAAGGAAAGGGCTACTGCGTCAAATGGGCTTGAAATCCAGACTTTGTCAGGTCAAAGGATATAGGAGTGCCCCTCGGGGATCAGGTGAGGGTCTTGTAGCTCATCTTGGGGTCTGTCCATCGGGGGATCCTCTAGAGGGAAGAGAGCAGCTTTTTCAGGTTTCTAGTGGAAAGAATTAAACAGATTCCTTCAGCTGTTGCAGAGACTGGCTGTTGCCCTCCTTTTAACCAAATGATTTGTAAAATCTTTGTCCCAAATCATTCATATATATGATATAACCAATCTATTGAGCAAGACTGACTGCAGTTGGAATGTTTATTACACTACTTTTCCCAGTCCCCAGGGCACAAAAGCTCTTCTCTCCTTGGACCCCCTGTCCAGTCAGTCCTCTTGTGTGTTTCCACCTGCCCGATCTTTACTGCATCTGTGCCCTTCAATAGCCTTCCCCAACCTGGCGCTCCAAATCCGCCTGCAACCCTTTCACCCGAACTGTTACCCAATGCTCCTTTCTTGCTGCTCTGCTTCCACTCAGCACCCCACCACCCCAATACATCCAACATTCCACCACCAGATTCCCTTTCCTATGTGGTGTGGTGCTCCTGCTCTAAAACCTTAAATGCAGTGACCTGGAATCCCAGGATAGGTAGGAGACATGGTGTCAGGGCAGGGGGAGGGGGGTTGATAAGACAGGGTGCAGATTGGAGTTGGGGGGACTTTATACATACACCTTTCCTGAGAGATCCTTCTGCACATCACCTCCTCTCCATCTCTCTCTCCCCTCCACCTAGAGAATTGTTGCGTCTAACGAGAGTGTTACCAACGGGGATATGTTGTCTATATGATTGATGGAGAGGCAGAGTTAACCAAGGCTGTATTCACCAAAGGTAGCATTGGTTCTGTACCAAATAAACCTTGAATACTCAGTAGATTTGTTTATCGCTGACATCATAGCCTAATGTTGCGCAGGCTCCTAGAAGGTTTTTCAGGGACCCAGGGGCCTTCCACATTCAGGTTCTGCTCTCCTCATCTGCAAAATGGTTCAGTGATAATATCCTTGTGAAGGGTCGCCATAATGATTCCATCTGTGAAGATAGGTCAAGGACTCAGCACGTTGCTCGATGCATAGGAGGTGGTGGTGTATATTTCTTTCTCCCTTCTCTTTGCTAGGAGTTTCTCTGATAAATCAGGGTAAACTCTATTGCTAACCTGTCTACGCACCATACCAAGCTTGCTCTGGTCATTTTGTAACACGAAGTTAACCTTCAGTTTCTTCTTATCACCCCATTAAGTTTTATTCTCCTACTTCTAGCCTACCCTATATCACACTCCCAGGGCAAGGAGGTCCTTGTTCTCAACCACTGAAGTGGGAAAAGCTCTGATCCCTTCACTAACTCCTACCATCCAATATTTCCAATTTCCCCTCACTCTGACTCTAACTCCCCCATGAGCTGAGATGTGAGAAGACTAAGATGTTATTCTTCCACAAGTGGTATCTATGTCACTGGGTGATTTCTAAAGACAGAAATTTCTCAAGACCCAATAGAAGGAAAAGTCTTTATTGGGAGGATTTCAGGCATGAAAATGGGTGAAAAGAGTAGGTTTTTTTTTGAAAGGGGATATCTGCAAGGTGGGTAGATGCCAGCTCTGCCTCTCCTTCCCTGTATGCCAAAAAGTTAGTGTAATTAACTCTTTCTCATGGTAAAATCGCTTGGTTTTGAACCTAAGAATGCTACAGAAGAAATGCAATTTTTTAAAGGAGCAGAGAATTTTGAGGGCATATCTTCCAGGTATATTTAGGTAGGTATCATTCATTCAATCATTCATTCATTCATGTGTCTATTGCTAATATGTGGCAGTTTGCAGAGACAATCACGAATTCTTGACATTCCTCCCATAAAGTGGTAGCATCCAATTCTCCCCTTCCACCATCTTTAATCTGGGCTAGCCTTACCTGAAAGCAATAGAATGTGGCAGAAGTGATGCTATGTGACTTCCACAACCTTGTGGGAAGAAACCCTCAAAGCTTCTGCCTAAGTCTCTTTGAATATTGCTCTCCAGCTGCCTCCCTCTTGGGACTTAGCAACCAGGCTGTGAAAAGCCCAGGCCACATGGAGAGGCAAGTGTAGGTGTCCCAGTGGACAGCCCCAGCTGAACTCCCAGCCAACAGCCAGGATCAACAACTCTACTTGTGTATTAGTCTGTTTTCATGGAGCTGATAAAGACATACCTGAGACTGGGTAATTTACAAAGAAAAAGACGTTTAATGGACTCACAGTTCCACGTGACTGGGGAGGCCTCACAATCATGGCAGAAGGCAAAAGGCACATCTTGTGTGGTGGCAGACAAGAGAGAATTGAGAACTAAGCAAAAGGGGCTTCCCCTTATAAAACCATCAGATCTCGTGAGACTTATACACGACCACGAAAACAGTATGGGGGAAATCATCTCCATGATTCAGTTATTTCCCACCAGGTGCCTGCCACAACACATGGGAATTATGGGAGCTACAATTCAAGATGAGATCTGGGAGGGGACACAGCCAAACCACATCAATTTGCAAGCCAGCCATCGTGGATGTCCAGCCTAGCTGAGATTCTGCTGACTGTAGGTACGGAAGACATCTGACTGCGATCATGTACTAGACCCCAGTGAGTGTTCAGCTGAGCCGTCACTGAATTCCTGACCCACAAAATGGTGAGCAAATGATTATGTTAAGCCCCTAAGTCTGGGGGTAATTTGTTTTGCAGCAATCGATAACTAGAGTATGTATCATGTTTTTAAAAAATATTCTGGCCTTTTAAAAAAGCTCAGAAGGTTTGTTTTTAGCAAAAGCTAAAAGGTTCCTCACCTGATAAAATGCCCTTAATACTCTTAAAATTTTCTTTCTCAAGAGAAAGAGAAGAGGCAGGTTTCAGTGGATCTTCCAAAAACATAGTCCTTGATTTCAAATTTTTACCTTCTTTCCAATGTCTCAAAGCAATGACTATGAAATAACTTACCCTCCTATTCTCTAACACACAACTCGAAATCATATTTTGGGGTAAAGAAGGAAACACCTAACATCGACTAAATGAAATGTTGTTTGAATATCTTAGCAAAACATGTTGCAAGAGAAGTAAATTAGCTTTTCACTGAGCCACCCACCTGAAGTGTTACATTTTTGACACATTTTGAACATACCTGACCTGTGATGAAGCAGATTATGTGTTGCCAGCAGAGAACTTTCTGTAAGAATAAGAATTTTCCAGATCAATGGGGCCTAGAAGTTGTATATAACAATCATGGAAGCAAAACAGGAGAAAACACAGCATCTTTTGAAGTCTCGTGGTCCACGTTATTTACAATTGGCTGCTTAAGTGCCTTCTGAAAATGTTCTTTATTCTACATTTATTGGCCCAAAGCAAAAGATATTGTCAAAATAGAGAGAGTTCAAGTAAAGGAAAGAGAAGAATGAAAATGCAGCAGCAGCAGAAATTGTTATGCTAGAGAAACAAGTATTGAAATAATTTGCCCAAAATGCAGCCCATTTAAATGTGAGAATTTCCTGACATGAGTCCCATACTCTGCCCTAACTAAGAGATGTGATTTCTCACGTCACTTCTAATACAAAGATGTAGGTTCAGAAATCTGACTTAAACCATTAAAACTATAGTTATCTTCATGTAGTCACTCTACAGTTATTGTCAGACGTCGTGCAAGAGGCAAGCACAATTTCTGTCCTCAAAACCATATAATACAATGCGCAGGGGGAGCAGGTTTCAAAAAATAATTTAAATGAGTTTAATATATATAAAATCCTTACAGCATTGTCAGGTACATATTGAGTGCCATGTAACTGCCAGGTGAGGTGGCTCACGCCTATAATCCCAACGACTTGGGTAAAGTATCTGTTCAAATGTTTTGCCAGTTTTTAAATTAGATTGCTTGTCTTCTTATCAAGTTATGAGAGTTCTTCAAATATTTTATATGTAAGTCTATTGTCAGGTATATGTTTTGCAAATATCTTCTCACAGTCTGTGGCTTGCCTTTTCCTATTTGTAGCTCCTTTTAAATAACAGTTTTTCATTTGATTAAGTCCAATTTATCAAAATATTGTAATTCTAATGCCCTATTAAGAAGTCTTGCTGGGGGCAGTAACTCACACCTGTAATCTCAGCCCTTTAGGAGGCTGAGGTGGGAGGATCCCTTGAAGCCAGAAATTTGAGAGCAGCCTGGGCAACATAGCGAGACCCCATCTCCACAAAATATTTTTTAAAAATAGCCAGGCATAATGGTGCATGTCTGTAGTCCTGGTTACTTGGGAGGCTGAGACAGGAGGACCACTTGACTCCAAGAGTTTGAGGCTGCAGTGAGTCATGATGGCGCCACTGCACTCAAACCTGGCCCACAGAGCAAGATTCTGCATCTTTAAAAAAAAAAAAAAGTGCCCATGTGACACCTAAGTAAATAAATATCCATCCATTTATTTATTCAACAAATATTTGTTGATCACCTTTTACATGACAGGCACCATACTAGGTGCTGGGGATAGTGGTGAAGAAAGAGCTCACATCCAGAGGAGAGGACAGATGTTGAACAAGCAGCAAGCAGGGGCATCCTGGGAGCATTCTCAGGATGGCTGGGAAGCAAGAGAAGGCTGCTAGTCCCAGGTGGCCAAAGAATAGGCCAAGCCAGGCCCAGCCTGGATGGACTCAGGGGCTTGCCTGCTCGCCATGTAACAAACAGAATAGTTTGCCCCGAGCCAAAATCAAAATCTAGTATATAAAATCAAACCCAGGACAGGCTTGAGGGCCAGCAGGGCAATCAAGATCTTCTCCCCAAATTCCACAGTGAATCAGAGAGAAAGTCCAAGTACAGAGGTAAGCACTGGACTTCATGCATTGGATCACACATGAGAGAGCAAGTGGACCGTGTAGTTGAAATGGAAGACTAGCCTTAGTGTTTGATAATCTGGAACTTGGAGCCTGGAAGTGGGATCTACTGCCCGGGTAGGAACCCATGGCACAAACGGGTCTGGACATGTTGGAGCTCAAGGCAACTAATCATTTGGTGAGCTTCAGATGATAGTCTTTCAACATCGACGCAACAGTTGTTTAGTTGGGGACCCGAGCTGGCACCAAGATCATTTTTTTCGTTCTACTGTGTACTTGGCTGGAGTGGAACCAGTTTAGGTCTTGATGGTTATGTAAATAGTCACATGTGAGTCTGAGTTAAATGGTAACACCAGTTTCCACTGGGGACGTTGTTGTCCTTATAGATTGGTGCTCAGAGCACTTACCCACTCAGCCTACCTTTTAACTTGGCTCTGAGCATAAAAGATCCCAAAATGAGGGTGTCTGCTGAGGGCCCTGGTGTGAATGGCCAAGGACTGTTTTGTGTGTGTGTGTGTGTGTGTGTGTGTGTGCGTGTGTGCATCCTCCTGAACAGGGTAGATTCTGTAAGGTTTGGAAATACTGCAGAGTAATTGGTTCTATGGCAATTGTCTAAGTTTTCCCACTTGGGAGAGAATTTAGAGCTCAGTAATTTTTATATGGCCTTTTCCCTTTTTCTTCAAACCCCAGACCCTGGATTTAGGAGTGTGCAGGTGGTAAGGAGCATGTCTCTGTGCCTTAATGGCTATGAGGCTCGGGGTAGGTGACTTAACCCTGTCAAATGGTAGTTTCCTGATCCGTAAAATGGGGATAACTCTTCAGATGATTTATTTAACTCTTAAGATGATTGTGAAGATAAAACAACATATAGAGAGCATTTAATGTGATTCCTGGCTTGTAGAAAGCACTGAGTAAATGGAAGCTATGACTGGTCAAAGTCCTAAGTCGAGGCCAGGAGCAGCCAGATGCCACCCAGCACTAGGGCGATCTTTTCACAACATCATAGGCAAAGTCTCTAAGTAGAGAGTTAAAATATTGACTAGGCTGTAGATGTCACTAAATGTAAGCCACTTAAAATGGCCCATCATTTGCTACTTTATAAGGTACTCAAGAGCTAGTCAGTTCTCTTCCGGACAAACAGCCTTTCCTAATCTTAAAATAGTCAGAATGACTTTGTGGATCAAAGCTGATCTGGCTTAAAATCCTGAGCATTTCTTATTTCTACGTAAATTAATAATTCAAGACAAAATTTCTAAATAACACACTTCAATTTTGCTAACAACAAGAGTCTGCTAATGGATGCCTCTAAACTTAGCAAGCACTCCCGATGTATCCTCGGTGGGTTTTTGTCCTTTGTCTCGTAATGCATGCTGGTGGTGAGGCATTGGCAGCATCAATGGTGTCAGATGCAACCAGGCAGCAGTCCAGGACCAACTTCTTCCTGGGCCGTAGATTCTAACACTATGATAGTGGACTTCTCATCCATTAATTATCGATGAAAAAGTAAAGGGGAAGAGTGATGTGTTCTGACATCAACAGTTTCAAACAGCCTGATGAGACACACTGGGATACCTCCCAATATTGATGATCTCAACTGCTGATGGGAGTAACCGAAGAAAATATTCAGCACAGCTGAGATAACTCAACAGTTCTTTCCTGAACTACTTATGAATCCTGAAACTGGAGTTCACTTGGAGTTTATTGGTTTGTTTTTTTTTTAAAAAAAAAAAAAATTTATTGGTTTGTTTTAAAAAAAAAAAAATTCAAAATGGGAAATGCTTCTGATTCTCTCAATGCAGGAAGTTTTTTCTCCCACTGCCTGACCTCATCAGGTTTCATTAGGCTTGTCCATTGAAGTGTGTGTTTTGATTCATTATTAGATGAATTACTAGGCTTCCATTTTCAAATCTGAAGGAAAAAAAAGGTAAGTAACTGTATATTTCTTACAAATGGGTTGCCCTTCCCTTCTTCCCCCTGCAAACACTACTCCAAGCTTGGCTATTCGGGAGAGTCTCAGGGACATGTCTGTCCTGCTGTGACCCACTTGTGGGGCAAAACCATTTGAAATGCAAAGGTTTTGCCTGTGCCTGGGTGTTAGCAGCACGTTCCAGCTGGTTTGCAAGGTGGACAAGCAAGGCACATACCCACTGAAGGCAGGAAGGTGAGAGGGAGCTGGAGAGAGCCCAAAATGGTTTAAATGCAAAATGAAGAGATTTCGAATGTCAAGTTTTAAGATCAGGACCAGCAGCAAATACAACTTGAAACTCTTGCTCCCAGATCTTGTAGCAGGCAACATTATGTGGCCATAGCCAACAGGATACAGGGCCAAAATATATAAGAAGGGCAGAGTGAGAGCGGCCGCTTTATGCTCACTGTTATCTAGAGGGCGTGGCCTCACTTTCCAGATCAGCCTGTGAGAAGACAGTGGATATGGCTTCCTTTCCCTTCATTGTAACTATTGAAAATACATTCTGTAACCTGGGCTGGCTACATAGTTTTCAGGGCCTGGTGCAAAATGAAAATGGAGGACCCCTTGTCCACAAAGCAGGATTAGATGTGAGGCTGAGGTGGGAGGATTGCTGGAGGCCAGGACTTAGAGGTTGCAGTGGGCTATGATCGTGCCACTCCACTCCAGCCGGGGCAACATAATAAGACTCTGTCTCTTAATGCTGCTAAATGTACTCAATATGTACTCAAATATCAAATGTTTCCTTTCCTCTATGCTCACTCTCTCTCTCCCTCTCTCTCTGTCATGGTGTATTTAGTTCTGACTTAGTGTCATACTAAATCCTCACAGGCACTTGGGGCCCCATCCTGTGATGTGGTCCACATGGTCCACTGCCTGTCAAGTTTCTCCTCCCACCAGCCACTGGACCAGTGTGTATGCGGTGCCCTGGCCCCAGGGGAAGTCAATCCCCACTTCCCACGGCCCACTGCCCCCACCCATGGCAGGTGGCCAGCCCTCAATAAATTGCAACCTCAGTACCTGAACTGGGGTGGATTAGAGGCTCGCACCTACCAAGTGGCCCACAGAGCCCATCACGGTGCTGCCAGCCCAGAGCAGGGACAGCTGTGGCTATGCCTGACCAGAGGCTCCAGGTGGCACCCTGACATTCCCGGCACCTATGCCTGGTACAACATGGGTCTCCAACTCTTTCCCCCAGCTCCCTACCCCACCCTACCCACAGCACTCAACCCCCTCCCCACAATGCTACCTGGACACTGCCCCAGGTAGATGGTGGCAGAGGTCAGTCACAGGGCAGAGAGGAGACAGCCAGGTAGGGCTGGGGCTTCAATGGGTAGGGGAGAAGGGGTGGCCAAGAACCCACTGGGAGAGGTTGCAGCAGCAGAAGGCGACCCCAAGGTGGGTCAGGCTCTAAGCTCCCCCCAGCTCTTGCTCCATTGTTCCATCCCATGGGGCTTCACTTACAAAACACAAATGCGAAGAAAAAATAATCAAGAATTTCAATACAATAACAATTGAGCATTAAACTGTAGACAGGGCTTTTCTGAGCACAGGGCCCTGTGTCACTGCACTGGTTAGACACCTGTGAAGCCGCCCATACTGTAGTCTCCAAAAAAGTTCCCAAAGACAGCTTTCCAGGGGTGACACTAACCAGCAGAATTGTAAAAGTCTGCATGCTCCAAATTCTTACTTTCAGCCCCAAACTCAACCCCTATTAACCTGGCAAGATTTAAGGGAAGAAATCATCCACTAACAAACTCTTAGATGTTTTGAGTACTCTTCACACAGGATTTTCTAGACCCTAATTAACCCATTTTCATAGGCCTTTCAAATGGGGAGCTTTGGGCTTTGATCGTATTTGTTCATAGAAAGTTTTGACAACACGAAGCTTCCAGTTCATCTGTTGGTTTCTCAGTCCAGTATTGTGAGGCAGGGGTGGCACCAGAACCCTAGAGGCTGCTGCTTTGACTTCTGTCTATATCCACCAAATTCCCTCTTAACCAACTGGATCTCAGCCAGAGCCCCTGACAAGTTCTCTAACGCCACCTCTTTGTCATCAATTAAAGACATTTTCAAAGCACTGATAGAATTCTGTGATAAGTAAATTATTAAATAAATAAGCCCAACATTGTTTACCCACTGGCTGACTCTTCTGTCTGCACTTGGCAGTCCACTGCCCCAGCTTTCAAAGACAATGAACTTGACAGAAAGAGAACCTGTATCATTTGTGAAATCCAACATCACATTGCATAAAGTGTGTTTGATATACTGTTAGGACAGAATAAATTCATTTCCTGCCTTGTAAGTCATTTGAGTTTAGCAATATTATACTTATTTTCCTATTTGTTTAATTAATATCAATGTGGTAATGAGATGCTTGATACTATTTTGCAAAATTACCACAGAAGTTGTTTCTCTAAAACACTCCCCTTGTATACAGGGTGTCCTCCTTCGTTTATATCATGGTTCAGATGGGAAGGGGTCATAAAGCCTCTGGAGGCTACGTGCACATATGATGTTTTTCTGTCGTTGTGTGTGTGACCCAGATGCAGCCACCTGGAAAACCTGACTCCCAGTCCGGAGCTCTTTGTGACATTACAGAGGTGAGCCATGGAGTCGGGCAGCTCCTTATCATCCACTCTTTCACCCATCTGCCCATCCATGTGTCCATCTGTCCATCCTAGATGCACAGGCAAGAAGGTGAAGATGTTGGCTGACATTTCTTCAGGGTCTAAATCCTAGAAGGAGGAGGCACAACCACCCTTGCTGCAGCCTGGAAAGGAGCTGGTCCTGGAACTGATGTTTTCTTCTGCAAGCCCCTCTCCCCCAGTAAAAATCCTTTCTGATCACGCTAGGTCCTCTTTTCCGGGACGTAACTCCCTATATCAAGTCCTCAGAACACTGTAGTCCATATTTAATGGCTAGTCCATTAAAACGAGCTTTGTGGTTGGACAGGTTGGGTACATGTTCCTTCCTAGAACTTTGGAGTTTGTCTTGCTTCCTCCTGGTTAGATTCAGGTTGTGTATTCTTTGCTGGAAAACTGCGCCGATGGCGTGCCTTTTCTAAGGTATCATATCTGGAGGTATGTGATGTCCATCTGCTCCTCATGGGGGAGATTAATTGAGATCACCCAAAGTGTTGTCCAATTTCTCCATTATAATGTCACTGGATCACTCCTCCTTGCATCTAATTTACACTCTGTGAGGAAACACTTTGAATTCATGCAAATATCCTGCTTTTCATAAAAATATCCTAACTTTATAATTCATTGATGATTCTTGCTCAAGCCAATTTTTACCATGAAGTTTACAAAATGATGATTTTTTTGGCCGGGCATGGTGGCTCATGCCTGTAATCCCAACACTTTGTGTGGTGGTGCACGCCTGTAATCCCAGTGACTTGGGAGGCTGAGAGGGTGGGAGGGATCACCTGAGCTCAGGAGGTCAAGGCTGCAGTGAGCCGTGATCATGCCACTGCACTCCAGCTTGGGTGACAGAGTGAAACACCCTGCCTCAAACAAAGAAAAGAAAAAGATGATTTTTCTGATTCTAACACCCTGTACACCTTGACCTTCTGGCTCTTGACATTCAACTATAAGTAGAAGAAGCTTACTCTGTCCTATTTCTGCACCTATACGTGTCTGTCTGTCTATCTGACTAGTATGAACTCGTGAATTGTCCCAGATTTAGCCAGCAGTAGCCTCTTCAAGCTGGTTCCTGAATCTTTGTGACAGACTACCATCATGTTTTTGAGCACTTCCTTACTTTCTGACATAACAGAATACTCCAGGATTATCTTGTACCTACCCTATCCCAGCCCTGGGCTCAACTATTTTTCCTGGGAGCTCTGGCTCCTTTTAATGGTGAATGGTATTAGATACCAAGATCTCAATGCTAGTTGTATTCATTTTATCAGTGCTTCTTGGCCCTTTCATTGGAAAGAGTTAAGAGATATATGCACGTATATATACACACACATGCCTACACATGTACACATATATAGTGTGTATGTAAACATGCATGTAGACATACATGTGCACATTACAGAAATCATGAGTTTGCACTGATACCTCCAATTTCAGCTTATTTCCACAGGATTATTTCTTGCCTCCCCCATTTCATATTTTTATGTCCCTTCATCCACAGTGAGAATGCTGGCTCTCAATGACATCAACACATTTACGCATTTGTTCAGCCCTGTAATAGCTCTAAAATAGTTTCAGCATTATTTCACTCATCCTACAACAGACTGCTCTACAAAATGACTTTGGAATTTGTTGTGATTCTCCTCTCACCTCTCACTCTACCCTGTCTGACACCGAGAGTTTATAGTCAAATATTGTATTCTTAAATTACTTGGATTAGTGCTCTCTTTGCTTTCTTTATTTCCCTCCTGTACAGTTATGATGTTCATTTGATATATAGTGTGATTATGATGTTTGTTTGATGTTCATTGATACACAGTAGTTCGTTTCCATTTGCTTTCACTTTAGTTTTTTTCGTTTCCCATTCTTATGGGTTTAATTTAATTTGTCAAACATATAGAGTATTAGCTTGCTTTCAAAAGCTAAAACTACACCAAAAGCTACATTCAGAGAAGTGTCACTCCCTCCTGTATCCCTTCCACTCACTTCCTGCTTGCAGGATACCAACTGCAAAGTTTTCTAGTTTATCCCTCTTGTGTTTCTTTCTGTAAAGATAAGCAGAAATATGTATGTTTTCTTTCTTACACAAAACTAGCAACCTATATATGCTTTTTCATGTTCTTTTTTTTAATACTAGCTCCCAGAAATCACTCTGTATCAGTTCATAGAGATCTTTTGCATCACTATGAATGGTATTCCATTGCGTACGTGCCACTCTCCTATGGTTGGGTATTAATACTGTTTCCAATATTTTGCAATTGCAAATAAAGCTGCAATAAATAACAGATTGGTAAACTTTAAAAAAATTCATGTCAAGCTCCTTAGAGAGGGAAAAGGGGGATAAAGACAACTGATAAGACCAGTAGATATAAAAGCCAACTTCCTCGGGCTAGCTTGACCCACTGCATTGCACAAACAGACCTTTCCAAGAAGTAAGTGAGGTCCTAACTGTGGTCTTGTCTTTCTCATGGTGATGGGGGATGCTTTTTACAGTTTCATAGAACTATAAAAAGGAACACCTGGGATCTCATTTGTCTCATTCCTGGATGCCTGCCTGCCTGGCATCAGTCAAGTTGCCCTTCATCTTTTCTTGAAATGAGTACAATGGCACATAGCAAACCCAAAGACGAGGGTGGCGCAAGGCTGCTCATACATGTGTGAGCAGACTGGACAAGCTTGATTGGCATTTATTATACATTGGGTACACCTAGGAAGAAGGAGAGTAAAAGGCACTATGTGGTCCTGTTGAGAAAATAAATTCCACTAGGATACCCTTCTTGGGGACTGGAGTAGATTATATTTCTTTTTGCCAAACATTCCAGTGACCCTCCTCATGGGAGGGTTGGACTTCCCTGCCCTGTGGAACTCAGGAGTGGCTGTGTATCTTGCTTTAGTCAATACATGTAGACAGAAATAATGTATATCATTTCGGAGCAGAAGCTTCAGGATCTGCTCTGGGTTCACCATGTCTCTTATTTTCCTTTGCCCGGAGACCAATAACTTCCTAGACAGAGGCTGTTTCAGAGGCTTCACAAAAGAAGGAAAAGGGATGTGCATGAAAATATGCTGAACATCAGTCAGCAGGAAAATGCAAATTCAAATCACAGTGAGATACCACTTTACACCCACTAGAATGGCTAAACTGTAAAAAGACTGACTAGTTAGCAAGGATGTGAAGCAATGGAAACTTTTATATGCTGCTGGTGGGGAAGTAAAATGGTACAACCACTTTGGAGAACAGTTGGTCAATTTCTTTGTCTTATAAAAATAAACATACACCAACCACGTGACCAGCCATTCCACTCTTAGGTATCTACCCAAAATAAATGTAAATTTATGTCTACAAGACTGGTGGAGGAGTGTTTGTAACAGTTTTATTCATAGTAACCCAAACTGAAAACAACCCAAATGTCCATCAACAAGTGAATAAAGAAACTGCGATATATTTGTACTGTGGAGTACCCTTCAGCAAGAAAAAGAAATAGACAACTGGTACATACAATAGCATAAATCATTGTCAAAAAAACCTCGAGTCTAAGAAACCAGATACTAGAATATATACTACATCATTTCATTTCCATGAAGTTCTAGAACAGGTAAAACTGATCTATAGTGATAGAAATCAGATCAATGGTGGCCCCAGGCCAGGAGAGGAACTGACTGGAAAGGGGGACTCAGGAACTTTGTGTGATGATGGAAATACTTTATATCTTGATTGAGGTGGTGGTTACACTGGTGCATACAGTTGTCCAGATTCATAAGATCTGTTCATTATATTATATGTAAAAACAAGAAATAAACAAAAACAAACACTAGAGTCTCTTCCTCCAGTCTGGGTCCCAAAGTGAAAATGATGTACAGCAAAACCAGTGAGGAGTAAATCTTTGTCCATGTAAGCCACTGAGATTGTGGGGTCATTTGTGATTGCAGCATAACCCAGCCCATCCTGATTGATACAGGGACTCGTCCCACTGGCACATTCAAGGATCTGAGAAGTTTTTCAGTAAAGAATCCTGCTTGGGCTGGGCGCAGTGGCTCACGCCTGTAATCCCAGCACTTTAGGAGGCCGAGGCAGACGAATCACTTGAGGTCAGGAGTTCGAGACCAGCCTGGCCAACATGGTGAAACCTCGTCTCTACTAAAAATATAGAAATTAGCCAGGCGTGGTGATGCACGCCTGTAGTCCCAGCTACTTGGGAGGCTGAGGCAGGAGAATCGCTTGAACCCGGGAGGTGGAGGTTGCAGTGAGCCGAGATTGTGCCACTGCACTCCAGCCTCGACAACAAAGCGAGACTCTGTCTTGAAAGAAAAAAAAAAAGAAACCTGCTTGACATTATATATATATATAATGTCTGGTATATATATAATATATATAATATCTGGTATTTCTCAAACTATTTTGACAATCTATTCTTTACATAGAGCACCTTCAATATATTCTGAAAGTAGCTTCATGAAATACAATCTGTTTAATTTTTAAGGAGATTGGGGAGCACATCCTTTTTTAGAATAATTAAAATATTCCTAAACATTAGCAGTTTGGGATAATGATAGCACATTCACATTTATGCCGAAATTATGAGGACCCCTAGCCCATTGCACCTCACCCCCCGACACACACACACAAAAACCCTCCTCTAATGTCCCTGGGACTTCGCAGGGCAAGTGTCTTACAGGTGTTCGAGAAAGGACTTGCTCACATTCTTCTGAGCTATTTTGCTGTCAGGCTCCCTAGCTCCTGACAGTTGCTGGGTAGGTACCTGTTTCTTGCCATTCTCTATTAGTGGCCACCCCAAGGCCCAGGGTGCCAGTGCTATGTGGTGGTCTGTGGCCGAGTAGGGATGGAGGGTATGACCCCTCTCGGGCCCAGCATGTCAGAGAGTCTTTGATGAGTGGAGTTCCTCAGCCTTAGGTCCTGACTTCTTTCTAGAGTCTCAGAACCTTCATCAGATCAGACATGGGGTAGACACCAGGCCTAGAATTAATCTCCCCTCTCCCTTCTCTCCAGGTATTTTTCCTCCTCTTTTCACCTTCAAGAGAAAAGCACCTGAAATCAACTCAGGCAAGACCAGGGCTGCAGGAATGCCAACTGGGTGATTCTGCTGACAGACTGCCTCCTGGTTCGGAACTCAGCTGGGACACCTTCCTTCATGAGGATCCTTCATGCTCCCTCTAAAGCTCCTCGGTGACTCCAATCTGCAGTAGTGGTGGAAGTTGGGAACCTCAATTCTGCTGTCATAAGGACGTTGAAAAGGGTCTGAAAGTTGGTGATTGTTCCCATGTCCAACTCAAGGGCGCTGAGCCGCTGGGCTGAGGTGGTGACCAATGTCCCCAGGCAGTAGCCCAGAAGGAAGCCGAGGCCTTTTTGCAATAGTTGAGTATCCAGACCCATCTACAGGGAAATCTTTGAAAATATTCCTGCCACTGAAGTCATGTTGGGCTTCTCAGCTTCAGTCCCACTAAGCTTTTGTGGGAACTTCAGGTGTGTAGTGGTGAGAGAGGGGGAGACAGACAAGAGAGGTGATGGAGTGAACGAGGTGAGAATAAATCCCATTCTGGAAATAGCTTGAGATTGAAAATTCAACTGGAAATCGTACCTGGGAGCAAATTCAGAAAATGAATGATGAATGAATACAGTAATTAAATTCAACTAGTTCCTTTTAATATGATTTCCCACTTGAGAATAATCAGCAGAACTCTAAGAAAACTATTTGTCAAAGTTATCTCATTTAATTACTGTAATTCTGTGTCACATACAGAGAAGAGATGGAAGACAGAGGTTTGACTTCCTGGTTTCTGTGTATCGGGTAACATTGTCTGGTTCATGGGCTGGAGCGAGGTGGGGAGCCATTGTTTTGCCTAATACAGAGGTAAATTTTGTGGCTGTTTGATTATAATTCCTGATCTGGATTTGAAAGCTCTTCCCTACCTATATAATTCACTTGAAAGAACTTGGCTGAAGGCATCTGGGTTAATAAAAGTTTTTTTTGTAGGTGTGTTTCTCAAGCAAATAAAAGTTAGCAGTTTCCCTGACAAAGCTTAGCCTTTGTGACTTATTGATGAAATTTTTCTCTTTCTCTCAAAGGCAGAAGTGGGGTGAATGGAGCATTGTGGATTGGGCTGTAGGAGGCTGGGTTATTGGTTGATTGCACAGGTGCAAGAGTAGTGAGAATTCTTAGTTGAAGCAGCTCCCACCTGCTTGCACTGAATCTTTCTTAAGAAGGGCTACCCTTCAGCAGAATGTCACGTAGAGTTGCTTCTCACCCCAGATCTCAATTTCCTCATTCTTGAAGATTTCTATAGAAGAAACCTATGCCCTGCTCTTGCTTGCTTTCCACACCCCTGTGAGTGGGTGCTCCAGAAGACGCGGAGGCCAGCAAGCCAGGACGCTTTGTTCTGATGGCTCCTAGCAACGGCACCTTCACACAACTCTCATGAGTCACTCTGAGCCCCTGTCTGGGGGCGAGCATGAGCACACTATATTGTCCCAAACGCCTGAGCGAGCCCATCATCTTCTCTTAGAATTATTAACTTATCAGGTAGGCGTTTTGATAAGAAGTGGAAAAGTAGGGAAGACACTACAGATGTCGCAAACTGCCTGCAGTGACAATTTTCCTTAAATATAGACGTTTATTTGAAGATATTTACCTAACTCTTCTAACCAAGATAACATCTGATCACAGATAGCATAGTACCCTTTCAAACTTCTTGGTGTTATACACCATACACTCAGAAAAGTGTATCTGACCTCAATCTACAGCTTGCTGAATTTTCAAAACCGAAACACGCCTGCTGCAAGTAGCCAGATGATGAAACGGGGCTTTACCCACACCCCAGAAGCCCCCATCCCAATTGCTCCTTCCAGTCACAACTCTGACCCCCAAGGATAGCCAATAGCTTGGTCCCTAAAGGCAGAGGTTCTTTCTTGCCTGTCTTTGGACTACATATAAATAGACTCATCCAGCATGTACTTTTTTCCTGTTTTCTTTCCGTCTGCATTACGTTCATGAATTTCACCCATCTTGTCCCACGTAGTTGGAGACTGTTCATTCTCATTGTTGCATAGTGGTATAAATACACCAGAGTTTATTTACTCATCTTCCTGTTTATGGACATTCAGGTAGTTTCCAGTTCAGTCTTGTTATGAGTAGTGCTGCTATAAATGTTCAAGTTCATGTCTTTTTACCAACATGAGTGTACATTTTTGATGGGTATATGGTCAGGAATTACATGTTCAGCTCTAGGAGCTACTGCCAAAAAATTTGTTTGTAGTTGTATCAATTTACACTTCCACCAGCAGTGATGAGAGTACCAGTGGCTCCACACCTTCTCCTAAAATGTACCTAAACAGGTGCCCTACCTACTGGGGGATGTGGTATATGCTAGTGGCCAAAAGCCAAGACTCTAGAACTGGATGATATGGGTTCCATTTCTAGCTTTATTATTTAATAAATGTATGACCCTGGAGACCTTACTTAACTTCCCTGTGCCGCAGTTTTTTCACCTATAAAATGGGACTCTTCTTCTTCTTCATAGGGTTAAGAATTAAATGAACGAATGCATATAGATCGTTAAGAATGGTGCCTATCAGGGCATGGTGGCTCACACCTGTAATCCGAGCACTTTGAGAGGCCGAGGGCAAGCAGATCATTTGAGCCCAGGAGTTCAAGACCAGCCTGGGCAACATGGCGAAACCCTGTGTCTACAAAATATTAAAAAATTAGCCAGGTGTGGTGGTGGGCACCTGTAGTCCCATCTACTCAGGAGGCTGAGGTGGGAGGATTGCTTGAGCCCTGGAGATAAAGGCTGCACTGAGCCGTGATCGTGCCACTGCACTGCAGCCTGGGCAACAGAGTGATCCTGTCTCAAACAACAGCAACAACAACAAAAACCGTACTCGACACATAGAAACTACTCCATAAATGTTAGATGTTATTTTTACCCAAATGCATTGAAATTAACTACCACAAGTGCAGTAAAGGAGCCGCACATCCTACTGTAAAAGAAATGGAATGCTTCCCACACAAACCGAGGAGGCAACCAGGTGAACGCCACAAGGGGTCTCTATGTGAGCGACGTGTCAGTATGCAGTCTCTGACTATGCAAATCAAAGCGAATTCTTGGGAATTTGAATGTGCAAATTAAACCAGAATGTCAGCGCTCTGCAATATTTATGGCAAAGTATGAACCCTGTATAGAAGCAATATAAATGACAGTCTTCGATTTTATTTATTTATTTGCTAGTGAGGCCAGTGACAAATATTAAGTTAACTTACTATATATAGGACCTCAGTGATAGTGAATTCCTTACAAATCCTATAGACTTGTATAGTTTATCCCTTGGCAAGCACTGTTTTAGGAATTGGCATACGTATGGATTTCAGTAAATACCTGTGGATTTCATCAACAGTCAATGCAAGAAAGGGGAGAAACGATGATAGGAGAGTCATTGGGGAGGAAGTTCAAAGGCACGCAAAGCTGAGCTGCACCCCATTACCAGGTGTAGGTCATTGAGTGGAATTGGTTTTTAATGGTAAACGTCAGCAAATACATTGCCTGTCTCTTTCAGGTTAGTGGGACTCAACCCTGACTGCATAGTAGAATCACCTGGGGACCTTTCACAACTGCAGGTGCCCGGCCTCAAATCCAGAAAGTCTGATTCAGTTTGCTTGGAAGGAGGGCCCAGCTGTTTCTTTTTCTTAAGCTCTCCGGTGATTTGAGTGTGCAGTCAGAGTTAAAAAATGCTGCTCCTGGCTGGGCGCGGTGTCTCACACCTGTAATCCCAGCACTTTGGGAGGCTGAGGCGGGTGGATCACAAGGTCAGGAGTTCGGGCCAGCCTGACCAACATGGTGAAACCCCGTCTCTACTAAAAGTACAAAAATTAGCGGGACATGGTGGTGCACACCTGTAATCCCAGCTACTCAGGAGGCTGAGGCAGGAGAATCGCTTGAACCCAGGATGTGGACAGGTTGCAGTGAGCCAAGATCATGCCACTGTACTCCAGCCTGGGCGACAGAGCAAGACTCCATCACACACACATACACAAAAGGCTGCTTCTTCTGAGTGGCAATAGTGACAATGCTGCTGGTGTCTTCTGAGTGGTTATCTCTTCCAGTGGGGCAGCAGAGTGAGGTCCTGAGTGGTTTCTATGGCATCTGTCTGCTTTGGTCAACTAAAGCCCCAAACACTGGCTCAACTGGTTTTTATCTGGTGGATTTTCTTTCATACCTGGCACCTCCGAATATTCCAGTCTATTTTAAGCCTTCCTGTGGTTTTTAAAGCACGATACTTTCTGAGCCAAAGACTTACCATTTCAAATCGCATGGACTATGATTCCATCTAGAACAGAACTAAACAGGACAAAATATTGCCCCAATTAGTAATTGGACATTTTCTTATTGATGAAAGAAGATACATGAAAGTGCATTGAACTGTAAAGCCCTTCATAAAAGAGTGAGATTGTTTTTTATGTTGTTGTTGCTGCTACTGTGTGTGATGTAAACTGCAGGAAGGTAGGAGAGGGCTGTGGAATAATCACCATGTTTGTACATGAGCACATGTGAGTTGGAATTGCTGGTTCAGCCACTGAGTGGTTATCTTTAGGGCCTTGCCTTAACTGGGCTTATGCTTTATGAAAGGTGGGAGGATCAGCACACTTCAGAAGGAAATTTTGTAGATTACAGGAGCTAATGTAAATGGTGCTTGGCAAGGAATGACCCCTTGGTAAATAGCGATTACCCTTCCGTATCAGTCAGCTAATGCTTTGTTGCTTCTGCATAACAAACAATCCCCTAAATCTTAGTGGCTTACCAAAATGATGTTTATTTTTCTCACTCATGTGTCTGTGGATTGGCTATAGCTGATCTACTTAATGCTGCCTGCAAGTCAGACTGAGTATATGTGTCTCGTTCTGGAGCCAGCAGATCTCTGGGGCATGCTCTACTCATGGTAGATGACAGGGCTACAAGAAGGGCCTGGCAGAAATGTCTAATGCCTTTTAACAATTCAGCCCAGGGCCAGGTGTGGTGGCTCAGGCCTGTAATCCTAGCACTTTGGGAGGCTGAGGTGGAAGGACCACTTGAGGCCAGGAATCCAAGACCAGCCTGGGCAACATAGTGAGACCCCATCTCTACAAAAACAATTTTTTCTCTAAATAAGTCAGACATGGTGGTACATGCCTATAGTCCCAGCTACTCAGAAGGCTAAGACAGGAGGATGGCTTGAGCCCAGGGGTTTTAAGCTGCAGAGAGCTATGATCGTGCCACTGCATTCCAGCCTGGGTAACAGAGCAAGACCTTGCCTCTAAACAAGCAAACAAACAAACAAACGCAATTTAACCCAGAACTTATTCATTATCATTTCCTCCCACTTTCAGAGCAAGTCATATGGCCAACCTTAAAGTTAATGGGACAGAGAAGCATGCTCTCCCAGTGAAGCCCTGGCACAGTGAAGGAAATAAATGGAAGAACTGTGAGCATATAATGTCTCCTGCCGCATTGCCCTTCCTTTCTCCAGGGTGGCAACAGAGCAGAAAAGAGGGGTAAGTATGGAGGAAGGAAATAGCCGGCTCCCACAGGAGCTCCGCTGTCTGCCTCATTTGTGAGAGCTTGTTTGGCCTCATTTGTAGAGGTGCTCTAGCACTCATGCAGGGTTAGAAAAGCCATTCTCTCTTGCAGCCACCTCCAAGTGTTTGTGATGAGGGACAAATGACTCAGAGGCCATCCAGAACTGTAGAATTCACCAGAAGCCTCCAATCTTGCTTGCATGAATACATCGAAACTGATTTTGAAAGAGAAACAGAAGCAATAGCTGGTGAAGTCTGGCAAAACAGACTATACTATATACTGATTGTCAAAATAACTGGGTCTTCAACCCCCTCTCTTTGGCCTTTTGACATGTTTTTCATATGTAGATGTCGGCCGGGCACGGTGGCTCATGCCTGTAATCCCAGCACTTTGGGAGGCTGAGACGGGCAGATCATGACGTCAAGAGATCAAGACCATCCTGGCCAACATGGTGAAACCCCGTCTCTACTAAAAATACAAAAATTAGCTGGGCGTGTTGGTACGCGCCTGTAGTCCCAGCTACTCGGGAAGCTGAGGCAGGAAAATTGCTTCAACCTGGGAGGCGGAGGTTGAAGTGAGCCGAGATCACTCCACTGCACTCCAGCCTGGCAACAGAGCGAGTCTCTGTCTCAAAAAATATATATGTAGACGTCATTTATTCTAAATATTTATTCTAAATGACAATTAGTACTCTGATATGTAATGGTGGTAGGCTAAGAACCCTTTATTTGAATCCTAACACTTTATTTGAATTTCAAAACTGGGTGAGTTAGGTGACCCCATCTCTACTATCTAGCCAGAGAGTTCTGGCCAAATGCATAACGTGCATTACCAGACATGTCCTTGCATATACGCTAATTGCGAGAGGAGTTTGGTGACAAGATCAAAGGTGTTTAGCAAAATATAACTCATAATTGAGGATAATTCTGAATGTATTTCAAGATATCAAACCATTTTCAAGTCAACCCCCTGAGGATCTTTGTTGAAGGATGTCAGGCTGGGTTGCATTGTTGCAGATCTTAAGTAGAGCTACAGCATCAGGCTTCTCCAGGAATGGTCTCTGAACTACCAACATCGGAATCATCTAGGGCTGTTGGTAAAAATGCAGATTCCCAGGCAAACTTCAGATGTATTAAATTGGAATCTCTGTGTGCAGGACCCAAGAATCTCCATTTCTTTATGCACACCAAGGCTTTTGTATCAAATCAATGTAGACAGAAGCCCCACACATCTTTGATTCCAAGCATTGGTTGTGGAAAAGGTGAGGTTTTTGTAATACCAGATTAATCAGTCTCACTGATAAACACAGCCAAAGGACTTTTCCCATTAGTAGTAGTATTTAACTTTTTTTGAAAGACTTAATTTTGTTAACATGTCCAACTAGGGTGCTGCTGTAACAAGACTTTTGTGCTTTAAAAAAAAAACAAAAACACTACTTGAACATTAGAAATCATATTCTTTCATTCAGACCTCTACTTTGATATTAAAATAATCATTTTGGCTGGGCATGGTGGCTCACACCTGTAATCCCAGCACTTTGGGAGGCTGAGGCAGGTGGATCACTTGAGGTCAGGAGTTCAAGACCAGCCCGGCCAACATAGCGAAACCTGTCTCTACTAAAAATACAAAAAATTAGCTGGGTGTGGTGGCACGCGCCTGTAATCCCAGTTACTTGGGAGGCTGGGGCAGGAGAATCACTTGAACCCAGAAGGCTGGAGTCCCAGCTATTTGGGAAGCTGAGGCAGGAGAATTGCTTGAACCTGGGAGGCAGAGGTTGCAGTGAGCCGAGATCGCGCCACTGCACTCTAGCCTGAGTGACAGAACAAGACTCCATCTCTAAATAAATAAATAAATAAATAAACATTTTTCCTCCCATTTTCTCAAATACCAATGGCCTACAAAACATATATAAACACTGAATGAAAGAAAAGCAATTTGAGACAATTATTGTGAGAAATGGGGGAGGGTTTTATTTATGTATTTAATTTAGTACATTCTTTTTCTGACAGGACAAAATTTTTCCTGCCCTTTTAATGTATTTTAGGTGTATGAACTCACAATAATGAAAGTGGTGTAGCCACCTAAGTTAGAATTATCTCTCCTTTTCCACTTAGTAAGTGCATTTTAATATTTTTTATCCATGTGCATGGAATAATAAAAGGCATTAACTGCTTCAATAAATAAATTTAAATGGAAGGATGGTTCTGAGAATTGAGAGAAATATAGAGAACAATAAGAACAAGAGAACAGACTCCCCTCCCTTTTCCACCTTCTTTCACCTCCTCTTTATAACATTTGAGGTTCAAAGCCTTTATCTTAATGACTTGCCACTTTCAACTGTGTGGAAAATGAATTTGAATCATTTAGAAGATTATGAGAGCTCCTTACCTTAATCACTGAACACAAGATGCAAAAAGGCGTGGGAACATCTGTTTCCCAGATTAGGAATGTTAACCAGGATGTTGCAAAAAAAAAAAAATCTATGCTGTTATCGGGCCTTTAATCCAATTAGCAAACACAAGTCATTCTAAAAGACTCTGGCAACCATTGCTCAGAGAGGGAGAAAACCCCGAAAAGAAATGCAAAAAGGGGAATTTGAGCAACATGAAATTTAAGAACTAGCAGAACTACAGTAGGAAAGGTAATTATAAGAAGCATGAATTTAAGGCTTTTGTGTGTTTGGGCTCAGTTTTTTCACTCTATTTTATAAGTAAAGATTTTTTTTCGAATGGCAAAAAAAAAAAAAAAAAAAAAAAAAATTATGTTATCTCCGAAGTGATTTCAAGAGAAAAGATTTCCCTGTAAAAATAGCAAGATCTTCCCTGACTTTCCTTCCCTGATACTGATCTTCCCTGTATACGTGGGATTTTTTGGTGTGGGACATTCAACTTTTCAAAGGATTTTTCATCACTTATGTTCTCACTCAAGCCCTCATGGGTTGGGAGGTGGGTAGAAACAATTACATCTGCTATCCTCTGATGATGGGCAGGTACAGCTACGTTATCACAGGGCTGAAGTGTCAACAGTTGTGATACGCTCATCAAGCATTTGTTTCTATTTTGAGCTTTTCTAACCTGTTTGCCTCAACATATTCTCCAGCATTTTTCAGAGAGTTGTTGGGGGCAGGGGAGCCCTGGGATTTAAGCTACAACATTTCTTGAGTCATAAACAGATTTGTGGAGTCCTGATAAGTAAGCAACAATGAGGAAGAGGCCCTGGGTGGAGGGGCCCCCCGGTGAGGAAGAACAATGAATCGTTTTTCTGAGAGATGGTGAATCACAAACAACCTGTGGGCACAACCTTGTTCCACATGTAGCCCCCTCCAGCACGACCCTATAAAACTTCCTGGCCGGGTGCGGTGGCTCACACCTGTAATCCCAGAACTTTGGGAGGCCGAGGTGGGCGGATCACAAGCTCAGGAGATCGAGACCATCCTGGCTAACATGGTGAAACCCCATCTCTACTAAAAAAACACAAAAAATTAGCTGGGCGTGGTGGTGGGCGCCTGTAGTACCAGCTGCCTGGAAGGATGAGGCGGGAGAATGGCGTGAACCGGGGAGGCGGAGCTTGCAGTGAGCCGAGATCGTGCCACCGCACTCCAGCCTGGGCTACAGAGAAGACTCCGTCTCAAAAAAAACAAAACAAAAAATCTTCCCTCCAGCCCCTGCCTCTTTTCAGATAGCCCCTTCTCGGCTGTGCTGCCCATTGCAACCTTGCAACATATTTTCACATCTTCTCTAATAAATCTGCCTTTCTTTACTACTGTCTTGGTAAATTCCTTTACCACCTAGGCCACCGGCCCCAGATAGTCACTACCCATGACAAGATTCTAGTGTCAAAGGTTGTGTGCTGTAGCTGAACATAAAATGGCTCCATCTGTGCAGTTGCGCAACAATTTTTTTACCCTCAGCATCCTGCAACTTGGGATATTATTACAGGGCTCCTGAAGGAAGGGTCTGATTGTAACCAATCAGGTTACCATTAACATTATAATAATACAGTTTTGGAACATTCGGACAGGCAACAGACTCTCTGCTTTTACCGTAAAGATACTAAGAACCATTTCTGACTTTGGTACACATCTATGAATAATTAAATTTTGGATTTCTCCACTAGTGTCTCAATGACTGCTTCTAAAACTAATCCTGCGCCTTAAAATTAGCTACATAGATATTTTGCACTAGTTGAAGAGTGGAAAGGTTTTACCCTAATTTGTTCATTTTAACAAAGACGACTGCCCGAAGGACTCCAGGCTTGTGTATACAATTGTAACTAGAATAAATAGGGCACAATTCCTGGCACACATAATATACTCTCAATCAATATTTGCTGAATGAATGACAAATGGAAAAATAGCGGCTTTAAACTAGGACAGCAAACTTGTGCGCGCGCGCACACACACACACACACACACACAATTTTTGGCCACTGTAGGAGTGAATTGGAATTCATTAAGATATAAAGCCAAGTTTCAGATAGAGACAAACCAAGTGATATTTTATTCTTATGATGGCATTTAGAAAATCTCCCATGACTCGCTGAATCTGTACTGCTCCCATCCTCCTAGTGAATTGCAGCAGTCTCTCCAACATAGATTGCCAAACCTTCGAGAGCAGAAATTTTGTCTTACATCATCTTTAAAGTTCCCATAGCACCTAATTCAGGGCAGTAGATCTTTTTCTTTTTTCCTTTTTTTTTTTTTTTTCGGAGTCTCACTCTGTCACCCAGGCTGGAGTGCAGTGGCGTGATCTCCAGTCACTGCAACCTCCATCTCCTGGGTTCAAGCAAGTCTCCTGCCACAGCCTCCCAAGTAGCTGGGACTACAGGCACATACTGCCACACTCGGCTAATTTTTTTTTGTATTTTAGTAGAGACAGGGTTTCACTGTGCTGCCCAGGCTGGTCTCTAACTCCTATATTCAGGCAATTCGCTTGCCTCAGCCTCCCAAAGTGCTGGGATTACAGGTGTGAGCCACCGCGCCCAGCCTCAGGGCAATAGGTCTAATACACACTTGGATATTGGTAGACCTATGCCACATGGGGTTTTTAGAAAATCAAAACTAAAACTAAAATTCAGGGTTGTAGTATGTTAGTGTAATTATTAGTATGTTAGTGTATTTATAGTAATTACTACTGTGTACGTGGGATTTTTTGGTGTGGGACATTCAACTTCTCAAAGCATTTTTCATCACTTATGTTCTCACTCAAGCCCTCATGGGTTGGGAGAGTGGGTAGAAACAATTACATCTGCTATCCTCTGATGATGGGCAGGTACGGCTACGTTATCACATCACCAAACCGTTGACTTGACTTGGTGCAGACAATGGATCTGTTGTTTTGGTATTACCCAGACAGAAACTGATAGTAGGTTATATTGCAATACTCCATGTTGGATCTTTTGCAGTTAATTGTGTTGAATGGTATTCAAATAATAGGTAGCTTTTATTAGACACTTACTCTGTGCCAGGGGGTATTCCTTCAAACTCTCTGTAGAGGAGGTACTTTTATTATCCCCATTTTTCAGATATAGAAACTGAGGTTACGTGACTTAAGTCACCTTATGTGAAGGCCATATGGCTAGTAATGAAGCAGTGCCAGGATTTGGACCCAGACCGTGTGGTTCCTGAGGCTTCTCTATCTAGGGTAATGTAGCAAAAAGTAGCTTCTTCTTTTTCTCTGTAAAATTAAGGTAAATCTCCCTACCTTATTAGAAAACAAACAGGTTCTAGGGCCCCCAAGACATTGGAGTAACTTAGATAGAAATTATGAAATTGCATTATTTCTGTCCTGGGTATCTGCTCTGACAAGACATTGGCAAATCAATCCAATCCAAGAGAGAGGCCAAGTGTGAATCACATGTAGACCCCATATTCTCCAAGTGACAAAAAAGACCCCAAAGCAAACATGTTCTGCTAAATTCAGTCGTGTGTGTTGAACTAAATGTAGCCAGTATTCTAGGTTTGCTAACAGCTGTCCAGTAACCAACAGAGGAGATTTTCTGCTGCTAATTCTCTGTCAGCTGTTGCCCCACTGGCAGTCTCTTTTAGCCAGTTTGCTTCTTGAAGCTAGATGAAGCATCCTTAAAGAAAAGGGCTCCTCCATCTTGCTACTTGCAATTACTAGTATTAGTCAATGAGCTTGGGAAGCTTTCTGTAGTCTGCAGGCCATGAGCCAGTTGAGAGAGAAAGGAGAGGGGAGGAGGTTGATGAAATGACACCAAAAGTCCTTGAGAATGTACTGGCATTAGAAAGGCTTTTAAAAACCAATCACTAGTTCAATGTAATTAATTATCTTAAAGTAGCTTGTAGAGTGTTTCCTGAGCAGCATTTGAGGTCACTTCAAACGAAGTAAATAAGCCACGGCTAATGTGCTGACGTTTTGTAGAGAAAAGACAAACCACTAAGAATGTCCACCCAATTTCCATTACTTACTACAAGTTATTAGAAGCAAGCAATGTGTTTATCGATCTAAACGCTAAACTATTAGATTAACGGTGGCTGAAACGTTATTTTCTTTATTCGAGCTGATTAGCCAGAGAGATATTCAAGAGTTTGCCCTGAGACAGACAGAATCTCTTTAGGTGAGAAGCTGTTGTTTCTCAACCATAGGACTGCTCATCTAAGAGCAAGGACTAAATTTCTGTGAAAGCAAATCCATTTTTGCCTCTAATCACTATTGGGTGAGCTCTAGGGCCTTGAAACTCAAAGCTGGTCTGGGACTAGCAACATTAGCATAATCTGGGAACTCATCAGAAAGGTAGAATTTCAGTGTCCACCTCAGGCCTAACTAAATCAGAATCTGCATTTTAAAAAGATGTCTGGGATTCATTGCACATTACTGTTGGAGAAGCACTAGTCGACGCCAACGGAAATTGTTACTTAAACATTTGCTAGAAAAGGTAGCTGTTTAAGGAAAGGAGAAATGCTACCTTTCTTCAAAGATCTAAGTGGTGACAAACTTGCTCCTAGCTATTAATCAGCCTCAGGGTCTAAATTTAATAGGCCCTATGGCCACGTGGCCAACGTAAGCACAAAAGCTGAGTCTGAGTTTGTTACGTGATATTCAAAATGCCAACTAGAGGCACACTTCAAAAGGAAAACTTTATGGAACAAATGTTTTAAAAGCCTTTTTTATGGCTAAGGTTACCAGTCACACAGAGTTTGCCAAGGTGATACAAAACTGTAAAGGTCTAAGATGCATTTGGTCTTGGGGGTACGGAGTTTAAGAAAAATCAGCTAGGGCAAACACTGAGCTCCTGCCAGGAAAGGCGAAGACGTCATCACGGAAGGCCGATGCCGAACATCTGGGTCAGCTTTGGCAGCACCGTGCAAAACCGTTTGGGAAGAAAGGCAGTGTGAAAATGTTCACACCCACAGCTTAATTTCGGGAAATTTTCTTAGTTTCTTTGATACCAAGTGGACAAATTTCTTTTCTCTATTGGGATTCCTTTATGCAAATGCCCTGTAAGAGCGAAAAATTGTTTTCTCCACTTTTCTTTGTTTGCTCCTGGGGAAGGTTTAATTGCTTACCCTGAGGTTTTTATCTGGAACAAGCATGAAGAGACGCACCCCATGGAATGAAGAGCCGTGCAGGCATTGGCTGAGTCGGCAGAAATAATGGGCTAAAAATAGGCAGCAATCTCTAACTCGTCCAATGACCATAAAGGCATACCAACTAGAAAATACTCCCAGGAGGCCGGGCGCGGTGGCTCAAGCCTGTAATCCCAGCACTTTGGGAGGCCGAGACGGGCGGATCACGAGGTCAGGAGATCGAGACCATCCTGACTATCACGGTGAAACCCCGTCTCTACTAAAAATACAAAAACTAGCCGGGCGAGGTGGCGGGCGCCTGTAGTCCCAGCTACTCGGGAGGCTGAGGCAGGAGAATGGCCTAAACTCAGGAGGCGGAGCTTGCAGTGAGCTGAGATCCGGCCACTGCACTCCAGTCCGGGTGACAGAGCGAGACTCCGCCTCAAAAAAAAAAAAAGAAAAAAAAAGAAAATACTCCCAGGAGACCAGTTTTTGCGTCTGGCTAACAGCCCAAATCACTTTTTAGTAAGTTCATTAACAAAAAAACCATCCAGTTTTTCTTTAAATTTTTCATGAGATAGAACGTGTGAGCATTTTAACCAATAAACTGATTTTTTTCCTTCCTTGAAGCAAATTCGCGTTTTGATCTTTGGAAAATACTGACCACTTTCATGGGAAAATTCCTTATTATAGAGACACTTTGCTTGTCTTATCACAGGCCATCTTAGAACAAAGGTTTAAATCAAAGGGACTATCAGAGTCCATTGGTCTTTTTTTATGCTTGACCTGGTATCTTGTTTTGCCGGGTTGGTGAAGATGGGGTTGAGGAAAACAAATCGAACTTTTCCTTTTAGTCAAGGAACAATCTTGTGCTTCAAAACACACAAATGAAAACAGCCTCCAAGCAATTCATCCAAACCTACCTGGACTATTTGCAGTGCAAACGTAGTTGTTATTACCGTCCATTTACCTGCTGGAGTGAGTGCCTTTTGCATTTGAAGAGCAAAGAGGTGATAGTGTTACCATGTTTGCAAAACTATGAGAGAAAGGTTGACAAATAATTTATGATCACTTTACCAGCAAAAAGCATATGTGTCTGAGCATTTGGGGGCCGCCACTTATGTAGTCCATTAACAATTCACAAGGTGCAGTAGGTGGCCTCCAGGATGGTCGCTAATGATCCCCACCTCCTGATATTGTGTGATCCTTTATCCTGAGAGTGATGGCTGGCCTTGGTAGTGACTCATTTCTAATGAATAGAAGAAGACACGAGTGATGGCATGTGACTTGAAAATTGATTATAAAAGGCAGGGTGGCACGGCTCTCTCTTTCTCTCTTGTTCACACACACATATTCATCATCATCATCATCATCATCATCATCATCATCATCTGCTCAGGGACAAGCCAGCTGCCATGGGTGAGCAGCCCTTTGGAGAGGCCTACAAGACAAGAAACTGAGGCCTCGGCCAACAGCCGCATGAGTATGCTTAGAAGGGGAGCCTCTAGCCTCGTCAAGTCTGTCTAAGATGGCTGGAGTCCCAGCTGATGCCTTGATGGTAGCCTTGGGGGAGACCTTGAGCCAGAACCACCCAGCCAAGCTGTCCCCTGATTCTTCACCTACAGAAACTGTGAGATAATCAATATTCTTTTTCTTTTCTTTGCTCTTTTTTTTTTATTATTATACTTTAAGTTCTAGGGTACATGTGCAATATTCTTTAAGATTCTAAGTTTTGGGGTAATCTGCTACACAGCAACGGATAATTAACATACAAGGGCATTATGCTTCTTCTAGATTTGTTGTCTCATTTACTCGGCAGGTATTTATTGAGAGACTACTGCATGCCAGGCACTACCTAAGCAGAGGTTAATCATCTATTGAACATAAGCAACACGTATTAAGGGATTCATGGCTTCCAGGCACTCTCTAGACAGCAGAGAGAAGGATTTCACACTTGGAAATTTGTGTTTGTGGCAGTCATCTTTGGAAATACAATCTACTATTTCCATATATTTGACCATTTTTATAAATTACAATTTCTAGCTACTGCTATAAATTTGCTATTATTTAGACATTAGTGGTTCAATAAATATGTGTAGATTGAATGCTTCTCTATGACTTGTGCCTACTTACGAACTTTAAAAATGAAGATGACCCTACATGCCTTTCTCCCTTACCCTGTATATCTACTCAATCATTAGATCTTCCCAATTCTCCTTTCATGGAGAATTCATGGGCCAGGTATGGTGGTTCACACCTGTAATCCCAGTACTTTGGGAGGCAAAAGCAGGTGGATCACTTGAGGTCAGGAGTTCGAGACCTGCCTGGACAACATGGCGAAACCCCGTCTCCACAAAAAATACAAAAATTAGCTGGGCACAGTGGTGCACGCCTGTAGTCCCAGCTACTCAGGAGGCTGAGGCACAAGGATCACTTGAGCCCGGGAGGCAGAGGTTGCAGTGAGCAGAGATTGACCCACTGCACTCCAGCTTGGGTGACAGTGAAACCCTAGCTCAAAATAAATAAATAGCATCCATGTTCTTCCCTCCTTCACCATCTCCCTTCTGCTCTTTCAGTTCAGGTCATTTCCCCACCTCTTTTTGGCTTTTGCTTACTTTCTTGGTATCTTGCTGCTGCCCCTCTTTGCTGCACCCTGCCAGCAAAGTGATGGTCTTAATATGCAGATCCCATCCTGTTTGCATCCTACTTAGAACTGCTCCATGGTTCTTAAATTATTTGTATGGATTTGTGGCAGATCCCTGCCTAGATGTCTGCTTTCATCACCCACCATTCCCCTGTTGCCCTTCATACTCCAGGAGTCTTGAATTATTTATGATTTCCTGAACGTGCTCGTCAGACCTCTGTGGTTTCATACATGCAGTTCCTATTGCCTGGAACACTAGCTTATCCACTGTTAGTGAGAATCTCTTATTCCCTGCTACTGATTTCCCCTTTCCCATGAAGGGACAGCGATGAGTGTAACACACCTGCCCTCTCCAGCCCTGGGGTTAGGGAGAAGTGACTCACCTGACTGGTGAGTTTGGAAAGGCTGCAGTGAGTTGACCCAGTCCAGTTTGGCCATTCTTCAGTGGTCAGTCTCTTGCGTTTCATTTGGGTAAGCTCTAGCAGAGAAAAGTAGGATGGAGTATACATCCCCACCCGACCACCTAGCTACTAGGTGGTCTGTTCTAATAAAACCCAATCTCAGAACAAATCCTACCAAATGTCTGTTTTCAGCAAGTAGACACAAAAACATGGTCTCATAAACTCGTGGGCATCCCACTCTCTGTCCTTGTACATTCTAACAAGCACCTTACAGGAAGGGTTCACTCCAAGATGGATGCAACAAAATTCTGATGATGGGACTGGCCAATCCTACAGTTAAGTCTCCAGCCGAGTCCTCTATGACATGGCCGGCACAGGACCCACGAGAACTTCAAACCAGGCTACTGCTCCAAAGATATTAGACGACTCAGGCTTCCAGATCCTTATGCTTCATTTGTGTAAAGGCAGTTGGGCCAGCAAAGTCTTTCTAGCCTGATATATTTGAGATATATATATATATATATATATGTATATATGTACACACCCATATATAAATAGATATAGATCAAACACCAGTCATTTACCAATAAAAATTATTTATAACATATGTATTAATAAATTATCTGGTTATAGATTTAGATAACAATATTTGCAGCACTTCAACATCTCTGGAATATGAATTTCTGAATAGGTATTTCAAGTTCTAACTAACTACCTCTAGGAACTAGATTAAAGTTTACTTATATACACATGCACATTTATATCACACTATTCATGTTGTGGGAAGTCAGGGACCCTGAATGGAGGGACCAGCTGAAGCCATGGCAGAAGAACATAAATTGTGAAGATTTCATGGACATTTATTAGTTCCCCAAATTAACACTTTTATAATTTCTTATGCCTGTCTTTACTGCAGTCTCTGAACATAAATTGTGAAGATTTCATGGACACTTATCACTTCCCCAATCAATACCCTTGTGATTTCCTATGCCTGTCTTTAATCTCTTAATCTCGTAAACTGAGGAGGATGTATGTTGCCTCAGGACACTGTGATGATTGCGTTAACTGCACAAATTGTTTGTAGAGCATGTGTGCTTGAACAATATGAAATCTGGGCACCTTGAAAAAAGAACAGGATAACAGCGATGTTCAGGGAACAAGGGAGATAAGACTTTAAACTCTGACTGCCAGTGAGCTGGACGGAACAGAGCCATATTTCTCTTCTTTCAAAAGAAAATAGGAGAACGATCACTGAATTCTTTTTCTCAGCAAGGAACATCCCTGAGAAAGAGAAGGCCCTGAGGGTAGGTCCATGAACAGCCCCCTTGGAGGTGGCCGTCTTTTACAGTTGAAGCTGAAGGGATGAAATAAGCCCCGGTCTCCTGTAGCGCTCTCAGGCTTATTAGGATGAGGAAATTCCCACCTAAAAAATTTTGGTCAGACAGGTTGTCTGGTCTCAAACTCTGTCTCCTGATAAGATGTTATCAATGACAATGCATGCCCGAAACTTCATTAGCAATTTTAATTTTGCCCCATCCTGTGGTCCTGTGATCTCGCCCTGCCTCCACTTGCTTTGTGATATTCTATTACCTTGTGAAGCATGTGATCTCTGTGACCCACACCCTATTCATGCACTCCCTCCCTTTTTGAAAATCACTAATAAAAACTTGCTGGTTTTACGACTCAGGGAGCATCACGGAACCTGCCGACATGTGATGTCTGCCCCAGACACGCAGCTTTAAAATTTCTCTCTTTTGTACTCTTTCCCTTTATTTCTCAAACCAGCCGAGATCTTAGGGAAATAGAAAAGAACCCATGTTAACTATCAGGGGCAGGTTCCTTTGATATATTCATACCATACAGACAACATGTGGGCATGTATTGTGCACCTTGTCCTTTTTGGGTACAAGCTGCCCCCAAGGAGCCACCATTCTCCACTGCTCCAGAGGCAGGCTCTGTCCCTGCAGTGGGCAAGTTCTGCCCTGGTTCAAGGATGCTGGGTGGGTGGTCAGTCTAATTTGGGGGGCCAGCATTGGCAGGTGGAAGCTACATTCTCTAATACCAGTCCTATCAGTCATAAAGATGACATTTCGTTCTCCAACTGCCAACCTCTTTGTCTTTGTCCATGAGTGATTCAGGTCTCAAGTGGGGAAGGGCTTTCTATTGGGCCCCTTCGAACACTACAACTTCAACCTGGCATGCTCCTAGCCCCTCTGAGAAGCGTTCCCTGGATCCCTCCTGGTAGATCTCTAAATGTTTTATAACTGTTTCCTGCTGACCTTCTCCCACACCCACCCCACTTAAAAGTAGAGCCCTAACTATTTGCATCTCTGTGCACCTAACCTCTGCATCTCTGTGTCCAGCATCTAACACACAACCTGCCCGTCTTAGCCTGTTCAGGCCACTATCACAAAATATCATTAACTGGGTGGCTTATACACAACAGAAATTCTCACAGTGCTGAAGGCTAGGCAGTCTAAGATCAAGGCACTGGCAGATTCAGTGTCTGGCAAAGGCCTGCTCCCTGCTTCACAGATGGTGCCTTCTTACCATGTCCTCACATGGCATAAGGGGCAGGGTTTTCTCTGGGGGTCTCTTTTATAAGGGCAGAATCCCAGTTCATGAATCCTCTGCCCTCATGACCTTATCCCCTCTCAAAGGCCCCACTTTTTAATACCATCATCTTGGAGGTTAGGATTTCAACATCTGAAATTTGGGGAGACACATTCAGGCCACTGACCATTCATAGCATGGGTACATGGTAGGTGCTCAGTGAATGTTAGTTTAATGAATGAGTCATTGTTAGCAGGACATCCTCTTAGCAGAGCCTTTCAAGAGTGTTGGTAAATGGCTGTCACCTCAATACCAGTCTGCTTGAAATAACAGGACCAACCTCAAATGACTCAGGCCAGTGTAAAGAGTTTCCTAGAACTGATGTCTCTTATAACTTTAAAGTTTGTTGACTGAATGTGTTGGTTTATTTGTCTTTTTCACTAATCATTGAGAGTAGTGACTAGGTTTTGTTCAGATTTTTAAAAATAGAATACATAGCCAATTCATTTAATGTTGGTTTATCCGGTGGCTAATAAATTACTTGATTACCAGTGTTTTGGGGTCATTTTATGGTCCACTGGCAGTTCTATTAAAAAAATTAAAAAGGGAAAGACTCCATGGTCCATACTGACTAAATGTTTTTTGAATAAGTTATGAATTCTTTTAAAATGGTGGCAGTAAAGTCACAGTTTTCAATATTATATAAGCAGCTGATAATGTGAGTTAGCAACCTCTAAAGCCATTGACTCCCATTTTTTACCCACCTATTTCATTTAGTTGTGCCATTTGACGTTCTTAGCTAAAGCATAAATTCCATTTTTAAGATACCCAGTTTGGGCCGGGCACGGTGGCTCACGCTTGTAATTCCAGTACTTTGGGAGGCCAAGGTGGGTGGATAATTTGAGGTCAGGAGTTCGAGACCAATCTGGCCAACATGGTGAAACCCCGTCTCTACTAAAAGTACAAAAATTAGCTGGGTGTGGTGGCGTGCACCTGTAATCCCAACCACTTGGGAGGTGGAGGCAGGAGAATCACTTGAGTATGGGAGGCGGAGATTGTGCCACTGCAGTCCAGTCTTGGCAACAGAGTGAGACCCTGTCTCAAAAAAAAAAAAAAAAAAAAAGATACTCAGTTTGGGGAATGAGAAGTGATGAAGTCTATATTCCAATACCAGAATAATTGACACCGATGAGTTGTGGGGCCTTGAGTAAAGCTTTCCACTTCTGTGCACCTCTGTCTCAGTTTTCTCATCTGTAAAATGTGAATGTTGGCATGTGAATTCATTGATTCATTTATACACAGGGCTTGGACTAGGGTGAGCTAAGTGAGGCACTGGCCTCAGGGGCAAAATTGAAGGGGGTACCACAAAATTCAGTCATCAAGAAAAAGAACATCTTCACACAACACTTTTTTTAAAAACCAAGTCTGGGCACTGTGGCTCTCACCTGTAATCCCAGCACTTGGAGAAGCTGAGGTGGATGGATTGCTTGAGCCCAGGAGTTCCAGACCAGCCTGGGCAACATGGTGAGACCCCATCTATATCAAAAAAATACAAAATTAGCAGGGTGTGGTGGTGCACACTTGCAGTCCCAGATACTTGGGAGACTGAGGTGGGAGAGTTACTTCAGCCCAGGAGGTGGAGGTTGCAGTGAGATGAGATGGCGCCACTGCCTTACCTGGGCAATAGAGCATGATTCCGTTTCGAAAACAAACAAACAAAAAACCAAAAAACAAAGATAAGAAAAATCCATGATAACTGAAGTATCAATATTTTAAATAAAGATAGGATCATGATTGCAGATTTTCCCTTTTACCTCAGGTTCTGATATGGCTGTGCATGGCACTATTACTGGCCCTGATTTTGACTTTTTAAAAATTGCATTAAGGCCAGGTGTGGTGGCTCACACCTGTAATCCCAGCACTTTGATGAGGCAGGTGGATCACCTGATGTCAGGAATTCAAGACCAGCCTGGCCACCATGGTGAAACCCCGTCTCTACTAAAAATACAAAAAAGTAGCCAGGCGTGGTGGCAGATGCCTGTAATCCCAGCTACTCAGCAGGCTGAGGCAGGAAAATCGCTTGAACCTGGGAGGTGGAGGTTGCAGTGAGCCGAGATTGCACCATTTTACTCCAGCCTGGGCAACAAGAGTGAAACTCTGTCTCAAAAAAAAAGCATTAAAATATGATTGATATTGATGACTAAGTATTTTTGAGCCCCCTTCAATGTTGCACCAGAGGGCAGTGCCTCACTTGTGTCACCTGAGTCCTGGACCTGTTACGTTGGATGTGCAGCTAATGAACGTCTGCTATTGCTAAGCACTGTGAGGACATAGCAGTCCTTGCTTTCAAGGAGCTCACAGCTTCATTTAGAAAGACAGGTGGGTAAGCAGAGATTAATGAGGACAGTGGCAAAAGCGTTGAGATAAACAATGGAGGCAATATCAGACGAGACTATGTATATAAAAATCAGAGTCTTTCCTCCCAACATGGTATAACACAGTGGTTATGAGTGCAGGCCACAGCTAGATGCCCTTGGTTCAAGCCCTGCCTCTTCCAGTTACTGGCTCTGTAATCTTGGACAAATTATACGTTAACGTCTCTGCATTTCAGTTTCCTCATTTGTAAAAGTGAGCACGATAATCATACCTACTTCAAAGGGTTGTGTGGATTAAATGAGCTAAAGCATATAGGGTCTTGAGAATAGTGCCCGGGCTGGAGTGAAAGCTCAAAAATGCTAGCTGTAACTAGAATGCACTCATTTTCAAGCAAAGAGGAGCCCTACCAGATAAGATGAAAGCCAAGTCTCTTCTAAGCAAGCTGTAGGCGTTGCGGTGATTTTGATCTTGCTCTCATTTGTCACTCTCTGTCTCAAGCCACTTTCCCTTAGTTCCAGTTGAGCAGGAAAAGCTATTTCATCCTTGGCAGTTCTTCCAAATTCAGTAGACTGTGACTGAATCATTTAGAAAGTTAATGGACAATTCCTGGCTCATGGACAAATGTACAAATCCTCATCATTTTTTTCTGAGCCTTTGATGTAAGGAACGACAAGTGGGCACTATAATGTTCCCCCTTCGAATGTACAGGGACTCTTTTCTTCACATTGTCTTACAGGGAGACCAATATGTGCCCTTTGGAGTGGGTGAACATGACCCTCCAGTACCTTTGAAATCCTGAGATTATAAGCACAAGGTGAAACTGAAATGCACATTTTTCCTTTTTATTGCACTGATTAAGTATAAGGAGATAATCTGCTTTTTCAGCTTAGCAAGACTCCATCCTAGTTGGGGTCAACTGGATGTTCTGAGATGATTTGAGTACAAGCCCTGCAGTCCTCATTTATTCCTACACATGTCTGCTCTGATGTCATGAAAAGCATCACACCGTTTAAAAAGTATTCCTCTGTGTTCCCAATTGTCTAGAAAGTTAAATATGGACTGAGTGATGGATGACATTTGTAAATTGTTAGTTTTGTTGATTGTGAAGCTAGCATTGTGGTTACAAAGAAAACTCTTTTTCTTTTCTTCCTTCCTTCTTTCCTCCTTCCCTCCCTCTCTCCCTTCCTCCCTCAGATGCCTATTGCAGTGAAATGACATGACAACTGACATTTTGAGATTTGTGTTGGGGGATGGATACCTGAGAAAAACAAGAATGACAATGTATGAGTTGCTGTTGAATCTGAGTGGTGGGTATGAAGGGGTTACTTGCCTTCTCTACTTTTGTGTCGTTCTGGAAATTTTCCCAAGAAAAAGTTTTAAAAGCACATTTTTCAGTTTTAAGGCACTGATTGTCAATCTTGCCTCGACCCTCTGGGCTGCTTATTCACACATCCCTCCCTCAACAATGGAAGGTGGTTTTCCTGCCAGTATGCTGGGGGGCGGGGCAGGGGGGGCGGACAGGGGGAAGTGTTACAAGTGTGGCTGAGATAATGATCCCCTCAGCCCCTGGAGCCACCAGTGGGACCTAAGGCAGAGGGTGGGACTCTGAATAGCCAGAATCCTGCACTAGTAGCCTACAGCCACGAGTGGTCTCATCTGTGTGTCCTAGGGTTCAGATAATTGTCACTTTCTTCGAGAGCCATGTGGTCAAAATGGTTCCCAGTTCCCATATGGTTCATGATTGTTCCCAGTTAAGATGCAAATATCTCCTGGGAGGGGTTAACTCAATAAGCTAGTTTCAACTCTTAACACCTCAGGTGTTTCCAGATTAGCTCTTAGGGCTCTGGCTGCCCAGTGACACCTCCCTCCAGTGGTAGGTGAGTTTGGGACCTTGAGGAGCCAGGGTGGGGTAAGATGGTGGGGAAGCCTGTGAGCTGGTCTCCGAGCCCCACCGTGAGTAGGCCTGAAGGGAGGAGGGGAAGAAAGATACTGAGAAGTTGGGAGACAGATGGTGGTGGGAGGTAATGTGGGCAGGAGTGTCCTAGGGAACCCCAGGAGGAAAAAGGCCTCCAGCCTCACATTCTCTGATTCCCAGCTTCTTCTAGGCTTCTTCTAGCTTCTTCTAGACTGCTGCACAGCATAGTTCCATCTGGAGGAGAAGTAATTTCTTGAAAACTTTCCTAGGGTTTATCTGAGGTCAGGGGTTCGAGACCAGCCTGACCAACATGGTGAAACCCTGTCTCTACTAAAAATAAATTTTTAAAAAATTAGCTGGGCATGGTGGCACACGCTTGTAATCCCAGCTACTCGGGAGGCTAAGGCAAGAGAATCAATTCAATCCAGGAGGTGGAGGTTGCGGTGAGCCAAGATTTGTGCCACAGCACTCTAGCCTGTGCGACCGAGCCAGACTTTGTCTCAAAAAAAAAAAAAAAGAGAGAAAAGAATATTTTCCTAGGGCTTCTGCCCTCCACAGATTTATGGACACCTGACATTTACCCAAGTTGTCAGAGAACTGTGCTCAGGGGAATTCTTATTTTGATTCAAATACCCCAAGTGTATTTTTACTCCATTGTCCAAGTTTGGGTTCCGTTAGAAGCAGAAACAGTCCCTCCGGGGGACCACACCAACCCTGAACTGACTTCCTTTGGACAATTTTTTAACCATAAGAAATGAATATACTTCTCTCTTATTTAAGGCCCAGTTATTTTGGATTTGTGTAATTCACAAGTGAACTGGACCCTAACTGATTTGGAATCCTAGCAAAAGTGGAAGGATCCTGAGAATAAATGCAACTCTGAGGCTGTAGCAAACACTCTGAGGTGAGCCAGGGAGACTGAGGTGAGCCAGGGAGACTGAGGTGAGCCAGGGAGACTGAGGTCTTGGCAAGCCAAGGGGGCAGGAATGAAGTCAACAAAGGTTCAGGAAGTGGGCTGAGCCAAAAAGGAGCAAAAAGAATGTTGGGGACAAAGCGAGGAGCACCTTCTACACCTTGACTCTATTAACCGTGGTGCATAACAATAGTCTGCCTAAGAGGTCAAGGGGGCTGAAAAGAGAAGGCGTGAGGTTAGGATTGTGGCCAATTAGACATCACGGGCAAGGAGAGGGGAGAGGGAAGGAAGGATAACTCTGGGTCTCTGGCTTAGGAACCTGGGTGGCTAGTGCTGCTATTTTGAGAGAAGGCACTCAGTGGTGGAGAGGTAACTTTTAGACCTATTGGGGCTCATGGGAGACCCAAGTGGAGGCATTCATTAGGCTGTTGGGTCTAGACTTCATGAAAGAGAGCAGGGCTAGAAATCTCAGTGTGGACCAGTTGGGCTATAGATGGGCTTTGGTGACAAAGATGTGATTGAGGTTGCCAAGGAAAGTATGTGGGATAAGAAGACAATAGCTAATTACCAACATCTAAGTTGGCGGAGGGGCGGGAAACAACCAAGGAAATCTGTGAAGAAGATTGGGAAGAAGTGGCAAGAGAAGAGGGCAGAAAACAAGTGGGGTGGGGTGTTCTAGTATCCACGGAAAGGAAGCGAGTCAGGAAGAGTCATCCATGATGTGAAACCACACACAGAAATGTCTAGTAAAGCAAATACTGCCGGTGCCCCACCCACATTCCCTCGGCCCTTACCAGTGTCTGCTGCCAGACTTCCAACTGCTAGAAGCTGCCTCGCTTCAACTCTCTTTCTTTGGCTTCCAGAGCCTGCTCTGTCCATGGGCATGACAAGCTGAAAATGCCAGGGAATGCCCCCTTCCACCAAGCAGCCCTCAACCAATGCTTGACAGAAGCTGGTGTATAACTACTCCAGTCCCCTTGCCCCTTGGGTGACATAACTCTGAGATGCGTGTCCTACACCATTTTCCAGGGTTCTCCGCGGGATTAAGCCTTGCTTGTCCATCATGAAACTTGTTAATAACACACTGTGTTGGCTTCCTTTCCCTTCCTTCCTATTTCTTCACCCCTGTACCGGTGTTTTCTGGGGTCACCTCCCAAATAAACGACTTACAGTCAAATTCTTGTCTCAGGTTCTGCTTTTAAGGAAACCCAAACTAGAATATTTAGAAAGATCAAGCCTGAGAAACATCCCCGGAATCTGACAGTCAGTTTGATTGGTGAATCTGAGGGAGAAAGTCGAAATGGTGCAGAGGGAAGGATGTTGCATTTCAGGAAGATTTCTTAAATGGATAAGAAGTAAATGGTGGAGAAGACACTTCAGACGCAAAATAACCCACAGAAGACATAAACAGTGGTGACACCATATTTCACTTCAACAGGATCTCATTCCCCGCTTCCTAATAGCACCCTAATAGTTTGAGGGAGCTCACCTTTCTCCCACTCTGTCTTGTCTTGGAGGGAGGTGGTGTCTGTCTCCTCTGGTGGATTTTAATGAGCCAGCTTCCTCATCTTGATGCAAGCAGGTGATCTATGCTAGGGTACCATGGGATGCCTTCTCCCCGGTTTTGGAAGCCTGAGTGATGTAATATGAAGACTGGTTAGAGGTCATTTATGCAACAGTCCAGTGCTAATCAGGCTCCCCCAAGCCTTCTTTTTTGTCTCCCAAATCCCTGCAACAAATTAACTTTTGCTCAAGATTGCCAGAAGCAGTTTCTGCAGCCAAGGATCCCAATTAATTAACAGTGGGCTAGAATTAAAGATCTGATGATAGTTAAAGAGTTATTTTTCTCTCTTCAATTTTTTTCTGATTATGAAAATAACCTGTGCTCAATGCAGAAAATTGAGAATGTATAGAAAGTAGTCAGAAGCAGATAAAAGACCGTATAATCCCATTACCCAAAGGCAGATACTGTTAATTTAGTTGAGATGATACTGTGTATGCAATTCAATATCAAGCATATAGAATTTGGCATTCCATTTTTTGGTTTCTTTTTTAAAGTTACTTAACAACGTCTTCTTATTTTATTTTTTGAGACAGGATCTTACTCTGTTGCCCAGGTTGGAGTGCAATGGCTCGATCTCTGCTCACTGCAGCCTCCGCCTTGTGGGTTCAAGGGATTCTCATGCCTCAGTCTCCTGACTAGCTGGGACTACAGGAACAACAGCTTCTTAAATATTATGTGGATGATTCATAGTACCCTTACGGATATATCATACTTTTCTGAAAACTCCTGCCATTATTTAACATTCTGGCTTCTCTCAAAATTCTTTCATAAAGAATAGTTTCCTGAACATTTTTGTTCATAAATCTTGGTCTGACAGTTCTGATTCTGTCTATAGGCTTGATTCCCAGAGTGGAGTTATTGTTTCAAAAGGAGTGAACACTATTTAAAAGCTTTGGAAAGCTACTGCCAGAATCATCTCCAAATAATAATATACCAATTTATATTTCCACCAGTGCTGTTAATGGGATTTTACAAAATGGTCAATTTGAAAGAGGCAAGTTATCTCATTGCTATCTGATTTATATTGTCTGATTTATATTGATGCAGTTTTCTTCTTTCTGAATTGTCTATCTTTGCATTAATATTTTTCATGGGGATTTGTACAAACTCGATATATTAAAGCTAATAATCCAGTGTTACAGTTGTTGAAAACATTTGTGTCAGTTCATTTACTTTTTCCATCTGATTGTGTTGCTTTTAGCTATTCAAATGCTTAAAAATTTTATATCATTAAATCTAGCAAAATTTGTCCTTGTGAAGAGATCTTTGAGAAGTTCTTTGTTGTTTTAAACTTGTCAAGACCTCCTTGATCTCAGTGTTTGATAAATATTCATTTTGAATAGTATTTTTGTCTTGAATCCTTTCTTTAGCAATACTACCATAGCTGCTTTCTTTTGCCCACCTTTGATTGGCGTGTCTTTATTTGTCCTTCTAATTTTAACCTTTTGGTGTAATTTTGTTTTAGGTTGTCATTTATAAGCAGCACGCAATCATGTTTTACTTCTTTTTAGCCCAGTGTGAGCATCTCTGCTTTTTTTTTTTTTTTTTCCTACAGAGTCTCTCTCTGTCGCCCAGGCTGAAGTGCAGTGGTGTGATCTTGGCTCACTGCAACCTCTGCCTCTCGGGTTCAAGTGATTCTCCTGCCTCAGCCTCCCAAGTAGCTAGGACTACAGGTGCATGCCACCATGCCCAGCTAATTTTTGTATTTTTAGTAGAGACAGGGTTTTGCCATGTTGCCCAGGCTGGTCTTGAACTCCTGGCCTCAAGTGATCCTCCCGCCTCAGACTCCCAAAGTGTTGGGATTACAGACATTAGCCACTGCACCCGGCCCCATCTCTGCTTTTTATTACAGAATGTCAAACATTGACTATTAGCCTAAAAACTGATGCATATGTCCTGATTTCTGGCATCTTTTTTGTATTCTCTTTTAGGTTTTCTATTTTCTTTCTTTTTTTTTTTTTTTTTTTTTGAGACAGAGTTTCACTCTTGTTGCCCAGTGCAATGGCACGATCTTGGCTCACTACAACCTCCACCTCCTGGGTTCAAGTGATTCTCCTGCCTCTGCCTCCTGAGTAGCTGGGATTACAGGCAGGTGCCCCCCACCATGCCCAGCTAATTTTTTAATTTTTAGTAGAGACGGAGTTTCACCATGTTGACCAGGCTGGTCTTGAACTCCTGACCTCAGGTGATCCACCCACCTCAACCTCCATAAGTGTTGGGATTACAGGCGTGAGCCACCGTGCCCAGCCAGGTTTGCTACTTTCTTGCTTACGTCATTTTCACTGTGTTTTTGTTTTCTTCATCAATAATTTGGAAGGTGGTTCTTAACCGTGGTAGTGGTTACTATTTTTGTTAATTTTTAAAATGTATTTGAATATTTATTGTACTTTTTATTAAGATGTGGTTACCTTGAAGTTTACTAAATGTAGCCCTAAACCTATATTTCTCTAGTTGTCTCAATGAAAAAAGCATAATTTTTTTATAGCAGCCATTTAACAATTGAGTGGGTTTTTTGTTTATTTTGTTTTGTTTTTAATCCTGTATGAAGTCCTGTCTTTAATAACATAATCTGGGGCTGTAAAGCCCAGATAATTATTATATTGTATTCATGTGATTTTTTTTTCAAGATTTGGTTTTGAATTTTGCATTTGATTCAGTAACCATATTTACAACAATTATTTTCATCCAACTATTTAACTGCCTTCCAGGTGGCACGATTTTTTCTTTTTCTTTTTCTTTTTCTTTTTTTTTTTTTAGACAGGGTCTCACTCTGTAGCCCAGGCTGGAGTACAGTGGCATGGCCACAGTTCACTGTAGCCTTGAACTCCTGGGCTCAAGCAATCCACCCACCTCAGCCTCCCAAGTAGCTGGGGTGACAGGTGTGCACCACCATGCCTGGCTGATATTTGTATATTTTGTAGAGATGGGGTTTTGCCATGTTGCCCAGGCTGTTCTGGAGCTTCTGGGCTCAAGTGACCCTCCTATCTTGGCCTCCCAAAGTACTAGGATTACAGGCCTGCTCCACTGTGCCCAGCCTGGTTTTTTCAACTGGAGCATGTGTATGAGAATCACCTGGAGAGTTGTTTGTACTTTTACATTGTCTGGCTCTACATTCCACTTAGAGTTTCTAACCCTAGGGGTCTATAACAGTCTTCACCTGACACCCACTCTGGCCTCTGCCTTGTGGTTGTAGGCTGAGAATGGCTACAGAGGGCATTGTGGGAGACAGGCTGGAGGTGGGATGAAGAAGGGCTTTGGGAAAAGGTTTCCTGGGAAGAGGAAGTGTTCCTGGTTTCCCAATCAGGCCTGATGATGATGAAAGCACCTCTTGACCCCCACCTTCACCTTCCCAATCTCCAGCTGAGAACTGCTGGTATAAGAGAAGGAGAATGAGGCTTGGAAACTAGCTTCAAATCCTTGCTGCCACCTCCTCAGTGTGTTTTTGAACAACTTGAATCTTTGACTGTCTATTTTCTCATCAGTAAAAATGGTTCTTACTTCATAGGGTTGTAATCACAGATAATCTGTAAAAGCACTTAGCACAGTGCTTGACAACAGCAAGCTCTTAATAAAAATTATTATAATTGCTATTTTATATTGACGTGTCTATTGTTGTAGGGCTCCTTCTTTATGCAATTCTAATTTTTACTTCCTTCTCTTGGAGGAAATAAACATCCAGCTACTACTCCCATGCACAATCTGTTACAATTTATTTTCTCCAAAGCAATTTGCTCGCCACTGCTTTTGCAAACCGCAGCTACCCTGAAACCTTTCTGCTCACTCCTTGTTCATCAAAACCACAGCAGTGCTGTCCAGCAGAACTTTGTGTGACAGTAGAAATGTTCTATAATAGAACATGGAGGTCCACGCACTTGCCATGTAGCTAGTGAGACTAAGGAACTGAATTTTGAATGTTAATTAATTTGAATGTAAGTAGCCACCTGTGGCTAGTGGCTACCATATTGGACAGCACAACTCTGTAGGGTTTCTTTCTTGCTTGGAATGCCATTATTAAGTTAATGGTCCATCTTACAATTAATGGCGTGTTAGAAAAGAGGAAGTTCAGTGAGAAATTATGAAATTTAATGTTAGACTTAATTTTTTATATTTCCAGCCTTTCATAAATAGCTTTGTTCTTTCCTTCAAAAATGAATATACAGTTATTCTATATAAATCCAACAAAGGTCAAGACAAAGCAGGTTTCCTGCTTAGGGCATGTCCAATGGTATCTATCCTTGCTACAGATGTATTGCGTTGATGAGACCTGTTTGGTTTTAGCCAGTTAAACAGAACATTTGGAGGAAGTTAAGTTCCTTGTGAATTTTGCTGATGATCAACCAGAATGAAAGTGCTTTGGAAGTTGGAGAGAGACAAAATGCAGAATCCAATTAGGTCAGTGACTTCCATATTTATTTTTATCATGGCCCACAGTATGAAATTCAGCTTATAGCATGGACTAGTATACACATATAAACATACATAATGGAAATAAAGACTTCACAAGAGCTATACTTTACCTTTATTACATGTAGCATTTTGATAGTCTATATTTTATTCTATCCTCTTCTGTGCCACTGTGTTGTATTTTAGTCTATTTCATTTTCCATATACTGGTCAAGATTCACTAAATTGTCTTCCAGACCCACTATTGGGTTCCAATCTGCAAACACCAGATTAGGAGATGTACAGGAGCCATGTGGGTTTGAGAATCAGAGGGAAGAGGGGTGACTTGCAAGTGCTGGGCTTCAGAAACAAACAGGGCTGGAGGCCAGATTAGTTTGCTAGGGCTGCTGTCACGAAATACCGCAGGCTGGATGGTTGAAACAACAGAAATGTATTTTCTCACAGTTCTGGAGGCTGGAAGTCCAAGATCAAGGTGCCTGCAGGGTTGAGTTCTTCTGAGACCTCTCTCCTTGGCTCACAGATAGCCACTCTCTCATTGCCTCTTCATGTGGCTGTCTCTCTGTGCATGAACAGTGCTCCTGGTATTTCTTCTTCCAGTCATATTGGATCAGGGCCCACTCTAATGGCCTTATTTTAACGTAATCACCTCTTTAAAGAGGTGGTTACATTCTGAGGTACTCGGGGTTGAGACTTCAACATATGAATTTTGGTGGGACACCAGTTGTGCAAAGCAACAATGCAAAACTTAATACACAAGTGCGGAAGGTTCTCAGGCACCAGAAAAAAATGGGAGTATAAAGCATGCTACAAATAAATTACTGCTATCTTAGTGAAAAGAGAAGTTGGTTAGGTTTAAATTATAAATTCTGAATTTAAAATATAAATGTGTGTGCTTGCTGATATGAATATCTGATAAAAATCCTCATGCACACATTTGGCTTACCAATCAATATTTAACTCAAGGTTCACTTATCGTAAATGAGAACTGGAAGTTCTTTTGCAATTGGATGGAGACGCTGTCTAGTCTCAACATGCTATTTTTGATAACACTTGAAGAACAGACAGCATTTTCTTTGCAAACATTAACTTGCCACATCTTACAAAATTATTCCCCTTGGGCCACCTGTATCAGGATGGTACTATCTCAGTTTTCCAGATATGGGACTGCTCAATTCTCTCTCTGAGGTTGCATAAAGGCACCAGTAACCCAAGCTAATGCTAAATTAAGAAATCAACTGGTTCTCATCCAATACAGCTAAACCAGATGGGCTGCCTTAGCAACTTCCAGGCCAACTCTGTCTATTTTTCAACCCAAAGTTAATAGATTTGTGCACTGCCTGCCTTTTTCATTTGTTAGACTCTGGAGAGAGAAAAAGAACACATTTTTAATACTCCCCTTTGTAAGTATAAAATAATACCTTCCAGCTCACGGAAAATAAAATAAGTTAAATAAAAATGAAATATACACCATCTGTAACTCCACTACGCACTTTAAGGCTTTAGCATATTTCCTTCCAATATTTTAATGCATTCTTATAATGAAAATTATACTATATATATAGTTTTTTATCCTGCATTACTTGCTTATGATTATATGCATTCCACTTAAATCCCTTTCAAAGCATTATTCTTTCATGGTTACTGGATAGTTCTTTAAGTGTGTCCAGTGGAAGTGGGAAGATGGCAGTCTAGGGTGAAACTCAAGCCAAGAGGGTAGTCCACAAACCAGCCAAGGTGATCCTCAGGACAGCAGACCAAGAGAAGATTCTAAACTGCTGCTTAATGAGCTGCGGGGTAGAATGCGGGGGAGGGGAGAGTTTGTTCCAGGAAATTCAATGTACCCGAAATAGGTGGGCAAAACGAGCCATAACACATCAACTCTGAATCCTAGGCTTGTAGCCCGTGGGTGCAGAGAAATAGCTTTTCTGTGAATCCCTGCATCTCATGTGTTCTCAGCCCCACTTACTCACTCAGAAATACCAGTCCCTTATGAAGTCTTTCTTGAGTGTCCGGGGAAAAGTAGAGACACTTTATGTGTTTGCAACCATCAGTCTGGGCCACAGGGCTCAGTCGGTTTCTGCTTCTCTGAATTCTGTCTCAGCCATCTGTGCCCTCCTTGGAAGGGATCTCTGCTTCACCAGCCTCTACCCCATAAAGGGACACATTCAGGAAGATTCAGTCTGACCACTCATGATCTCCATCCTCATACCCTTTAATTACCCAGCAGCCTTTTCCCATGTGAGACATTCTGTGTTGGGCCCCCTTGGTTCACACAGGCAGCCTTCGCACCACTCCTCCCCTACAGTGTCACAGCTGCATTCGCTGCTCCTTTTGGAATCTCAAACTGTGTTGCCAAATCCACCTGATCACACCAAATTCCCTTCTCTTCTGGGATTAATTATTTTTTCAAGATTCTCCCCTGCCCCCATCCCTCCTTGCAAGCCGGCTTCTGTTGGCCTCCTCTTCCTCCCTACCAACTCTACATGTCTGTCTATATCCAAACTCCAGTTGTGGGCTCCAGTCAATGCATCTTCTGCTTTGATGCCCATGTGCATCAGTTAATTCAAACCTATACCCAGAGGCTGGGGACGCCCAACATATTTGAGTCTCTGTTCTGGCCTAACTGGAACCTCTGCTACAGTGACTTAGTCCTTCCCCTTGTCAGGGAATCATCGAGCATTTCGCTATAATAAATATCGCTGTAATCAACATCTGTTTGCATAAATCTCCGGTAATCATCCACATCTCTGGTCATTTCTTTCAGGAAGATTCCTAAAGGTGGAATTACGCAGTCAAAAAGTATACACATTTAAAAGGATCTTGATCCATAGTACAAATTGCTTTTCACAAAGATGGTTCCAACTGTCACACTCACCTACCACACAGGACAGTCGAAAAGGCACATTTGAGAATGCATCCCTGTGTTTCTAAGGGTGTGAATGAGTGGTGCCTGCACTGACTCCTGGAGTTACAGCCAGAAAGCCTCAGTTCAAACCCTGGCTTGCCAACTATGTAACCGTGGTGGGTCACTTACTTTTCTAAGACTTGGTTTTTTCTCATGTTTAATGGGACTAATGACACCTTCCCAATAGAGGTAGTGGAATGAATACGTGAGAAATTGCACGCATGAAGGTTAACTCACATCCCCTTTCAGCTCTGCTTGGAAGCTAGTTACTCTTGGAATCTAATAAGAGTTTACATTTTAATGACCAGTCTGACAACAACTCCCCCCAGCAAACTGCACCAGTGCTAGGTAAGCGGGAACAATCTTTTCTTTTCTTTCAACTAGTGAGCATGAAGGCTAAAGATGGGGGCTTCCCCAGAACCCCCAGGCCACACCACTGCCTGCCCTGCCTCCCAGATGTGGAAGGACCTGCCATGCTGATTGGGTAAGATAAAAGCCACATGGTGAACGCAAGACTTTGGGCTAACATTTTTGTTTTACAAACGGTTCCACAGTTTTGAATTCAGCTGCATACCCTACTTGCCAACCATAGCAAAGTACGAATACAATTCAGCACCTCATTAATCCCAATATTATTACATGTGTGGTTTTCATTTCACATTTAATATTTATTTTTCTCAAGAGGAAGCCAGGACTGGATTAAGCATGTTAGAGTCATCCAGTCCGAAGGTCAGCGAAGTATTGGTAGAGCGGGGGAGGCAGGGGCTTCTGGGGGAAGCAAAGACTGTGGCCGACTTTCGTTCATGGCCTGATGAGTAACACTCATTGATCATTTTTATGGACTTAAACAGTAAGTGGCTTTTTGGACTGACTAAACTAAAACCAGGGGATGCATGAACACATTTAGATTCAGCTCTGAGTCTTTGAATCTACCCATCTACTCATTCCTAGCAATCGCACCTTCACATCACAGGAGCTTGTTAGTAGCATGTTAGCTCTAAAATGGATCTTAGAGACAACCTCCTTCCCTCTGTCTGCTTGTGTGAGATGTTTAGCATTACAGCGTTTGTTGACTGGGCTTTAAACAAAATAGAAAAGCAGTTGGAAATCAGTGGCTTAATTCTCTTCTGGAATTAAAGTTAAGTTCCAGTCTAAGAAACTACAGGAGGACACTCACATGCAGAATTTTGTTCTAATCAGACTAATAAGAACCCTATCTCTAGAATGAAAGAACTGGGGAAGAAAAAGTTGCTTCTAATCTATAGTATATTCAGATGAGCAAAGAAGTACTTTGAAGTTCTCTTAGGTAAGAAGAAGATAAAGTTATAATATAATGCCTAGATGACTTTTTTTCATCCTCCCTGAAACCTTCTTATTCTGCAAATATTTAGCAACTGTGAATAGGGAGGTCAGCAGAAGCATGTGAAACATTCAAGGCTGTTGCAAGCCAGAAGCTAGGTATGGGTTAGATTTGTGAGAGGGGATTTGGACTTTTGTTCCTACCTAGCATGTGGGGTAATAGTAAAGGATTTTGAGCAGGGAGAATGACACATCTGAATAATGCTTTAGGAGGCAGGATGTGTTGGAAGCAATGTGTGGCGAGACAGGAAAGGAGAAGACGCTGCAGGCTGGGAGGACAGGTGGGGAATGTGTAAAATCATCAAGGAGAGAGTGGGTGATAAGGTTTGGCTATGACTCCACACAAGTCTCGTCTTGAATTGTAGCTCCCATAATTCCCACGTGTTGTGGGAGGGACTGGTGGGAGGTAATTGAATCATGGGGGCAGTTTCCCCCATACTGTTCTCGTGGTAGTGAATAAGTCTCACAAGATATGATGGTTTTAGAAGAAGAAACCCCTTTCGCTTGGCTCTCATTCTCTCTCTTGCCTGCTGTCATGTAAGACGTGCCTTCCACCTTCCACCATGATTGTAAGGCCTCCCCAGTCATGTGGAACCGTGAGTCCATTAAACCTCTTTTTCTTTATAATTTACCCAGTCTGGGGTATGTCTTTATCAGCAGTGTGAAAATGGCCTAATGCCTGAACTAGGCTTTAGAACTAGGAATTATCTTAATTCAGGTGTCCCCAGAAGTAGGCCCTGAGAAAGGATTCCAGTGCAAGTATGCAAGTAGTTTCTTTGGGAGGTGATCCCAATCAACACTCGTTGGGGAGAGAGGAAATGAGAGGGAAAGAAAGCAAGTGGGTGTTAGCAAGTCAGCTACTGCTGCGGGCAATTAGAGTTCGATCCTGTTGGGGAGCCCTGGGAGACTACCTAGAAGGCACCTCAGAGTTCTCCTTGCAAAGAGACAAGGAAGGTGGGGATTTATTCATCAATTCCCCACCAACCATTGGTGGAGAGCTGCTTCCAGAAGCACCCCCCAGCATTCCAGATTCGCCCTGCATGTGGGCCAAATGTGCTCCAACAAAAATGCCCTCGGGAAGAGAGTTGCAGGTGTCTGCAATGAACAACCTTGGGAATGGAGAGGTGAATGTCAAGGGAATCCGGGTAGAGCAAAAACAGGGCCTCACACAGACGTCTATTTCTCCCTGGAGATACTCAGGCAGTCCTGGATCTTGTAAATGGGACTTAGCTCTCTGAGTAGTTGGGCAGAAAGATCTCTGATTTGACTTTCTTCTCTAAATTCTGTGATTCCTTCATCTTCAATAACAGGCCACCCTATATGCACAGATTACATTCTTGCATGTATTTAATCCCAGTTTTGAATCCATGCCCCTTTTAATTCTACTCCATAACACACATTTCCTTGAGGAACTTGCAATTAGCATTTCTGCATACCTTTTATGGAATTATATTTTTAAAACACTTATCTAATGAGATTGCAGAAGACTGGAAATTACAGTAATGAAGGTATTAGCCAGGCATGTGATACCCAAGGTAGGAAAGAAAAACATATTAAGTCAACTTGCCATAACTTACTCCAGTGAGGTTGGCAACGAGCAAGCCATCCATCTCCATCATTTACTAGAATTAATTCAAAGTCCTGCTAGGGTTCAACTGAGAAGAGAAACTTGCCAAGACTTCACGTTGGAAGCCATTCAACATGAAAACTGGCATGACGTATTTTCTCTTCTGGACTGCACAACTCAAAATTGAAGAAATTTGAGGAATTTCTAGAAAATTCCATAACAGGTCAATGACGATTTAACCCCAAGAAAAAAGAAGTGACTCTCTTAGGGAAACCGTAAGTTGCTTGCATTTGTGGACCTTAAAACTGACCTTTTTGGTTCTCTTGCAGTTAGTTTATTAAGGGGGAAGGGAGTGAGAAAGTGCTAACAGCTCCCAGGACAGATTTTTCAGTGCTGAGGTCCACCCAGTGAACTCCCGAGCCAAGTAATCAATGCTTGAAAATACGTTTACATCATGGAAGTAGAAAAGCCAAACCCCAGCTGGCCTTCATGAGAGGGAATAAATGTAAAGCCCAGAACGAAAACGTGGCATCTCTTAGCGAGGTAGCGTTTTCTTCATTTTTATTGGTCCCTTTCCTTCGACCACAGTCCCTCGCAGCCCCTCAGGATCCGGTCTGGGAGGCAGGGGGCGGCTCCTGTTACTTTCACACCCAATTGGAGTGGCCTGTGGGCTGACCCGAATCTGGGTGAACTCATTTTCATTAAACCAGTAGATAGTCATTGAGCACCTACTGAGTGCAAGGGACAAAATCAAGCTCTTCGCTGTTGGTAAAGGTAAGTCGGCCCTGAAGGGCCTTAGAATTCGATGGGGGAAGTGAGACATAGAGAACTGTAACATGAAGTTCCAAGGATGCAGTGCTGTCGCCGTGCTATAACTTCCTGTCATACTTGTAACTGTGAAAAGGATCCCGGCCGGGTGCAGTGACACACGCCTGTAATTCCAGCACTTCGGAGGCCGAGGTGGGAGGATCACTTGAGTCTAGGAGTTCAAGACCTGCCTGAGCAATGTGGCGAACCCCTGTCTCTGCAAAAGTAAAAAATCAGCTGGGTGTGGTGGCGCGTGCCTGTAGTCCCAGCTACTTGGAAGGGAGAATCACTTGACCCCAGGAGGTCACCCATGTTCTCCAGCCTGGACAACAGAGTGAGACCCTGCCTCAAGAAAAGAAGAAAATGAAAATAACAATACTGGGAACTCACTTACAGAACACTTTCGGTGGTCTGGGTTCTGTGAGATAAGTATTATTGCTATCTTATTTTACAGATGTGGAAATTAAGGCACAGAGAGGTTAACGCACTTACCCAAGTTCACACAACCAGTTAGTGGTAGAGCTGAGATTCAAATCCAAATCCAAGAAATCTGGCTTTGGAGCCCACGTTCTTAACCACTATACTACCTACCACACAATAATTTTTTAATATTAGATTGTTCATGTATCCAGCCGTTTCTCAGTTACTTTAGAAAATTCCATGAGGTAGAGAACTTGCACTTTCATCCTTATGTTCTAGTACATGGCACATAGAGTCTGGTCCCAGGATATTCATTAAGATCATTTTTTGTTTGTTTTTGAGACAGAGTCTTGCTCTGTTGCCCAGGCTGTAGTGCAGTGACACGATCTCGGTTCACTGCAACCTCTGCCTCCCATGTTCAAGCAATTCTCCTGCCTCAGCCTCTCGAGTAGCTGGGATTAAGGTGCACACCACCACGCCCAGCTAACTTTTGTATTTTTAGTACAGACAGAGTTTCACCATGTTGGCCAGGCTAGTTTGGAACTCCTGACCTCAAGTGATCCACCCGCCTTGGCATCCCAAAGTGTTGGGATTATAGGCGTGAGCCACTGCACCCGGCCTCATTAAGATTCTTAATAAATATTTATTGAACAAATGAATGGAAGAACTTAAAGCCCTGTTGAGGTTCTGCGGCTGTTTAGAGAAGGAAAAAAATGACATTTAATCACAGGCATGAGGGAAGGCTGCCTGGAGGAAGTGGTATTTAGCCTCTGCCTTGACTGGCAGATAGGGCCCATGGAGGTAGAAGGATATCTTTCAATTCCATGCTGCAAATGCAGACCTTTGGTCAGTTGGAAGGCCTGCAGCCTGTAACTTGGCAGGCCTGCTTCTCAGAAGAAATGGGCATTCCATGGCCGAGTACCTAAGCAATGGGTCTAACTGCCTCCACAGGCTCTGGAGACAGAGTGAGAGGACAGATGCCCTGCAGATGGAGCATCTGGGAGGCCAGGGAGTGTGAGACTGTACCACCTGGCTGTGCTGGGCTGGGTCCCACCCTGGAGCCCCAGGACTCTGGGTGACCCGAGCAGAGGTCTGCTTGTCTGAGGGATGTAAGCACAGGGGAAGGGCCCCACAGGCCACTTCTGGCTCTGCCCAGATCCGAGCAGCTGCCACTGAAGGGAAGCACCTGTCAGAGTGCATTTCATGGAGGGAACTGACTGGGTGGAGGCGTGGTGTGCCTGGTGGAGCTCATATAGTGGTGGGGGTGGGGGTATATTCGGCAGCAGAGAAGGGCATGGGCAGATTGAAAAAGCCCAGGCAGTGTCCAAGCCAGAGAGCGGCCACACCTGTTGAGACTGGAGGAGCACTTGACGGGGTCTTCCTTGGATGGGTAACTTTGGAAATCAGACCCCAAGGGCATTCATATCTTGGTAACAAAGGGAGCCACTCACAGGGGGCCTTTGGAGAATCCAGTCATGGTCTGAGGCCACCCCGAATGGACTCCAGGGGCTGCAAACTGGACTATGTGAGCTCCGTTGACAAACAGCCCAAGTGGAATTGTTTCTGGATTCATAACGTGGTAAGGTTGCTGGACAGACGATGGGGCTTCACTTAGCTGTTTCTCTCCTTATTCCTAGGCAGGATTCTGTGAACTACTGTGGAGAGGTGGGTCTCAGCGTGAAATGGTCTTTCACGTGTAGGAAGCAGCAGGAAATGGAACTGGAAAATCCAGACACCAAATATAGGCTACATAGTTTTAATTTCCTATTTGATGACTTCACAGCTTGGCAATATCATAAAGCCAGGGCAGGGCAATTGGAGAGAACTAAGATCTTAAAACCAATTCCACAGTCCCAGCCTCTGATCACATCCTCTCTCCCACTGTCCACAGCAACGATCTCAAACTTTCACAACACGCCAACACGCCTTAAAGTCTTCTCCTTTCAGTTTGCATGACTTCCTCACACTTCTCCTTCATGTCCCTTGCTCCCGCCACCCCCCAGTCAGACAGGTTCTTTCTGCCTCCTATCCTCATGATCTTCCCTTCCTCTCAGACAGGACCATCCACCTCCCATCCTCCTGGGCCTTGGAGCCCCTCCCTTCCCAGCCCCTCATTTCCTGATTCCCCTGCGTCTTCAGCCCCCAGCCCTCCTCTGCCTTTTATTCATCTAGGATAGAAACACTGTCCTATTTTCTCTGTTGCCCAGGCTGGAGAGCAGTGGTGTGATCTCGGCTCACTGCAACCTCCACCTCTGGGTTCAAACGATTCTCATGTCTCAGCCTCCCGAGTACTTGGGATTACAGGTGCCCGCCACCACACCCAGCTAATTTTTGTACTTTAGTAGAGATGGGATTTCACCATGTTGGCCAGGTTGCTCTCAAACTCCTGACCTCAAGTGATCCACCTGCCTCAGCCTCCCAAAGTGCTGGGATTACAGGAATGAGCCACCGTGCCCAGCCTCAAACCCTCTTTTTGTTCCCTCTCCCATCTTGCCAGGGCCAATTTTTTCCTTTCCTTTCCATCCACTTTATTATGATCTTTGCTTCTCCCTTCCCGTTCATTATGCAAACCACTGCACTTTTCCTTCAGCCCCTGGCAAGCCCCTACAACTGCTCACACACAAGCAGTAAGGGCCAAATCCAGTTCACACCATAGTGCTGGCCCTGCCTCTTCCCCACAACTCTCTGCCCCCCACTTGCCCAATGCCGTCCTCTCCTTGGGTCCCTCCTAATCTTCGATTTCTCATTCTTAGTCTTTTTCATGTCAACTGGGCAGTGAAAAATAATCAAACTTTTCAAAAGGGAAATTTTTATGAGAACTTCAAAGAAAATAATATATTGATATGAGGATATGAACGCAATCCAAACCTAAGGTCCTCCTTATTGCAGAACTTATCTAGTGAAATGAGAAAATAATTTTTAGGAAAGCATCTGAAACAAAGAGATTAAAATGTCGAAAGTTATCAAAGGTGCTCCAACTGTTTCACACAAAAAAGTTTTATTTATTTTTATTTTATTTTATTTTATTTTATTTTATTTTTGAGACACAATCTCGCTCTGTCGCCCAGGCTGGAGTGCAGTGGTGTGATCTCGGCACACTGCAACCTCTGCCTCCCAGGTTCAAGCGATTCTCGTGCCTCAGCCTCCCGTGTAGCTAGGACTACAGGCACATGCCACCACACCTGGCTAATTTTTGTATTTTTAGTAGAGATGGGATTTTACCACATTGGCCAGGCTGGTCTCCAACTCCTGACCTCGAGCTATCCACCAGCCTCAGTCTCCCAAAGTGCTGGGAATATAGGCATGAGCCACTGCGACCAGCCACATAAAAGTATTTTAATACCTCACCTAAATTGTGAAATTCAAGACTCTGAGCATAGTTGAACAAGTTTTGTTGATATTAGAGAAGCAAAAGGAATAATATTTTAAGCTCTATTGTTGGTACTTGAAAAAAGTCACTGAAATGACAAATATTTACAGGAAAACTTTATTGCTTGATAAAAAGAATAGAACTTCTTCTGGGTTCAGTGGCTCACGCCTGTAATCCCAACACTTGGGGAGGCCAAAACAGGAGGGTCGCCTGAGGCCAGTAGTTTGAGACAAGCCTGGGGAACATAGCGAGACCCCATCTCTACAAAAAACAAATTTTAATTAGCCTGGCATGGTGGTGCACACCTGTAGTCCCAGCTACTTGGGAAGCGGAGGTGGGAGAATCGTTTGAGCCTAGGAGGTCAAGGCTGCAGTGAGCTGTGATTGCATCACTGCACTCTGGCACTCCATTCTAGGCAACAGAGTGAGACTTTCTTGTCTCTTAAAAAAAAAATAGAGCTTGAGTCAAAATTTTAGAAATCTTTCTGGATATTTTAAATTGAAAATAAGCCAGTGCATTAAATTATCTTTGGATGATGCACTAAACATATAAATCAGGTCAAACAGAGATTGTTCCCTGGGCACACAAGCCAAATCTAGTCTGCTCCCTAATTTTGTACAGCCTGTGAACGAAAGAAGAAAAATATTTGTTGACAAGTGAAAATTATCTAAAATTCAAATTCCAGTGTCCACAGATAGAGTTTTATTGGAACACAGCACACCCATTCTTTTCTATATTGTCTGTGGCTGCTTTCTCACTACCACAGCAGAATCGAGTAGTTGCTACAGACACCGTGTGTCCTGCAAATGCTAAAATATTTACCTGCCACCTCATTACAGAAAAATTTTAACGATCCCTGAAGTAAAAGATTTAAATAAATTCAATTCAATAAATTTTATAATGCACTACCATACAAAAATAATAATTTGAAATAATTAAATAGAACATCTGTAAATTAAAGTAATGAAAATAGGAAGAACATTTGAATCTCCTGAGGCAGCCTGTAGGGCCCAAGCTACAGAAGCATTTGGTTTTATTACTTTTTTTGTGTGTGTGTGAGATGAAGTCTTGCTCTGTTGCCCAGGCTGGAGTGCAGTGGCAAGATCTACAACCTCCGCCTCCTGGGTTCAAGCGATTCTTGTGCCTCAGCCTCCAGAGTAGCTGGGATTATAGGTACCTGCCACCAGGCACCACTAATTTTTTTTTTTTTTTTTTTTTTTTTTTTTTTTTTTGAAGAAGAGATGAGGTTTCACCATGTTGGCCAGGCTGATCTCGAACTCCTGACCTCAGGTGATCCTCCTGCCTCAGCCTTCCAAAGTGCTGGGATTACAGGTGTGAGCCACCATGCCTGGCCTAATGTTTGTATTTTTAGTAGAGACAGGGTTTTGCCATATTGGCCAGGCTGGTCTCAAACTCCTGAGCCCGCATGATCCACCCGCCTTGGCCTCCCAAAGTGCTGGGATTACAGGCATGAGCCACTGTGCCCAGCCAATGTGTGGTGGTGCACACCTGTAATCTCAGCTATTCAGGAGGCTGAGGCAGGATAATCACCTGAACCGGGGAGGCGGAGCTTGCAGTGAGCTGAGATCCGGCCACCGCACTCCAGCCTGGGTGACAAAGTGAGACTCCGTCTCAAAAAAAAATAAAAATCAACAAAAATTTAGAAATTATTAGAACTATTTGATGAATGATGCAATAAGCAGTTTTATGATATTTAAACATAAAGCATTTAGAGAATAAAAATGTTTATGTATTTTCATTTTACTATATTATGTAATATGTACCAATATGTCCAAATATGTCTTTATCTCTATCTACATATATTATATTTCTATATCCATATCTCTATATTACTATACCTGTTATGGATTTTGACCATTGCCCCCAGGCACAACTAACATTCTATACTAGTTTTCTGTCCTGGCCTCACCTTTTGGATGGCACACATGAAATTGACTTCCCAGCTCTGACCTTGGCGCTCATCTAGAACTGTTCCAGTTCTCCCCTGCAGCTGGCTGCAATGCTTTGAGTTACACCCCTTTTAATTCAGCACAGGCCTCAGGACCTTCCTTCCCTGGCACAGCAGTGGGGAACACGCCCACTTCTCTCGCCTGTGTCAGTCTCAGCAGGGCCTGGGTAGTTAAAGGAGCCTGTTCTCACCCTTTCTGCCTCTATCAAAACTTGCTGCCTGGGAAGCGTCTGAACTCTTAGCCAATATGCTCTTTTCCCAAGGGCCATTTTCATTTCATGTCTTGACTTCAGTCGCAGAAGGAAAAGCTTTATTCCTTTGCAGAAGAATTTCAGGCATCAAAGGCAGGTGGGGAAGAATTTTTGGGAGCTGAGGAGTCTAGAATGTGAATGTTTTATGAGTCCACCTGCAGATCAAAAGAGAAGAAAACTAATATATTCTTTTTCCAAAGGAGGAAGGAGAAGTTCCTCTACATTCTTTGGTGTGTGTTTTATTATTTTAATAGATGGTGTGAGTGTGCAGGCTTCAGGGAGATGAAACTGCTGTCTGATACATCACTGGTTATGTTATGGAGTATAAAGTCATGCAATTTAATGGAAAAAAGGCAGCTTGGAAAGATATCTGTGTAAGCCAGCTTTAAGAGGTCATACATCTTAATACTGATTGATAAACTGACCATGACTTGAAACAAACATGTCTGAATCTTCAATAGCCCATACAATACAAAACAATAGCTAACATTAACTAGCTGCTTCTTTTGTGCCTGGAATTGTGCTCAGTATTCTACATGCACTGTCTCATTTAACGCTTGAGACAAATTTTGGAGGTAGGTACTGTTTCATTTATATTTTTATATTTTTGAGACGGAGTTTCACTCTTGTTGCCCAGGCTGGAGTGCAATGGCGTGATCTCAGCTCATCACAACCTCCACCTCCTGGGTTCAAGCGATTCTCCCACCTCAGTCTCCCAAGTAACTGGGATTACAGGCATGCGCCACCATACCCAGCTAATTTTGTATTTTTTTCAAAGTAGAAATGGGGTTTCTCCATGTTGGTCAGGCTGGTCTCAAACTCCCAACCTCAGGTGATTCGCCCGCCTTGGCCTCCCAAAGTGCTGGGATTACAGACATGAGCCATCGCACTTGGCTGTAGGTACTGTTTTTTATCCCCATCTGTATATTTTCCAGCATGCTGGTATTCTCTTTTTCAATCTCCTTTTTTTTTTTTTTTTGAGATGGAGTTTCACTCTTGTTGCCCAGGCCGGAGTGGAATGGTGCAATCTCAGCTCACCGCAACCTCCGCCTCCTGGGTTCAAGTGATTCTCCTGCCTCAGCCTCCTGAGTAGCTAGGATTACAGGCGTCCACCACCACGCCCGGCTAATTTTTGTATTTTTAGTAGAGACAGGTTTTTGCCATGTTGGCCTGGCTGGTCTTGAACTCCTGACCTCAGGTGATCTGCCTGCCTCGGTCTCCTAAAGTGCTAGGATTACAAGCGTGAGCCACCATGCCTGGCCTTCAATCTCTCTTCTTAACCCACCCTGGGCCCATCTGGGCTCTGTTCTGTGCCCTGGACTCCCTTATCCTTGGATTCTGTTTGAGTTCAACCAATGGGAGCTACCACAGGTTATTGAAGGGTGGGAGGAAGGAGACAGAGAGCTTGGGCTATTTCTTCCCAGCTCTCTTCCTGCTCCATCTGCCTGGCTATGGCAGCAGCTGTCTCCCTGTACAACTGTAGCTTCTGTCAGTCATCTCCTCTACATAGCTCTGGCTCCTACTTGAAGCTGGTATCATCATTTCTTCTCCTTCCCTTTTCCAACCCAGGGGGAGCAAGAGCTTCCAGGTGCTGCTAGTCTCTGGGTGCTCTGACATCTCTTGGTTTCTTTAACCCTGCCCACACCTCCATAAATATTGTCTTCATCAAACTGTCTTCACAGATCCCAGCTAAGTGTACCTTCTGTTTCCTGCTGGAACCCCAACTATTAAGTAATATTTGACCTCAGAACAATCTGCTTTGGGTCCTTTTCACTCAACTTCTATACTTCCTGCCTTCTTCTAAATGCTATATTTTTGTTTATTTGTTCTGAAACTTCAGTTTGGCTTTATTTGAGGGGAGCTGATTGTATTAGTTCGTTTTCATGCTGCTGATGAAGACATACCCGAGACTGGGCAATTTATAAAAGAAAGAGGTTTCTTGAACTTACAGTTCCACTTGGCTGGGGAGACCTCACAATCATGACAGAAGGTGAAAGGCATGTCTCACACGGTGGCAGACAAGAGAAGAGAGCTTGTGCAGGGAAACTCCCATTTTTAAAACTATCAGATCTCATGAGACCCACTGACTATCATGAGAACAGCACGGGAAAGACCCGCCCCCGTAATTCAATCATCTCCCACTAGGTCCGTCCCACAGCTTGTGGGAATTACGGGAGCTACAAGATGAGATTTGGGTGGGGCCACAGAGCCAAACTGTATCACTATTTTACACATAAAGTTACTGATTTTCCAGGTGGGTGCAGATTATTTTGACCTTTGGCTATAGGAACTGTCTTCTATAGTTGTGTATACATATTTGTGAGCATATTTATTCATGAATTTTGATCCTTTCCATGGGATTACTCCTTCTTATGCATGAGTATGTTATAATATAATTTTATAGATGAGTAAGTGTCTTTCTGTTTGGGTGAATTAATGCATGTTTGCAATGAGGGCAGAGATCAGAAATAGGGGCTTGGGCTGGGTGCAGTGGCTCTCACCTATAATCCCAGCACTTTGGGAGGCCGAGGTGGGTGAATCGCTTGAGATCAGGAGTTGGAGATCAGCCTGGGCAACATGGCGAAACCCCATCTCTACTAAAAATATAAAAAGTAGCTGGGTGTGGTAGTGTACCCCTGTAACCCCAGCTACTTGGGAAGCTGAGGCATGAGAATTACTTCAACCCAGGAGGCAGAGGTTGCAGGGAGCCGAGATGGCACTGCTGCACTCCATCCTGGGCAACAGAACGAGACTCTATCTCAAAAAAAAGGAAGGAAGGAAGGAAAGAAAGAAAGAAAGAAAGAGAGAGAGAAAGAAAGAAAGAAAGAAAGAAAGAAAGAAAGAAAGAAAGAAAGAAAGGAAAGAAAGAAAGA